>NC_135759.1:5611154-5716198 GCF_052425735.1 Oculina patagonica
ATTCAATAACTGTTTTATTAGTTATTCAAAATATTTCCAGAGCACTAAATGCACAAAATGAATTTAAATGGGTCCTCACTTCGGTGTGGATTTTTCGCTAAACAGTGGCCAATTCCTCCGCAGTTGCTAGATTTGAATGTTTCTCTTCTGAAGAATTTTTTTGTGTGTTTTTTCTATTTTTTCATATTTTTAGTTATTTTATTTGTTTTTTTTTTTCGTCGCTATGTTCAAACCTGGCGACCATCAGTTCGTACTTTCTAGCTCAGCGTTATCAAGGCCGTCGTTGCGTGACGTTAATTGTCTAATATTGACGTCAATCGGCCAATAATTATTACGTCATTCGGCTAATAAGAAAATCTTCATCCAATTTGGTCGGTGCTAGCAAATAAGCTGAAATTAGCCGGGTATTGTAAACCAATCAGAAACGGAGAATTTTTTTAAAAAAAAATAATAATCATACAATAAGAACTGTCTTCTTCCCCTCCCCCCTCCCCGACGGGCAATTTTTGACGGAATATTTTCACACTGTCACACCGCGCAGCTCGACGCGCAGACCGGCCGTTTGCTTGAAATTGTACTTCAAAGTACAGCTGTATATTGCTTACAATTTTCACACCTGTGCTGCTAGTTTCCTTGTTGCTGTCTTGTAATGAGCGCAAGCTACATAAAATTTATCTCGTATGTTTTGTTGGTCGTACTGGCTGAGGACAACTGCACACTTTTCGTAGTACACTTTTTATTACGTCCCAACTCTTTTATTTGCCATGAGGCGCCAAAAGATTTTTTCAGCTCAGTTTTGGACAGATTTTAGCGATCTAAGGTAAGTGAGGTACGTGTACTCTTTGTGCCTTTTGCGTATCGCCGGTTTGCCGTACTTTCGTCTACTGAACTTTTAAGCTTACCTTCTGTTTTCTGTTTGACAGGTCCCGGTAGAATTTCTCTGTCTGATTGAGGATCAGCAGCCTCCCTCCGGAGCAAACTTTAACCCGGCCATTTTCGTGTTTTAATTTCTGCACTGGAGGCGGACTCCTGCAAATAGATCGATACAACAAAAGTTGTTGAAGGCCATTTTGGACTCACATGAGCATATTGGTAAAGACATTTGCAGCTTTATGCGTGCAGCGAACGAGAATTTTCCACTTACCCACTCGTGGAGAACGGTTCTTGCTGATAATAAGCTTTGAATACCACCAGGTGTAATTCCTCCAATGTTAAGAGTCTTTCAGCGGAGAGTGAAAATCCGCGAAGATCCCGCAAAAATTTTTCACCAAAGAAAGTGCTCGAGCTTCAACGTCTTCAACAGGCAACGTGATATTTGCGTCAGCCGGAGAAAACCGAACTTTCTTGCTGCCAATGGATTTGTTTAGAATCGTTCTTCAGGTAAATCGTCCGAAAATTGTTCGGATATAATCGAGATTTCATGTCGTGAGACAAGTGGCGTGTAGTGTGTTAGCGCAATAGATTGGACGACAAAATTTTCTCTCCTTTCGGAAATCAACTGCAGAAAAGGAGGCTCCAGTAGCTGAGTTATTATCACAGTAAGTGGCAGAAAATTAATTATTTTGGTCTGTAGTGATGCTTTATATCTTATATTACTACTGATTTTTCAATGTGTAGACATACATGTAAGAAATGTTTTTGAGACATGTTGTGATTACAGACGTTTCATTGTGTTGCTCGGTAAATGTTTTCTTTGTTGAATTATTTGTTAAAGCGACCGTACAAAGGGCATTAAACTTTTAATTAATATGAAGATGAATCCGACCCTTGCTATTTTGAAAGTTGCTCGACGTGAGTAAATTTTTAATACAGGACTACATTTGGTGGACCTCGTGTGACAATGAAGCCATGCAAATTGTTTATTATTTACCTGATACTTAACTCCAAACTGCAGTTAATTATTTATTTATTTATCTATTTGTTTATTTGTTTATTTCATTTTCTCTTTTTAGTAAGCAAAGAGAAGAGATTTTTGCCGTGTTGAGCGACTTTCTAAAGAAGGTCCAGAGGCAAAATCAATTGTTTTGAATTTGATTAAGCATTTTGGGGGCATTTGTTTATTTCATTTTCTCTTTTTAGTAAGCAAAGAGAAGAGATTTTTGCCGTGTTGAGCGACTTTCTAAAGAAGGTCTAGAGGCAAAATCAATTGTTTTGAATTTGATTAAGCATTTTGGGGGCAGTTTGGCAGAGGCAGAGGAAGGCATAGAACATATCCAATTCTCAAATCTTGGAAACCGGTAAGTAAAACATGCCTTTGATGCGAGAAAGTGGCATTACAAGAAGATGATGACGATCAGATTAATATTGTGTATTAGTGAATAACAAATGTAAACTTAATACTACTGGTAATTGCTTGAAGATGACTTTTTGCCTCTTGGTTGATACAGCATGAGTTTATTAACCACCACTGTTATTAGTGTATGTGGAAGGGAAAAAACTAGTCAAAAATCACTCTTTTGTATACCTGCCAACTTTTTCTGGGTCAAAGGCGTGAGATTTTTTTCCTGAGAGTGCCAGGATTTCCGAAGGAGACACAACCATCCCTGAAGATTTCCGAAGCCTTTCAAAGTATTCCGAAGATGTTCTGAAAGAGTCCTGGTTCCAGTCCCAGGATGGTTTGTCTAAACATGACGTTGTTTTCAATGCATTTCTTGTCAAAACTCTGAGATTTTCAGAAAAAGTATACTCATTTTAAACAGAGTTGTTTTTGTTTCTCGCATTGATTTAAGTTGACATTTTTCTGGAACATGTGTAAGTTATGGTTGTAATAACTCACATTTTTCGACTAGGCATGAGAAATTGCTTCATAAGCCTCACTGAGTTGGCATGAGATCAAAGTTTTCAACTTGCAGGCGTGAGAGTTGGCCGGCAGGTATACTTTCGGGCTATATTTTTCATGGCTCGGTAAATATCCACCACTAGCCACCTCCACTTTGGTGAATAGTTGTTAATTATTATTCAGCAAATGCATTCACTACCAATATGTGGTCAAAGTATTAACATTATCTGTCATCCATACATAACAGATATTTACTGGTAACAATTATCCTGCGAAATCGTGCTGAATATCGCCTGCATACATCATCCACATACAGTGAACAAATGGATGACTCATGGATTTCTATACTTTTAATGAATGATTTTTTAAAGGTGCAATGCATGACATTTGAAAAAAAATGTGATTAAAATGCCATATTGCTCAATTTATTTTAGGTTTATTCTGGTCATGCATTATTAGAGAGGTAGCTGTTAGAGAACAAGTCAAGAAGTAACCTAGGAGAAGATTAATTCAAGAATGGTAAGCCACTAAATTCGAATTTTTTAAACTGTTTTCATGTATGGAGAAATCAATTGATACAAATATCTAAAACACCCAGTCCATCTGAGTAGTTGAATTATTGCAACATCTGGTTTGCCTTGAACTGCTTCTGACCTGTCCTGAAAATAATTCCTGCTCTTTTTTGACTACTCTTATTTTTAATTTATTTACGGGTAATGCTTGGCTGTGGATTAGTACTAGTAATTCATATCCAATTCCAATTCAGTTGGTAATCTTCCCAGATCTTCTTAACCCTTGGGAGTTCCTGCAGATTGTTTCCTATGAAGTGAGTAAACAACTGGGTACAAGATTAGAAATCTTGATGTATAACCAACATCTTACATTTCAACAATTTGGGCACAACTATATCATTATAGTCAGTGATCTAGCAGTCTAGGTTTAATCCCCATCTGCCCTTTATGATATATTAACAGCATTTACATGCATTATGAAAACTACTTTTATATGTAACAACTCTCAATTTAATTTTCAGCACACTTGTAAAAGAATATCTGGTTGAGTGGAAGCCCTTCTGGGTTGCCAAGGAAGACCTTTCACAAAAATGCAAAGAAGTGTGGAATGGAAAAAAACTAGTAGAATTTTAAATATGTAAACTGTAGCTTTGTACTTCTGGTTTGTAAACAGTAATGAACTTGAAGGGAAGTTCCACAAGCTATCCAAAAATTCATTATTAACTTATATATGGTGACAGTGAAATCATAAGGGATATAATCTTGTTTTATGATTAGTGAGCTTGATGATGACCACTCATCCCTAACATATCCGTGGATGGCGATGAGAAATTTATTTGTAGATGTCACTAGAGTTCATACAGTTTGTTTAATGGGTTGCAGAGTGTATTGATTGTACATGTATATTACCTCTCTCTTCCCTTGGCACACAGTACAAAGATGCAGAGTTTTGATCACACTTAACATTTTGTAATTAACGTTTTATCTCAGACCGATTTGCTAGGTCAAAATGCTAACTTTTATATGGGCTAGCTTTTCACTGGCTAGCTGTAATATCTGCAGGTTTGGCAGTGTGTCCGTGGATGAACTAACATTAGTCATGGGATAAATGCATGCAAGTGCTACACATGTAGTTAATTGACATACATTGGTTCATAACATGGACTCAATGTTTAAAGACCATAATGACATGTTTGGAAAACCTTATGGTTGCCCTTAGCAATCAACATATTTATAGATAGGATAAGATCAGAAGGGGGCGGGGTTAATCCCATGCTTAGGCTATAAGGATATTTGCTACTGTGAAGGGTAGGGTTTTCAAGCAGTTAAGTCTAGGATAGGGAAAAACGTCTGAGAGTTTTGGTCTAGAATAGCCTACAATTTCCCAATAAATTGACCAGAGCATAAAAAATCAGTCTACAATAGGAAAAGAAACTGATAAAATATTGTTTCAGTTAGTATTAGTGTAAACCATGACAGTAATAGAGTTTTTGAAAAATATTTAGTCTGGGTAAGGGTGGAAAATTTTGCTCTACTCTTGATTATGGTTACAAAACCAGCTGAACTTGGTCTGAAATAGGATAAGGGCATCAGAGTCCTAGCAGCACTGACCCCCACCTAGGCGAGATAGTGAGCATTGGTCATGTGATGGGTGTGGCCAATGGACCAGTACTGTATAGAATACTTCTAAAACACTTTGTTTTTGTGGGCCAGCTGCTTATTGGTCCGTTTACAAGAAATAAAATATAGAGGTGGGTAGTTAGGAGCTTGTATAGTACTAAGTGGGGTCGCAGTTGTAGGGTCTCCATAGTTTTAAGGCATCTACCAAGATATTTTTCAACTGTTAAGATTGTTATATTTGGCATTTTTATGCCAATTGTAAAATGTATTGTACAGTGATCGAATGATGACATGAGTGTCGACTGATCCCTTGGATTTGGGTTTTCAATAAAAATCTTTTCAATTCATTTTGTGTTTCATTCCCCCTTTTTATCTTTACATTAATATAACACCAAGCAGTCTAGAAAAACGTTTCAACTTGTCTAGTATTAAGCGTTCTATTCGAGGACATTGGGCAGTATGTTAAGCTAGGATTGGTAAATTTGCAGAGGCCAGGCCCTATTTATCATTGCCTTTATTTCTGTGTTCAGTCCAATCTGCATGCAAAATGAGCCGTTTTACATGAACACGGCTCATCATCTCATTTGAAAAACTCATTCTTCATGCTGGGCATGAAAACGGCTCATTTCCGGTTCATGCTGGGCATGAACCGGAAATGGGCCTTTTTCATGCCCAGCATGAAAAAGGAGTTTTTCATGCTCAGCATGAAAACGGCTCATTTCCGGTTCATGCTGGGCATGAACCAGAAAAGGAGTTTTTCATGCCCAGCATGAAAACGGCTCATTTCCGGTTCATGCTGGGCATGAACCGGAAATGGGCCTTTTTCATGCCCAGCATGAAAAAGGAGTTTTTCATGCTCAGCATGAAAACGGCTCATTTCCGGTTCATGCTGGGCATGGACCGGAAATGGGCCTTTTTCATGCCCAGCATGAAAACGGCTCATTTCCTGTTCATGCTGGGCATGAACAGGAAATGAGCCGTTTTCATGCTGGGCATGACAGATTTTCTAAGCGCCTGACAATCGTACCCAGGCTTTCCTCGGTCGCTAGATAAAGGGGGCCGCGCAAAAAACGTGCAAGAATGGCATGAGAATTTTACACGCATGCTGAAAGAGACGTTTTTATCAGTAACCCGGATAAAAAACTATCTTGGAACGTTTTCTTGAACAACTGGCATGAAATAAAACGCTCCATGCCCAAGTAGAAGGAATCATCGGTTATAAGTAGTGTATTACCAGTGGAATGCCAAGAGGTCGTAAAAACTTGCTTCAGTTTTTCAAAATAAACAGGAATTACTCTTCACGTGGCATGTAATCATGCCCTCAACACCTCAAAAGAGCTTTTGGTCACTAAGTTCACGACTTGGGCAAAGAAATGGCATGAAATCGGTCAAAAATCATGCCCATTTCTTTAAAAGTGTCAAAAAATGACTAAATGTTTACTTTCTAACCCGTTTCAAGCATTATATGATGAATGTGAATACTTCTTAGCGGTTCACACGATTGGCAATTGACTTAGGCATGGTTCACACTAGCGACATAACGACATGGACATAGCGACATAAAGAAAAGTTCAGTTCTTTCTTTATGTCGTTATGCTTATGTCATTATGTTCCAACTATATCGTTATGTTATGTTGTTCACACTGGTGACATAAAACATCAATGTGAGGTGTTTTTGCATTTGCGTGACCTTGCCGTTATGTCGTTATGTCGATAGTGCGAACCAGGCCTGAGCGTGCAAATTTACCGCCGGGCGTTTTACCGGAAATCAGAAGGTATTAGTGCTTTTCATCGGAAGTCACTAATATTCAAACTTGTTAACCTGTTAACCCTGCAACCCTGCAAAAGCTATATTTTTCACTTATTCTAAACACAAAGAATATTCACCGCCATGCAAATTTTGGTTTTGATTAATTGTTTCCTTGAGGAAATTTGCAGATAGATTTCTCGATTGCTTAATTTTTGGTTTCTGACACAACAAAAATTGCTGCGACGATTTGGCTTGATGTAGATTCTAATTAACACGACTACGAGCCCGAATATTCTATGAACGAACAGTCAACGAGGCGCAGCCAAGAAGATCATTGTCATAGAAAACCAGGTTGAGAAAGCACTCTAATTTTTTTCAGTAGAAACTCTAAAGGATTGCAGATTAAAACCTACAATTTTGGAAATTTTAAAGCCAAAAATCAAGAAAAAATACTCCTTTAAAGAGCAACGCGCACGCGATTGTGCTCTGTTAGCGAATAGAAAGCAAAAGGAGAACCAATCAGATTCGCGGATTTCGAATAAAACCCGGATGATTTCCTACTAATGGCAATTAGTAGAAACTCAGCTGTGTTCTATTGGAAATCCGCGAATCTGATTGTTCTCCCACTGATTTCTATTCGCCGATAGAAACAGTCGCGCGCTCGCGTAGCTCTTAAGCGGTAAATTTTCTTGATTTTTGTCGTCAAAGTGCACAATATTGTAGGTTTTGGACTTCAATCCTTTAGAGTTTCTACTAAAACAATTAGACTACTCGCCCTCGTTTTCTATGAGCGATAGTCAACTCGGCTGCGCCTCGTTGACTATTTGCTCATAGAAAACTTGGGCTCGTAGTCTAATTGTTAAATACAAATGACCCCGTGAACTGCATACATATTTTGTTAACAGGATCAGGGACAATTTATTCCGGCATTTATTTATTTATTTATTTGTTTCTTTACAGTCGACTTTCTTTTAACGGACACCTCCATAACACGGACACCTGGTGTTGGTCCCGTCCTTGCAGTTTTTCAGTCATTTGACTTTAAGTAAACTCCCTATAAGACGGATACCGCTTTTAAACGAACAGTTAGAGCCGGTCCCGACGGTGTCCGTTTTAGAGAGAGTTGACGGTATTAATTAATTAATTAATTTATTTATTTAGTAACTTGTTTAACACTGGCTTACCTTCCTTGCAACCATAAAGCTCAAGTCTCATTGAGTTATGAACATACCACGTTTGAGGAAGAATTCTTACAAAGCGAGCGTAGATAGGCGTCGTCAAGGTGCGAGAGACTACTGTGTTTCTGTCAGTATTCCCCACAAATTCCTACAATTGATTACAAAATGACAAGTGAATTTTTAAAATTAAACAATACCGTAAAATTGCAATGGTATACATGGGAAGGGGGGGGGGGGGTCATATTTGTTTAAAAGGCTTTCTTGGTGGGCTTTTCTTAGGAGGGAGGGGGGGGGAGTCATCGCACTCTGCTTACTTAATCAACGGCACGTGGAAAAACATGTAAAATGTAACGTAAATGTAAAAATGTAAATGTTGTTTATAGTGGTCATGCACTTAGCTTCGAGATAGCTAGTTTACAGGCAGGCCACTGAAACAGAGGAAACAAATATTTTAAATGAACATAACATGGTTAAAAATCCCAACTGGCAGAAGGCAGACCGGTTGGCTATATACAGGATTTGAAATCGGGACTACCAAGAACAAATCCAGGTAGTGGCAAGGGCAGGTCTTGAACCGGGGACCTTCGGATTGCAGCACCAGCGCCCTAAACCATTCGGCCACACTTTCCTCCAGAACAGCCAGAAACGAGAGTTTGGTTGCAAGATTTACACGATTACTACAAGACAGGTGTTCTTATATGGGAAAATGGGAGCCAGGCAGTGAAATCCTCTACATTGGTATCACATTTCTTTGAATAAGCACCAAGCTCTCATAAGCGCTTTCCCTCAGTAGTAAGCGCCCAAGAGCCCTTTCGACTAAAAAAGCAACTAAGCGCTCCCTAGAATAAGCGCCTCGGCAAGGCTGCATGCATTTAAAAGAATCAAGTCCCAGTTATTTCTATTTTTTAACTGGGACTTGATTCTTTTAAATGCATGCAGCCTTGCCGAGGCGCTTATTCTAGGGAGCGCTTAGTTGCTTTTTTAGTCGAAAGGGCTCTTGGGCGCTTACTACTGAGGGAAAGCGCTTATGAGAGCTTGGTGCTTATTCAAAGAAATGTGATAAATATGCTTGCAGATGTCTTGTATGTTGATTTCATTATCTGTCTTTTTCATTGTTATTTTTTTTGAGAACTAACTTTAAACGAAATGTATGGGAATCCGGCAAGGAAAATTGATGCATAAAGCTTGCAGATGTGAATAAGAGAACTACGGCGTATTTCTCAGTTGTTTAACAATATTATGATAATATTACATTACACTATATTACACCATCATCATCTTCATCATCATTATCTTCATTATCATTATTATTATTGTTATTATTATTATACCTGGTCAAGTGGCTCACAGAAGCCATCTAGTTTCTGACCATAACAGACCCTGTATGACGTCACCCATTGATCTGTGCCTTGTCTTCCTTGTGTGGCAATTGCTGTAATCTTGGTGATCTTTCTTAAGTTAATCTATTGGTAAAATAGTATAGAATAAACAGTGAGAAACTCCCAGCATCACATGGTTTTAATGATTATTGGAAAAACAAGATCTATGGAGGTTACGTTTAATAATCTCGCAGTAGTTTTTCTTCTAATTAGCAGTAGTTTTTCTTCTAATTAGCGGTAACGCCCGTCAAAACGAGGAAACATGTTTCCAGAAACAACCGTAGCGCGCGCATGTTTTCCCAATGTTGCCCAGGCTTGCCACACGGGAAGCATTTTTTCCAGAGTCAATTTTGTTGCCAAGAAGCAAAATTTGCTTCTGCTACACAGCAGAAACATTTCGTGTTTTCACGCGGCATGGAAGCATGGCAAAAGAGGAAACAATTATGGAAACATGTTTCCAGCATGTTTTTGGAAACGTGTTTCCTCGTTTTGCCGGGCCTGTACTTTTTCAGATAATTTTAAAAGTTGTGAGAGTAGTTTTGCATCATTCAATGCAAGATAACCGTTTTTCTCAGCAAGACACCGGGTCTCGAATAAACGCCGCGTATCCAAGTTGCAATACAAATAATACTCTCTATAATCTATTTAAGCTATAATAAGCTGTAAGTTTAATGGTAAGATATTCATCTGTCAGAAATAATGAATAAAAGCGCTTGCTTAACTCTAAAAAACACTAGGCTTGAATGAACTGCAAGATTTAAAAAGAAGATAGTAAGAGGAGCCGGCATGGCCTAGTGGTAAAGGCACAAGATTTGTTATCTGAAAGTCGTGGCTTCAAATCCTCCTCCCTGCCACTAGATGTATTTGTGTTCACGCCTTGAAAATAGCCAACTGGTCAGCTTCCCACCGGTTGGGATCTTAAACAAGTTCCTGTTGATTGACACTAATGTTTGTGTATTTATTCAAGGGCCATAATGCCAACTACTGGGACACCAGTAATTAAGTTTACCCTGTATAGATTTTTTTTATTATTTATAAAAATGCAGGGTGCGCCACCAGGCTAAGTAAAAAATAAACGCCGGGTTGTTTAGTCTAGAAAATATGGCAGTATTTATACCTGTATCCATTCTCCAACTACACGGTGTTTAGCACTCCAGGCACCTTTGTAATAGCCCGACAGAACTGTGTTCAGTCTGCCGCGTTCTGGGCCATGGTAATTGTCCCACTTCGAAGAGGCCGTAATGTCTGAGTTCGGAATGGATTTGTCTTCTAAACCAAGAGGTGAATTGCACTCTCCTAAAAGAGAACAAGGAGACCGACAAAGGGTAAATGGCAGTGCCGTCCAAACACTACGGCCGAGTATTCAACACAGCAAAAAAGCTTTTAATTGTATTAAAAAATGTTTTTGTAGGGGCGTAACGTGTGTTTTCGTAAAATTTCCCAAATTAATTTTAAGTCGTTTGATGCAAATCAAACAAAGCAAATTAAGAGGTCAGAAGAATAACTCGAACCTTTTTTAACATAATGTTGTTATATTCTCGACTTGATATTCATACAACAGTAAATTTTTTTGGCAATCTGGCCAAGGGTAGCAAACTTACTGATCAGAGGAAAAAAAATGGAACTGCGGCATTTACACTCTTTATTCCTGAGGGTGCAGGACAACTAACTTTTCTAAGAAGTATTTAGCGTCAAGAAGAAGACGCTGAAAAGTCAGTAACATTAAATAAACTACTACAGAAAAGTCACTGTTCCAACAACCCTCCCCCCGTTTTTACAATTAAGTCATCTGTTATTCCTCAGAGTAAGTTTTAGCACTTAACGTAAATGTCACGCAACGACGACTCGAGAATATTCTCTTTAAAAAGCCGTTAGAGCCAACTGTTTGTGCCCTCACCACCTCGAGTTTTGGTTTTTCTTACTAGACTTAAACATTATATCCGCAGTAAAAGTTATTAAAATTCTTGAATTTGGGAACTATTTTTGGCGCGAACGTCCTCAACAGAGCTATACCAAAATAAAGTCTCTTCTAGAATATTCGAGAAGCCACAATAATATATAGATTTAGGCAAGCCTAAAAGCGGAGCTCCCCAGTTAATTATTTTGCACTTTATTGAAACCTGAATTCAAGCCATTGTACAATTTTAAGGCTAAGAATATAATATTCGTTTTATTTTTTTTTTATAAATTTTAATATTGTTACTTACTTTTTTTTACCGTGTCCCGGGGGGGGGGGGGGGGGAGAGGTACTCCCTAAAATTTACTCAAGGGGTGTGCCACTGAGTCGCTGAGACTCTGGACCTGTTCCAGAGAAAAACGGCTCAATTTGCGACCCTGTTCCAGACAAACAGTGCAAAATAGGTACCCTGTTCCAGACAATATCCACAATGAAAAATATATGAAGATAGATATAAAAACACTAGCGTACATCACAAAGCGCTCACTTGACTTTGTCTGTGGCTTGGAGAAAAACCAATGAGAGGAGCGGATTTTCATAGCTAAACTTGATAGTGTTCCACAGTCAAAAGAGTGATTTGTATACCCTGTTTCAGAGTCAGAGAGGCAAAAGGCACACCCTGTTGAGCAGCACATACCCGTATAGCCCTTATATGGGAGTACCGTATACAGCAACACCAAATAAGCCGAGAACAAACAAAATCAATCAAAACGTTTTAATTCCACCGACAGCATTATGATCCAGAAGTCTGGATGGGAAATTATGCTGCAAAACGGGTAATTATGTAACCTTCGAAGATAAGGAGGGGGTAGTAGGGCTGCATGTTGGGGTAGATAGGCATATCACGTGGTAAATTAGCAAAGCACTTAACATTTAGAGTATATAGGAAATAATATACATCTACATTAAGAATATGGTTAATTTTCTTTTTTTCATTCATTCATTTGTTTTTATTTTCACTATTTGCCTATATTTTAATTTTGAATGGAAATGGCAGAGGTCATACATGTAGCAAAGGGTTTACAGCATATTGCCATAAGCTAATGCCAAGCAAACCGGAGTGAAAGCTAACCACAAGCAAACTAGAGTGAAAGCTAATCCCAAGCACACCGGATGAATAAAGCTAACTGCGTGCAAACAGGGGTGAACCTAACTACAAGCAAACCGGAGTGAAACTAACTGGAAGCAAAGAAGGGACATTCTGTAACCCCATCCCACCCCCCTCGCCCCCACCCCCCCCCAAAAAAGGATGATAGCACCTTTTTTACTTTTACATGTCTTTTTGAGTCCCCTTCCTCTTAAGGGGTTTCACTTCACTTACAGAAATAAAAAAAAAACAAAAATTCTGGGAAGATAGAATATTGTTTGTGTGTCTCAAACTCAGTTTTGTTCTTTGATTACGCAGAAAAAATAGAATCATGTTTGCTTGTGTATAAAACTATGCAAGAAAAAAAGCATCAATACTTTGACTGCTCTTTTAAAAATTTGTATGCTTTATTGTACACATTTTTGTGGAGTCATGTTGCCCATTCGTCATGAAGTTCACAAAGTAAGCAAATGAGTCACAATTTGGTTGCTTCATGGTACCTAATGGATACTGCAAATTTAATCTGGCTTTAGAATATTTCACTAATTTTAACATTATAGCTGTTCTTATAAATTGTACGCAGCATACAACACATAAGAATGAAATTGGTATTGCATATTGCTTGCAATCACGATTTTAACCTCTATACTTAAGAATTACACCAGTTTCAGCATTACCAATCCAAATTCAAATTATTACATTGCTTTTTACCTCCACTACCTCCCCCAAGGTCAACCAAAGATCTTATGATATACAGTAATTAGACAACTACATGTTAGTCCTGTGTAGTCGAGGGCTCAAAATATTTGGACACTTACAGGTCATGTTAACCGGCCAAAGAGATTTTAGCTTGGTCACATGTGGTTTCTTACCAGCCAAAACATTGAAAATAGCAATTTTAAACTCCCATTCATTTCTGCTGTTACTGTTTTGGCTGCATAAATTATTCTTAAAAAGATCACTTCATAATGCCCTTGTTACATCTAAAAAGATGTGAAAGAGACAGGTCAATCAAGAAGTTGTTTTCTGAAGTACACTGTAAATACGTTAACATTTAAAATATAAACTTTGCTCATTTGCAGCTTTTCTTGATTTCAATTTACATGTAATTTACTAGTCTCTTGAAAATGGCATCATGAAGACACCCAAACATCAAGCTGGATAATCTTAATCCTTCCTGTTTTCTTTTGATGTCCTTGTCCACATTCTGTTTTTGTGTCTGTGGCTCTGCAAATTCTGAAATTCATGTTAACCCTGAAAAAAGTCAAATGCCACAGATTAAATTAAAATTGATTAATTGGTATGAAAATCAATAATTTATAAAACAAAACACTTAACGCAAGCTTGTATAAAGTGAAGCAAAACTACTGGATGCGAAAGGATACCTTATATATTTAACAGAGATGTATCAGCACAGACTATTTTTTTTACTGATAACTGCGAAGTCAACTACAGAAAAAAAAACCGGTAACTCGAACTCGGATAACTCGAACAACCTTGCTAACTCAAACTCACTTCCATTTCCCTTGGATTTGACCCCACTTTTCAGTCATTTTTACTCGGTTAAATTCGAACTCGGATAACTCGAAAACCCCGCTAACTCGAACTAAATTTTGTTTCCCTTGAACAAAATTTGGGTCAAACTTTTTACGCTGATAACTCGAATTCCAGAACTTGCAACTCGCAACGGTTGCCCATTGATTATAGCAATGAACAGATCATGTATTTGACAGTCATTTTCCACTCTTAACAAAAGAATGTGTGGTCGCTTTAGAGTTTCTGGCAAGATAAGTTCAATTTGCACAGTACTGTATACTGAAGTGCTTAAAAATCAGTAAACTATCAATTATTAACTTGGCAAATAAAATATTCAATCAACCCCGCTAACTCGAAAAACCCCGCTAACTCGAACTCATTTTCGTTTCCCTTCAGAGTTCGAGTTAGCAGGGTTCTACTGTAAATATTTCAGGACCTGAACAATCGATGAAAATCGATGATCGGAAAATCAATCGATCAATCGATGACAATCGACTAATTACTGTTGATTGGCATCGATTGGCATCGGCCAATCGATGATCAATCGATAATCACACTTTGGTGGTCGCGAACTTCATCGATTGCCATCGATTGGCATTAAACACACAATCAATCCGAAGCATGAAGTAAATACTTACATATGTTGTTTTGTAAAAAAAAATAATAAAGCTCCTTTCCATTGAGATGAAGTTTACATCATAAGCTTTAATGTTTCTGTTTTTCATTCGAGTTTCCTACTGTTTGCTAGCGCTAGAATTCCAAAGACACTTCGTTATTCGTGACCGAGTCAAAAATAGCGGACGTGACAGGCGAAACTCATCACCAGACTCCCACTGTTGTCTCGTTTTCGTTCCGACGTACGGACGACGTATTTTTGAGTTCTCTCTGCTACTGTTTGATTTGAAATATTTCGGACGAGCGAGAAAATGTTAAATGGACTACAAGACAGAGTTTTAGAAAAATTACATTGTACTTAGACAGCGAGGAATTCTGTAAGTTGCGATTTCTATTTACTTTGCCAGGAGTTGGTTCGAAAGCAAACCAGACCGAAAAGCGTACGCTTCGTTGATGGAGGCGAATAAGACTTAAGCTCAAAACGTTTGTTTTAAATAATTATTGCCTTATTACTGTTAAGTTAGTAAGTTTCTCGTTGTATTGACATTTTTTGGAAAGGTTATCATTGTTGTTGCTAATAAAATATAACATACAAGAGAGACCGTGTGTTTTAAAGTAAACATATTTATCAAATACTAGTCAAATAAAAAACGATGGCAGTTAAATGATCGATTGAATTGGTAATCGATGATATTGATAATCGATGAAAATCGATGTTAGTTAATTGATCGATTGTCATCGATTATCGATGAAATTGATAATCGATGACAATCGATAATCACAAAAACTTTAGCGATCGATTGTTCATCGATTATCAATATCAATCGATTAATTGATATCGATTGTCATCGATTGTTATCGATTGCCATCGATTATCGATTCCATCGATTGTTCAGGTCCTGATATTTTAATAAACTCAAAGCATCACTGCAAACCCTTACACTCCCTCTTTAAAAGGTTTGACCTTTAAATACTCCCCCTCCCCTCTACCCCTATATATACATGTACATGCATAGGAAAAACATTGCCACATCTTAAAAGCTTTTTTCTTAACAGTAATACTAAGATTTTTAAAGATACACATTTAATTAATAATAAGTTTGCATGCACAGCTGCATACAGTGTCTAAAATGGCATGAATTTACTCACAAAGATTCCAGTTTTCCAGTAGTCATTAACCTTTGTTGTGTGCATTTTCCAAATTCCACAACAAGATTGTGATTTTTTTATGACAAATATAACATTTACTGTTGACATTCTGAATGAAACCAGCAAAACAGACCTCAAAATCTCAAAATTGTTGACATTGTTATGTAATCCACATGAACGCTCAATAGTGAACAGAACTACATGACAAGTGGATTATTTAATATATTTGGGAACGAAAGAGCTAAGTAATGAAGCTGAAGTTTATTTACTCTGACTAAATGAACAGTAATTTTACCTCCATCATGAATATCAATAAACTGCATACACTGAATCGATCTATTTCACTCGGAGTTAACGAAATTCCAGGTGCTTCGTGCAAACTGACATCACTTTCATTCTCATCTCAGCTGCTCTTCCAGCACTGTAAAACAAAATAATCATATCACAAGCATTTAAAAATCGTAAGCTTAATTTTCTTCGAGATGTGTTGAAGTGATATTCTTTGTGAATTCGTTCCTCGAAGGCCCAACAATTATTTGTTTACATAATCAAATCCTCCTATTTGATCAGTAAAACCTGGTAAAACTGAATTTTAAGGAATAGTATTTTTCAACATTGTTCATGTCACAAGCAAATGCTTAGTGGCGAAAGCAAGTAAAATGTGCCGTCAATATAAGCTTACTTTGCGTATAAAGTAAGCTTAAGACAAAACGTAGAGATATTAAATGACGGAAACACTGCAGTTTTGTACTCACCAGTTGGCCGCAGTAGGTACACTCGTCTGCTCGTTTTATCTCCGTTCCCTTGTTCTCCGCTATTTCTTTGCCTGTTTCCTCGGCACCTCTCTTGCTATTTTAGTCGCTTTTCTTCGCTACTTTGCTACCAGGTTCGACAGGCGCTTTGCTATACTTTTTCGCCTGCTTTCTGTCCGGGTTTTCTGGATCTCTCGCGATCTCTTTCCCGTCGCAAATCGCTTAAACCCTGTTTCCTCGAAGTTAAGTTTACCCTGCTCTCGTTTGTAGTCATCGGCATAACAAGGAGGCAAAATAAATGTGTTTGTCTCAAGTTCTAACTTTCAGACTAGCTGTTTAGACCTCACACTTTTTTTTCCTCACACTGCAAAATTATTTCGCGCCAGTACTGCGCGAGTTGTCAAGACCTTTCAAGATCCCGGATGTGCGCAACACCGTACGTACGTTTGTACGCCGCCGTACGCGCCCGCGAGGCATGCCGCTAGCCATGATGACCATGAAAACTCGGATGCAGAGGTTTCCTATTTTATTTCATGTGTTTTTTTTTTTTTTTATGTGTTTTTTTTTATGGGTATGGTGCTCCGCTCTGCGGCCCTTACGGGCCGCTAAGGAGCTCCGCTATCAATGTATAAAAATGCCAAGCAGACAGGAAAAGAAACATGGAGAAAATCATCAACTGGGAGATACATATATTCTTATTCTACAATGAAACTTTTAGACTGAATTACAAAAAAGTTTGCTTTCATCGATCGTCTTTATCAGTTATACTCAGTTATAGTGCCTTTGAAATTCCTACCGCAGTGTCGATTTTCGTCAAAAACCGACAAAAAAATTAAATTGGGGCCATTACAAAAATCTTTTCAAAAAAGAAAGACTTCCTATTAGTTTTCAATATTAACGGATAAACCATAATGTTAGATCGGGTGCAAAATTTTTCACCAAAGCAACCAAAATTCATATCATTTTTATTGTTCTGTTGAATCAGCTTAGATTTCATACAGCTCGCTGAATTTAATCTTGAGCTAATTTCGCTATAAGTAATTGGCTAAACGTAGTTCCCCTATCGTTGACTCATAAAAAACTTTAACTTTACACACAAAAGATGCAAAACTTACCACCAGCTCTCAGAACACCGAGATGTTCCTAAAATGTGGTTAAGATAAACAAAAGAAGTGTTACTTAAACTATTTGAGAAGACGTTTTACTTTTAGCAAAACTACAAAAAGGAGCGAAGCATACCTGTTGAAGCATGAAGGGTAGTAAAATTTGAATAAATTGATTCAATTTCATTCTAAGAGATGTGCGAAATAACTTCAATCAATAGCTTGAAAAGACTACATCCTTACGAGATAAAAGTTAGCTTCAGTTCAAATGAGAAGACTTCATAAATTATGGATTGCACTTTGAAAAAGGTTGTTTAGCATAAGAAAACACTGTTTGACTAAACTGCAAATTCAAAACTCCCAATATTTATGAAATTTGACAACGCTAAAAGTTTATGCAAGACTCTCAGAATTTGTTTAATGCGTCTTTTAGCACAGTCTATTTGGCTTTTGTTACGATTGAAATAATTCTAAACTCCTTGCAATTTAGTCGTAACAAAAACACTTTCCACGTAAATTTTAGTGCAGGTGCGCTTTGCTGCTTTCTTTGTGAGGATTTTCTATACTTCTTTGGTTTTTGGCACTATTAATACACATATAAAAATGATAGCTCGGAGAATGCAGTCAGACTCGCTACATTACACCGATCCATTGAAGTAAAAATATTTTATTAGGTGTAGGGATAAAATCTTCCTTCAATCTAAATGGAAATTTCTGTTCATAAACACCTGAAATATTGATAAAACTTTTATGGAGTTTCTCACCAGAACCTTCGATAGAGACACGTTAAGAGATGTTTTGGGAGGTCAATTTTAAAAGAGACTTGTTAAGGAATGTTACGGCATTTAAATGAAGTCAGTAACTTACTTACTTACGGGATGGACAGCCATGATTGTTTTTGTCATATAATTTTTTTATTTTGGCGAGGCAATCTTAGTTCAGTTTTGAGCTAACACTTTATAAGTTATTATGCCTTTTCATAAAATTAACCGTAGTAGGTAGGTAACCAGGTAACCAGCGGGATGAAATATTCTGTCAGTAAGTTTGTTTGTTTGTTTTTTCACCTACTATATATAATAATAAAAATGATTATAAATAGTAGGTGAAATATGATGGGCGACAAATGCAGGCCACAGACGTGCAGACTGCAAAAATGTGTTAAGTAAATATCGTGTGACTATTAATTCAGCATATTTTTGAATTAGCAAATTAGTTATTTAAATTGCAAGGACCTTTAACCACACACCTCATGAAGCGTTTTAATTTAACAGTTTAGGTTAGTTTGCCTGTGTTTTGCAATCGTTTATATAGTTTCGATGAATTTTGCATCATCTTCACGGCAGAAAAACTCAAACAACTGCAGCACAGTACCCCTGCACTTTAACTTTTCACAAGAGTTCTCCGTGTTATCATTAAATTACAAGGTATTGAGATTAATTAACATTGCTATCCTAACTTTTATCAATAATGGGAATTTTCAATTTGCAGTTTGGTCAAACAGTGTCTTTTTTATGCTAAGTAGCCATTCAAAACGGTCAATCTATTATTTATTAGGTCTTGAAATTGAAGTGAAATCACTTTCATCGCTCAAGGATGCTTTTCAGTCGTTCAAGATTCTGACGTACCTTAAGTTAGCAAGCAACGAGAATGAAACTGAACCAATTCATTTACATTTTACTGCCGTTTGTGCTTCAAAAGGTTAGCATTGCTCTTTCTCAACTTTGCTAAAACTAAAACGTTTTCTCAACTAAATTTGAGTTTCTTTTTTTGTCTTCATCGTCTTTCAGAAACATTTCGGTGTTTGGAAAGCTGAAGGTAAGCTTGAAATCTTATTTGTAAATCTAATTAATTTTTATCAGGTGGCATAAGACAAAGTTTGGTAAAGCGAGTTCGCCGATGGTCGACTAGCTCAAGAAAAAAAATCAGTGGATTGTTCGAAGGAAAGATATTAAAGTTGCATGAAGTTAGACAACTTTGCAGATTAGAAAGATAAAATAACATCAACACCCGAGTTTATGTATAGCGGAGTTCGATCCCTTAAATACTAAAAACAAGGAACTTTCCTTTAAGAACAGCTTTCTAAAACACGCTTAAAATTAAAGTATTTTATTTGGAAACTAAACGAAAACGGATTATACTTGTTGGATAATACTTGTTTTGACTCCACTTTCAAAACACCCTTTATTTTGTCTAATGTTTATCTTGCAAAGGGCAGACGGAAAGTCAGTGCTCAAAAATACCTGAAAAAATTTTCACGGCATCGAGTAAAAACGATGTATAAACACTCTTTTTAAATTTGGAAAGTTTGTTGAAGAAAAAAAATCTATACATCCCCATACAAGTTAATGATTTCATTTATATTCTCGATACCTGTTACTTTGTATTGTTTTGAAATTTTAAGGAGGATTTAACAAATCGACCACATTTTTCCATGGTCTACACTCTTATAGACCATAGAAATGACGTCAGAAAATTTTCAAAACTCAAGTGGAATCACGAGCCGTTAGGCGAGTGGTTTCACTGCAAAGTTTTGGACATTTTATGGCGTCATTTCTATGGTCTATAAGAGTGTAGACCATGGAAAAATGTGGTCGATTTGTTTTATACCATAACAAACTCGAAAAAGTATTTATCAAAAACAATGCCTGACCGTGAAGAAACTTTGCCGGTGGGACGTAAAGATTCCGGTCCGACACGTAAAAACGACAATGATACAAAAGAAGATGAACAAGAATTCAAAGAATAACAATTTTAATTACCTTTTCCTCTCTCGCTGAGTGTGTGCCTATCGCTTGAAGCGAGCAAGATTATTTTTCTTTCTGAAGCTCTTGTAAGCGCTCGTTCACTGAACATCGACAGTTCGCTGCCGGTTCGCTAGCACCGTTCTTCTCAGTTAGACCAAAAATTCAAAAGCCTGGTCAATTGTTTTTCGACAGATCACCTGAGTAGAACTCCAATCCTGAAACAAAATGCGTACTTGATTCAACCAAAACACGATGGAATTCGCTTTCATTCATGGAGACCAAACTTACACATCTTTTAGCCCGCGCGTGTGCGTGGCGTGATTGATGTCACTTTCATGGTATATACTCTCATGGACCATAATTTTGACCAATCATCGCGCGAGAATTCTCTCGATATAATCAAATTTTGACCATTCTCACGAATATATATATAAATCAAGTAATTTAAAAATTTCTCTCTGAGCATTTGGTAGCTTTAGTCAGTTTGTTGATTTGGCTTATCCGTACAGGCCAGTTTACACGCTACGATTTGCTGGCTCAACTCTAATCTCGTACCCAGATGTTTATTCACTTCGTAAAAAACATCTGGTCTAGTCCGCTTAGTTAGCCATTTTGATTGGCTGATGAAACGCATCAGCATTTGCGCGCGGATGATGCAAACTTTGTCTGCACGCGCGCACCGTGCGTAAGCTAGCAAGGAAAAAATTCAGATTAAAAGGCTTTTATAAAAACGCTTTTTTGTTTTGAACGTTATTGACTGTTTTTATGCTAGAGACGTTAAAGCTGTCTAGACGTCTTTAACGTCTAAGACGTTAAAGGCGTCTGGTATAAAAACGGGACGCGTTCAGTAGACGTCTTTTCAGAAAAAATAAAAAAAAGACTGGGTTCTACACTCGGAGGACACTGGACACGAAGACGTTAAAGCCATCAGACGTTAAAGGCGTCTGTCTTATTTACTGTTTTATACTAGTTAACGACGTCCCGTTTTTATCTAGACGGCTTTGACGTCTCAGACGTTAAAGCTGTCCGATAAGAGTGTCGTTCAGACGCTCTTACGAAAAGACGTTAAAGCCATCAGACCTTAGTGGCGTCTGTCGTATTTACCGTTTTTATACTAGATGTTAATGTCGTCTCGAGACAGCTTTAACGTCTAAGACGGCTTTAACGTCTCTCGCATAAAAACGATCATTAAAGTGAATTAAATACTATAACAGTTTGAAGTCTATCCTTGTAGTACAATCTGTTATAAAATAACAACTTTCCGTGAGTAAAAAGATTCGTGAAAAACCATAGGAGACCCAAGCGTGAATGTAGGGACTGGTACTGAAAGCTGCCTGGTGTTATTTTTTGTCATTTTACCGAGTTTCAGCGAGATTTGAGCAATTTTAGTTTTTTTTAACCCTACAGCGTTATAATAAGAGACAAGGAAGGAGACTTTGACGAGTTTAACTTCAAAACACACTTCGTAAACGACTCGAATTTTCACAAAAAAATGACATTCACTCGTATTGTTATCCTTCCTTGTCCCCTATTATAACGCTGTAGGGTTAAAAAACCTAAATCGCTCAAATCTCGCTGAAACTCGATAGAATGGCAAAAAATAACACCAGGCAATGTTTAATTAACTTTATTCAGTAAAATACATACACTTTTGTTTAGTTTCAATTTTCAGTACCAGTCCCTACATTCACGCTTGGGTCTCCTATGGAAAAACTTTGCAAATCTGAAGCGAACAGCTAACGTACCTGTAGGCGTCAAACACTGCGCGCGACTTTTTTTCACCGGCGTCGACAGCTGGGTTGAGGATATGAATTTATCAGCAAAACATGTGTGGCGACTTCTTTCTTCTCCAACTCTATCTCAAGGTTGTGTTACTTGTCTATCCTTGTATGGGAAAGTAGTTTATGCCCTATTTATAACGGCCAAATGAGCGTTTTATCCAATAAATTGCCAAGCATGCGTAATCGCGTCCTGTGTCAGATTTCTGACACATTTGGCGCGAGTAAAATCCGACTTTACCAGATGTTCTCTCCGAGGGTTGAGAAGATCTGGGTACGAGATTAGGCTCAACTCCTTTGCTTAATTAGTATCGCGAGGACGAAAATTGGACCGACTTATAAAAAATGTTCCTCTGCAGCGAATTTTTATTTCGCAAATTGGCCATTTTTTTCCCTTCACACTTATGTAACAAACTCTGTCGAGGTCGGAGAGTATAAGCCAGCCTAAAGCATGAATTACGTTTTCCAATAAACCATGCACAAAATTATTACAAAATCACAAATGTCACGGTTGTTAAAAATTAGAAACCTCCATCCGAGGAATTTGCTGTACTTTTCACCTCTCCCCTCATTTAAATTGAAAGTTGCTCTCCGCGTTTATCGGGCATCTTCTGATGAAATACACAGTTCGCCATATTTAGTTTTAGTCCTGAAGAAGGCAAGCTAAACTTGCCGAGACGTCAATTGTAAAATCACATTTTTAAAACCTCGAAAGAATCGCGTAAAACAGAGAGAAAGTTTTTATTTCGGGATTTTCTTTGATTGCGAAAATCAATCTTAAAGGTAGGCAATATCTTCTTTTCTTTCAAAGTTTAAGGTATACTTATCGACGTGGAAGATGGTAAAATAAGAAATAAAATCAAAATTAAACCGACTTGTGAAAATGAAAGACAATAGGGTAAACTAAATCTTCATTCTACAACTCTTTACTTAAAAAAAATGCTTGGGCAAAGGAATGGCATGAAATCGGTCAAAAATTGAAAGTGTAAAAAATGACTAAACGTTTACTTTCCAAGCCGTTTCTGGGAAAGAGACACAATGTTTTGCTTGGAAGCAATTCGCTTGAAACAACGTGAGATACTTTGGTTTCCTTTTGCTTGATCACTAGTAAGAGGATGAGTACAAATATTAACGCGAGTTTAACTTCCTCCTAACACCTTGGCATCTAAGATCAAGTACTTATATTTTGTTCTTTATCCTAGACTGGGTCTATTCTTTCTACTAAGTTTGAACTATTATATGGTTCTCAGTTTTCGAAATTTTCCGGAACTGAAAGTTACCAAGTCTTATCATTTAAGTCATCTTTGCTATGTGTAAATAAAACCGGCCGCTGCATAGAGAACATTACTGTTAACGGCTTGTCTGCCATATCGTTCTTTTCTCATCTTCTCATCTCTTTTCTCCTCTTTTCGTTCTCAAGGACAATGCGATTCACCTCTGGGTGTAGAAGATAAGTCCATTCCAGACTCAGACATAACGGCTTCTTCAGAGTACAACATAAATCATGGTAAAAACCGTGTCAGACTGAATACCGTAGAGACCGGTAATTACCAAGGAGCCTGGTGTCCGAGATTTAACATACCAGGAGAATGGATCCAGGTATAAATGTTATGTGTTTCTATTAATGTTGTAAAACATCGTGCAGGAACCGCCCTTGCACTGAACTGATCAATAAAACTGTAGCGCTTTGATAACGGTTGGCGTTGACGAAACATTGCTACTGTGCTGGTTTGCAACACAACGGCGACAAATATAAAACTCGCGTTAAATCAGGGGATCAACTACAACGGGGACTTTTATTAGCAGAAGAGCAATTTTAGAATAAGCATATTATGCTAATTTTCACTCGAAGAACAAAGCTTACATGAATATGCTTTGGCTACTTGTGGTATATCGTGGCCGTTTTCCGCATGCTGTTTGACTGCGGAGTTAACATTCCCATTAGTTCCGGGCTTGTGTTAATCGTTCTCTGAAGAAGACCGCTGAAGAGTCCATTTTACTTTTTTAGATCTGTTTTAAACGTTTCTAAATTTATAGCTATGAAAACAGATCGCTCCAACAGTTTTGCTTAGCATATATATGCGGCTAACAATCTACTTACCAGAGAATCGACCTTAAATGAGTGCACTATTTACAATCATACCAACCTTTTCAACGACTGACAAAAAAGGAGACGAGTATGACAACGACGAGGATTAAGACCAAAAGGACAACGAAGACGAAGGCAATGAGAGAAATGAAGACAAAGACAAAAAGAAGAAGATGACAAAGACGAAAACGAATACAGTGACAATGTCGAAGACGAAGACAAAGATGAGTGGATGACGACGACAACGACGAATACGAAGTCGAACTTCAAGACGAATTGAAGACGATGACGATGACGATGACGCTGACGATGACGCAGACGAAGACGATGACGAAGTCAATGACGAAGACGATGTCGATGACGGAGACGGAAGCAAAGACGAAGTCAAATACGATGACGATGACATGCAATGGCGGATACGAAGACAAGGACGATGACGAAGACGAAGACGACTAAGACGAGGCATTCTAGTGGCGTTTGACATATTCTACCTTAAGGTTACTATTTTAGCGCCTACTAATTTTAGCGATGTTTTCAGAGCAAGATTTAGCGACTATTTAATTTAGCGATTTCCCGAAAATTTTAAAAAGGAAGTGATATTGTGTAAACCTGTTTTAATGAACATATAGCTAAGATGGAAATAAATGTTCCGTAAAGAACAAACTCACTTGAAATTGAATGAACATTTGCATTACCAGAAAGAACAAAGTTACCGGCATCTATTTTAAAAAGAATTTTTCAAGTCGACTATGCTTATTTTGTTTTCTTTTTGGGGTGGGAGGGAAAGTGCTTAAATTAAGCGAGTAGTTAATTTAACCTAGACAAATTTTAGAGAGTTTTAAATTTAGCGATTTTTGCCCAACTCGCTAAAATCGCTAAAATTAGCAGCCGCTAACAATAGTAACCTTAAGGTAGATCACACTCATATGTAGGGGTAATGCTACGATTCTGCGAATTTCTCACTCACATTGTACTCATAGATTAACTTAAGAAAGATTACCAAGGTTACAAGAATTGTCACACAAGGACGACAGGATTATGGTCAATGGGTGAAGACGTACAAGGTCTGTTATGGTCAAAAACTGGATGGTTTCTGTGAACCAATTGATCAGGTATTGGCACTGGGAAATATGTTAAAGGTTTTATTATTCTACTTATAAATATCAATTACAAAGGATGACACCATGCACTGGATTGCAATACACTTCCATTGACATTACATTCAAATGCATTGTCTTCAAATGTGATATTTTTCTGTTAAGCAATATATTTCTGCTATCCAATTTGTATTCTAAGTGAGTAATAAAATGCTTTAACGATAAACATTAGACTTGAACACAATTAGATTCTGCAAAGGGTTTACTTATAAAATCAAAACAAACTTTGGGCGCTTTCCATTCGGCCAAAATTCTGGTTTGAATTTCGTGAAATTTTCATTTTCAGCGAATGGAACAGCATTTTTCGCTAACTGCATCGGAAGGCGAAACGAAATTTCCTTTTTAGACGCAATTTCCATATTAAATGTTCTGTGGTAGGAATACTGCAAAAATAACTCCATAAAAAAAGCATTTCGAACACTGATACACCGCCATGACCGACATTATGTCCACAACAACAACAAGGACCTTTCAAAAGACACAACAGCAGCAAAGCGAAATTAAAACATAAGGTTAAGTATTACTACTAAACTTACTCGACTTACTTAGTTGAAAATTCCTACTGCTATTTACCTCATACGAAAGCCTATGTACCATCTAAATCTGACACCTTCACATTGCAAAGGGAAGTTAATAAGCACCATCCTACATCACTGGTCTTAAGCATTTGAAAGTCAAGCCTGTCGGTCGCCACAGCCTACGCTCCAACAGCCTGGATATGCTAGTGGTCGCCAGGACAATGCTTAAAACCCTCGGCAATAGAGCCTTTGCCAAAGCAGGGCCCTCCCTTTGGAATGAGTTTCCTGTTTACTTTCGCATCAGAAGAGACTTTCAAAGGCGACTGGAAGACTTTCCTTTTTGGGAAAGCATTTAGTCGTTTTTACCATTTCTTCATTTCTTAATTTTAGTGTGAATTACACATAGATTCATTTAATTTTTATATACAGCGCTTTAGAATAGTTATAGTTTTAGCGCTATAAAAATGTATTTTAAAATTTTATTATTTATAAAAATCATTGTTAGGAGCCCAGAATAGCTGTTTGTTTCAGTCTTGATCATGGCTCTGAAGCTATCAGGCCGTACGTACCCGATAGCGAGGGCACAACCTATGCGGACCGACCGGTCGCCAATAATCTAAAGATTATTTTTAAAAATCCTTTAATACAGTATCTCTTTCTAATTTTATAAATGATACCATTGTAGGTATTTGTTGGGAATACTGACAAAAACACACCGGTCTCTCGCACCTTTACAAAGCCCATCTACGCTCGCTTTGTAAGAATTCTTCCTCTTACATGGTATTCGCGCAACTGCATGAGACTTGAGCTTTATGGGTGCAAGGAAGGTAAGTCAGTAGTAAAGCAATATAAGTTTGTTTTCTAATCCTCTCTCAAAAACGCATATTCAGTTGAACAGTTTATAGTAATTACTAGGATCTTATACAGGTACATCAATTCATCCGTCCTTCCGCCCGCTCTTCTGTCCATACATTGTCCATACAACCAACCAACCAACCAACCTACCTACCTACCTACCTACCTACCTACCTACCTACCTACCTACCTACCTACCTACCTACCTACCTACCTACCTACCTAACTACCTACCTACCTACCTACCTACCTACCTAACTACCTACCTACCTACCTAACTACCTACCTACCTACCTACCTACCTACCTACCTACCTACCTACCTACCTACCTACCTACCTACCTACCTACCCACCTACCTACCTACCCCCCCCCCCCTCCTACTACTACCTACCTACCTACCTACCTACCTACCTACCTACCTACCTACCTACCTACCTACCTACCTATAGCTACCTACCTACCAACCAACCAATCAACCACCAACCAAACTCAAACCAACCCCGCTTTAAAATGTTTACTCTGTAATATTTTTCTTGTGACTGTGAACAGGTTTCACTCCCGTCCCAGGCCCCGTTTGCATGGAGAGTCTTGGAATGGAAACTGGAAAGATACCAGACTCTGACATCACGGCCTCATCACATTATAACATTTATTCTTTGCCAAAATTCTCCAGGTTTGTAACGATAAGTATAGGAAAACGGTTGTTCGAGAATCAATTAGGGATTAATTGTACCAGTGAACAGATCGGACTTTTTAGTATTTTTTTTGGCGATTGGCGCAACCACGAATGGAAATTAGAAAAAGTCCTATTTGTTCACAAGTACAATTAATCCCTAATTGTTTCGAGAAAAAAAAGACCGTTTTCCTTTAAAAAATAATGCTACTGTAGATACGAACTTTTGAATTCAGCAAATTTTTTGTGTTTACGCGAGTTAAAATGTCCCAGGCGTCCTTTCGGCGTAGCTTCGCTCATTTGACTTTGAAGACAAAGACAACGTATAATCTTACCTTAATGCCTTCTCGTTCCTTCATGTCTGTTCCAGATTAAATTTTTCGATTAGGGCCTTCAACGTTCTCCTTTTTTCATCAGTTTTTGACGATTCCTCAGAAAGAAAGCCGCGACTGAAGCAGACTGGAAACGAGTTGTGATGGTGGTGCAACCGCGTGTTTTGGCGCGAAACTCTGAACGACAAAATTAATTTGTTCAGCCAGCGATACAATTTGGGATAAATTGTTCTGACGTCAACACAAGCATTTACGGGAGCAGTAACATAATATAATACAACCTCTTGAAAGAGATTTTCTCTTGAACGTTCTAGCACTCATATAAAGAAGTCTTGAGATCATTATAAACATGACGAGCATTAGGTGGTTAGAATGCAAGTAGTTAAAAGAATCATGATATCAGGGGGTGGAGTCGGGGTGGGGGATTCCCAATCAAACCACAAGCTTATGTTCCTTCAAATCACGAATCATTTAACTATATTTTTCGGACCAATTCACGAATCCCGTATAATAGAAGCATTATTGAAGAAAATGAGCTTTAAACTAAATAGTTAATTTGCGTGGCAATTACCTTTCAAAAGCCTAGTAAAATAAAAATTCAAGGCCTTGAAAGTCCTTGAAATTGGTTTTCGGTCCTGCGAGTTCACAGTGCGAGATTCGAGCTGTTTTCATGTGTCACGCACTTTTTTTGCTCAATCATGCGTCACGCATATCCCCTTTGCCACCCTGTACAAAGCTCATACCGTCTCTTTCTTTTAAATATTTTTTGCAGATTGAACTTGGTTGCTGTCTCTTCTCACACCTATGGATGTTGGGCTTCAAAAGCTAGTGATTTGAATCAGTGGCTGCAAGTGAAATTTGGTCAACGAGTTGAGATTAAACGTGTGGCGACACAAGGAAGGCATAATGTTGACCAATGGGTGAAAAGCTACACACTGAACTACAGCTCTGATGGCTTAGTGTTTGAACAGTATCAAACAAATAAAAACGAAACGGTTGGTATTTTTTATTATTGTCTTATAAAACCCATTGCCCTTCCAATGACGTTTTCATACCCTATTACTGAACTCAGAACGTCCCGAACAGACTCATCGAACGGTCGATACATTTATGTATTTTAAGGTAACTTGGAAGGAAAACGTTGCAAGTGAAATTGTGTGAAAACCATCAATGGTAACCCCAATAAAGTATTTATTTCCTGAAAGCTTATTGAATAATGATTGTGATTTGGAATTTGTTTTGATCACATAGACCATAATAAGCAACGTCAGCATTTTGTTGACAATTATGATGCTGTGAAACATCAGGTTTATTTCAGAACGCATTTACGTGAACGCCTAAACTTTTATGTGGAAATTGATCTACATATATATATATATATTGGTCTTAAAACGGTGTCTCAAATTTTTCTTTTCTTGCTTCATTAATTTTTATAATTTTTTAAACTTAAAAATGTCTAAAAATAGGGTATAAAAGGGTAAGGGTTTTGACTTCAAGGGGAACCTACCTGTATTTTGCATGTCATAAAAATCGGTAATATTAGCAAAAATGCGCGCTCCGCAGACTTCGTTTTTGTTGCATGTTTTTTCCAGATCTTCCTCCAGCAACAAACTGCAAAAAAGTTTTAATAAATTCATGGAAAACAAACAGTTGCTAAAACAATAACAAGGAAAATAAACGATTGTTTGGATTTGTTGCCAACGTTGTTCTGTTTATTTCGTGTTTGATATTATGTAGTGCATTTTCTTTTCTTTTCAAGTTTACGTTTATACGATCCCACAAGCTCAGAGCGTAAACCTTCGCTTCAATCTTGAGATCTTTGATTTTTTGCGCCTTTTCGTCGCGTCTTCGATTTCTCCGGAAATGCCTAAAGAGGGGCGCTCTTATTTCTGTTTGTATATTTGTATTTTATGTGGCTATACAAACGTGGTCAAAAGCCGTATCCACAAATGTACTTTTTCTTTTAAATCTATGAAGGAAATTTGACACTGGTGTTTCTTGTTTGTGTTGCCTGATACACATACTCAATGAATTATAAATCATCCAACAGGTGTTCAGTGGCAACTCAGATAAAAATACCGTGGTTAGCCACGTGCTCAACCCACCAATCATTGCTCAGTATGTTCGTGTTCTTCCTGTCACGTGGACGCGCATTGCAATGAGGTTGGACTTCTATGGCTGCATTCCAGGTAAAGCAATATAGCTGACTTCTAATAATATTTACATTTACCAAACATTAGATGACGATGTCTGATTTGGCTGTGGCAACATCAACGCCGCTAATTAACTAAATTTTTCTATTTTACAAAGAGTGTCTGTCGAGGAACATTGGTGATAGTCGGGAAGATCAAACAAAATGCAGAGAACATCAAGGGAAAGACCGAAGTCGAGACTGGAATCTCCCCGCCCACAAGATCGTGATTGAGGAAAAACTCAATGAAAGCCGAAAACAAACGAAACAAAACCAGACGAGAAACCCACAAATGAGTGAATGGTTGGGGCGCAGGCAGCTGTACAAAAAACAGTCACGGGCGGGCACACGACCGGGCATCACGGGAGGGCACATGGGCTGATAGTGCCCTCCGGGGACGGGCACATCGCGTCACGTGTTCAATTTAAACCAATCAGAATCGGAGAAAATTTAGTGGTGAACTATAATAGGGAATAGTCAGCGAGGTGCAGCCGCGTTGACTATCGCTAATAGAAAACGAGAGCGAGTAGTCTATTTGTTACAGTAGAAACTCTAAAGGATTGCAGTCCATAGCTTTCAATTTTATGCAATTTAAAGCCAAACATCAAGGAGAAATTGATCCTTTAAAGAGCAACGAACGCGCGATTGAGTTTCTATCAGCGACTAGAAACAACGTTATGCTTTTGATTAGTTCCAACGAGAGAAACAACAATAACTAAACTAAATAACAAAACTAAATACCTAAATAACTCAGGTACACAAGGAACATACAACAATATTTCTAAAGAGGTCAATTGATTTTGTGCGTTAAAGCTGGAAACGCTAGCCTCACATTTTTTACTAGGGTTGTTCATGTTGAAACAGACTTTTATCCCCGCCGTCGGTCATTGCTTTCTTTAAGACTTCTATAGCTGACTGGTCCTTTGGTGTACTTTTCAACTCGTAAATCACGTCAAGGTTTAAGCGATATCTCTTTCCTGTTTCGTCGATTTCTTTTTCTGAAATGTAAAAAATACATATGTAAAATATATTTTCATCTTAGACCCTCCAGTTCCAGCTGCCGTGTATCCTCTAAACGGCGAGTTTGGCACACGAGACCTGAGTTCCAACGAAAATCCACCAGGCGTCCCCTATAACGTACAGCTCGCTCCAGGACCCTTTGGACAACCAAATGGCTCATACCAGTTCTCCGGAAATTCAACTAACTATATTGAGTTCCCAAACAATGGAGGGTTGGACACTAGGTACTCCTTGACTCTTCTGGCTTGGGTATTTTTTGAAAATACTGATGGCCCGATCTTTAACTACGGAACTGACCACTATGCCGTTCATTTCTGGGTTGGTGCAAGTCAATTGTATATCCTATTTAGAACAAGATCTGGAACCAATCCCGGTGCCTTGTACGGGAGCCCTTTAAAAGCTGATGCGTGGAATTTTGTTGGTGCATCCTACGATTATGACTCAGGGGTCCAAAAGCTTTGGGCCGAAGGAAAAGTGTACGATGTTCAGAATATTGGTACTCATGAACTAGACACTTCAAGTGCTGTCAGAATGGGATTCATGACTGCAGATAACAGAAATTTTAAGGGAAGAATATCTTGTATGCAAGTGTACAACACGGCCTTGACGGAGAGAGAAGTGCACGCTGTCAGAGGACTCTGTTATCAAAAAGGTTCGTTTGAACTTATTAAGCCCTCATTCATCTTTTAATCCTGGGTTAGTGTTAACCCTATTCAGACCGGGCTTTTTTGGACCTTCTCTGACCGGGGGGGGGGGGGGCATCTTCCTTTTGGTATAGTCACGTAGAGTAAATTCCCTGAAAAACTTGGTGAATGGACTAGAAGTTTTCAAGATATATATCGCTTCACAAAGGACAATAAACTTCGTCAATTTTGTTTTCGTTTTCTGCATAGAACAATTGTAACGAAGAAAGAACTCAAACTATATCACCTAGCCGAAGACGATAAATGTATATATTGTTTTAATGCGGATTCAATAGAACATACGTTTATCGACTGCAAGGAATCTGTAAAACTTTATTTACAAATTATATCATGGTTCAATCATCGTCAAGGTACTGAGGTAACACTCTCAAAAGAGCAAATTGCTTTTCATGACACAGGTCACGCGACTAATGTGCTTTCGGAACCCATAAAACGCAGGCTAGATTTGCTCATCATCTTGGTCAAATACTATATCTATTCTTCAAAATATCTTCAGAAAGAAATGTCTCTAGATGAACTCGCCAATAAACTAATGGTACAATGGAAACTAGAAAGATGTGCTCAAACGTAAAGCTGTTTTAAATAATAATAATAATAATAGTATTTAAAAAAAAAAAAATTGCTCTCAATAACGAAGTGTATTTTTTTTTTTTAAAAAAAAAACGTAATACTATAAGTTAATGCATGGACTCTTTTTTGTACTTTTGTCGTGTTTTTTTTTTATCATGTAAAAGAAAAGTAACATTGTATAATCTCCAATAGTGTATTTAATTGTAAGTAATGTACGTGTTTTTAAGTGTATCAATAAAGTGTGTTTATCTTCCAAAAAAAAAAAAAAAAAATAGTCACGTGGGATGGTGACGTCACATCACGGGACAATTACATCATGATGTCAAAACAGCCGCCATCTTGGATTTCAAAATTTTTCCAAAATGCCAGAAAACCACCCAAAATGACTGCAAATTACTCAAAATCAATAAAAATGTGCTTTTAACCTGTAAAAATAGGTCACCAAGGGTGACATGAGTCTAATGCCGTATGGCATAGTGATACAGATTGCGCGGTTTTCGTAAGCCGGTTAAAATTGGTTAGAGGTTTGTGTTCGGGAGTTTAATTTAAAATGCTTATAGCAAGCTAGGGGCATCGTGGATGATTATGGATGAAAACGAAACAGTCATAAATGTTATATGCTTCACAAAATTTAAAGTATGAACAGGAGTTGATGTTACTTCTTCCGTATTGTCCGTAAAAGCAGAAACGATTAAACATTTGGACAAGATTGCGTGACGATTTACAAAAAGCATGTTCATTACAACAAGGGTTGAAGAACTTCACATCGTTTTCTTTCAGATTTTTCACCATTTTGATGATGACTCTTGAAACAGATTTTGCAATAAAAGCACTTGAAATAGTGACTGTTACTCCATTGTACTGTAAGCACTTAGTGACAGATTTTCCTAAAAACGGGTGTAAATGCTCACGTCAATTTTATGATGACCTTTTGAACGCTGGAAACTAGGCAATTATTATCGAGCTACCATACACAGGAGCGAAGACTGTTTATCATGATGTACAAATTTCGCGAATCATCACTTCCATATCAATGTAACCATTTTATGATTTTTCTAGCTGTAAGAAGAACTTAAGATCTCTGAGAGTCGCAAAAGCATGAAATTCGATTTCAGTGTATGGCAAAGGCCGGGACAGTGAAAAACTGCAAAGCGGCCAAACAAACGCATTTTGATTTAGTCGCGTAACTTGATTTACATTTATCCATGTACATCTTTTATTTTTGAAGGTTTTTGTTTGCACTGTAAAGAAAAAATTGGTCAAAATTCGAATGACTTAAATACAAAAACCGAGGTAAAGTTTTCTATTTTTTAAAACAAAATAAATATTTGGTCGCATTGTGTAAATAAACGCGAGTCGCCGTCGAAATATTTTTTCTCAAAGACGTCTTGCTTTTTAAGCAAGACGAAAACACAAGTGCTTAACTGAACTGAAAACGAAGATTTATTTTCACAAAAAGCTTACAAATGTCTTAACTGGAAAATTATTTCGTCCTGTTCAAGTGTTGAATAATCGTGACTTGAGAAAGAACTTTTAATTATGCGTGGGAACACGTGTCGCTGATTGGCTGTTTTTTAATTGAAACTAATCGTGCGTGTCCGTACGGAGTCCGTTCTTGCAGCTGATCATTGTTTTCTACATTACAGCGAACGATTATCGATCCCGAACCATTCCCTTGGGATTGCTAACAGCTTTTTTCATATAACAAAGAGTCTAATGCGCATGCGCAAAGCGCACGCAAGCATTAGACTCAAAAATGTAAAAACAGTTCCATTTAAGTTGATTTTTATTAACAGAAACACGCAAAATTACAAAATTGGGAAAACATGCCTGTCAAAATGTCGTTGCCGTGGTGATGTCAAGTTCCTGACAAATCATCCAACCCTACCAAATTATTGCCAGATAAATTTTAGGAAAACTCAGAAAGTTTAGCAGCGCGTTTGGTTAAATCTTAAAAAAAGTGATAAGAGTTCAAAGTCAGCGCGGGCCTCAAAAGCCCCCCCCCCCCGGTCTGAATAGGGTTAATCGGCTTTCAAATAACCTGACCCTGGTTGGTAACTAACAGGCGATAGACTGGCACCACATAGTAGAAATACTAGAGCTAAGCACTGAAGCACTGGGATTATAACGTACTTAACTTTAATACAGAGTGAGAGGGCCGTATGGCGTGTGGTGTTATTTGAAATAAGCAGCTTTGTCGTTATTATTCAATAATTGCACATTGATGTAAATAAAACTAACATTTGCTTTCGCTCCTTCAGTTCCATTGAGTCCCGTGGCGTTTTTTCCTCTGAACGGACAATACGAGACAACAGATGTTAGTCACAGTGCCAATCTCCCAGGACAAGCTTCTGGCGTCGAACTAGCGCCAGGCCCTGACGGAAGTGTAGGGGGCTCGTACCAGTTCTCGGGAAACGTAAACAGCTTCATTAAGTTTCCAAATAACGGAGGTTTGGACACTAGGTACTCATTAACGTTCCTTGCTTGGATTTACCATGAACAAACTAAAGGACCGATCTTCTATTATGCTGACCCAGATAACGGATATGGCGTTCGATTTATACTTTTTACACAAGATTACGTCCATGTTAGATTATTTAGCTCAAACTTAACCATGATGGAGGGCATCAATAGTGTTGCTCTTAAACCTAAAACATGGCATTTTGTTGGCTGGTCCTACAACTACGTTGACCGTGAAATCATACTTTGGATAAACGGAAGTTTTCACAGGAAAAATGGCATCTTTTGGCCTGCCGAACTGGCAACCCAACAAAGTGTCATCATGGGTGGCATTGAAGGAGGTGCTGGTACATACAAGGGTAGAATTTCATGCGTCCAGCTTTTTGACAGAGTTTTAACAGAACTCGAGATTGAGGATGCGAAACAATCGTGTTTAACAGCGGGTAAGACATTTCTCAGTATCTTTTCCACTTTGTCTATTTAAATCACGAACATTCATTCCGTTAGCTTGTTTTTATTAACACTATTTTCGCGGAACGAGGTATTCGAGAAAGTCAGTAATACCTGTGACATTTGCTCTCTCCCTGCCTGTTTCCCTACCTCCCTTCCTTCCTCTTCCTTTCCTTTCTCGCTACTTCCGTCCTTTCCTCCTCTTCTCCTTCCGGATCAATCCTCTACATTTCTAAAAATTTTTCCAGGGTTTATTTTACTGCCTTCGAGAACATCAAAGTGCTCTAGATTTTGAAGCTTGGTTCTATTTTACCTAAACGTTTAATAGATGCTTTTTTAGCCTTAAAGCTGAACTTGTTGGTTTATTTTTCACGTATTTTAAGTTTTTTCGGCTGTTCCGATATTTGTAAAGGAAAGCTCCTCTAGGATCGAGTGTTCCTCATTTTTGTGTTCCTATTAACCTTAAGAGGACCAGCTTTTTACAGAGTAGGAACATAGCGTTCCCTGTAAGGTAAGACAAGAACATTTTGTTCCGAGATGTCAACTGCAAGTGGAACACATTGTTCTCAAATGAGTGATTTAGGACTGTGTTGTTCCGAGTTCCTTTTTGTGCATGGAACACATTGTTCCTAACTTGATAAATTAGGATTGTTTTGTTCCGAGTTCCTATTTGTGCATGGAACACATTGTTCCTAACTTGATAAATTAGGACTGTTTTGTTCCGAGTTCCTATTTGTGCATGGAACACAATGTTCCTAACTTGATAAATTAGGACTGTTTTGTTCCGAGTTCCTATTTGTGCATGGAAGACATTGTTCCTAACTTGATAAATTAGGACTGTATTGTTCCGAGTTCCTATTTGTGCATGGAACACATTGTTCCTAACTTGATAAATTAGGACTGTATTGTTCCGAGTTCCTATTTGTGCATGGAACACATTGTTCCTAACTTGATAAATTAGGACCGTTTTGTTCCGAGTTCCTATTTTTGCGTGGAACACATTGTTCCGAAATTAATAAAGAAAGACTGTTTATTCCGATTTTGCTATCTGTGAATGGAACATATTATTCCGAAATTGGTAAATAGGAACAAGTTTTAGACTTTATTGTTCCGATTTTATATCTGCTAATGGAACCTTTTGTTCCAAAAGTGGCATTTCGGACTTTTTTGTTCCGTGGTCCCATTTGCGTATGGAACATAATGTTCCCAAATTCATCAGTCAGGATTAAAGTTGGGACTGTTTTGTTCCGATTTATCGGTCCGTTAACTATGTATTGTGTCCCTGAATTGAAAAAGGCGCGTACAGACCGGCCTGGGCAAGTTTGGGTTGTATCTCACTGTCATGAATTTTACACAATAGTAATGAGCGTGTGCAAGCAAGGGCATGTTTTGGCAAGTTGAAACGTCCTTTGTTTCGGCTAAGATTTAAAGGCGATTGTGTCAGTCACATGTTGTTTAAAGGGAAAAATGAGCAAGAAGTGCAAAGTCAATTGGTCAGATGTCCAAGGAGCATCACCCAAACCAAAGCGGCTTCACTTAAAAAAAGATGAAGCAGACAGCTTGTACCATTGCCCGATACAAGAGTGTGAACATGATGGATTTCAAAGTCAGAGAGGCTGTAGAAAACACGTTAGCACTAAGCACAGTTGGTTCTTTTATTTTGACGAAAGGCCCGATTCTAAACAAGTAACAAAGTCGCTGACGATTGGAAGAAATGAAGATGAGACAAGCGAAACCACAAAGCACAACGTGAAGTTACTTTCTTCATTTCCATTATCATGTAACATTGGCGAAGTATTCACGAAATGGTTGACAGGAAGTGCTGGCGGTTGTAAGAAAGATCGTGCCGCTCAACAGATAGTGACAAGGTGCTTCAAATTTCTTAGATTTTGCTGTGAAGATGAAGAGGAGTTAACGTTTGAAGTGATCGACTTTAGTTTGTGTTCTCCAAATCTGTTGTTTAAGTTTATCGACTACTTACAAGATGTATGTAAACTTGGCCATGGTGGGCGTTTGGGCTACATAGATGCAATTTCTGAATTGACCGACTTCAGAAAACTTCATGGCGCATCAGAAGCAGTTCTAAGAAAGTTTTCTACGACAGAGTTGTACCTCAAGAGAGCCCGAAAAACAGTTGCAAAGATGATGAGATTGCAGTGGACACAAGATTTAGACATCGACACTCTGGAAGCAAGAGGGCACTGGGCAACAATGGAGGAGTTGTTGGAGGTGGTGAAATTTCATCTGCCGCGTTACGAAAATACAGTGAAAATGTGCAAAACCAGTCCAGCCCAAGTTAACCCCTCAGACTTAACATTTGCCACGAAATTTGTAGCCATGTATCTGTTCATCAAGGTGAAGGGATCGCGGCCCATGACTTACCAATATTTGACGGTGGACATGATTGCCACAGCAAAGGAAAACGGTGGATTTATCGATCAGAAAACGTTCAAGACGGCTGGAAAATATGGCTTCGATTCTTCGATTCTGACCGACGCTAACATGCACGTTCTTAACGGCTACATCTCGAACGTTAGACCGTTGCTTAAACCCCAGTGTGATTTCGTTCTCGTCACCAGAAATGGAGGTCAGCACGGCAAATTGGGCGAAACTATGAGCAAACTGGTTTTTGATGCAATTGGAAAATACATTCATCCCACACGTTATCGCCAAATCGTCGAAACGCAAAGCCTCAATCAGCTCACTAGCGAAGAGCAAAGGTTTTTGTCTGAGGACCAGAAACACAGCTCTGTCGTTGCTAAAGTTCACTACAACAACAACAACAATACTTTATTTACCCACGCAACACCTAGGAGCGCAAGCGCTCGAAAAGTCAAAAGCAAAGATCTCGAGAAGTTGCATTGAAGGGTCACGAGTGTCTGCAAAAACTTCAAGGTACCAAGGGATCCGAAGTAGACGATGACGTACACGCAAGACTTGGCGGTTCAACTTCAAGCTCAAGGCCCTCAGTTGAAACAGCTCGATGTAACCAAAGCTCGACCCCTGGAAAGGATGCCCTTACTAAAGGCAACTTGCACCTGCAGAGGAAAACTCGCCACGTTGTGAAATTTACGAAAGAAGAGGATGATTTTCTAAAGGAAGGGATAAGTCAGCACGGGTTTGGACAGTGGACCGCTATTTTGAGAGATCCCGAATTTCGATTTCAAGATGGTAGAACGGCGGACTCACTAAAGAAAAGGGCTCATGGAATGAAAATACCTGTAGCTTAGCATTAACACAAGGACACGAGCAAAAAACAAGTCTGTGCAATATGTTTGCTTTTTTTAATCAGATTAAACTGACTGAAACTTACGTTATCTAGTTGTAATAGATGCAATAACGATACACAAATGTCAGTGCAAACTCGACTAAATAACACGTTGTCGAAAAAGTTTACACAACTAATGATAATAATGACACTCTTAGCAAAAATAGTACGACTCTCCGCTTGAAACATTCAGCAGCAGTTCTCTCATTTGACTTCCGTTTAAACGGTGATAAGTGAGCTCTTATGATATAACTTAACTGAGGGGAAATTTACATCACTGTAATCATCATCGTTCAAATCAAACACGCGTTTTACTTAATTGCACTCGCACTATTTTAGCGATTAGATCGTAATCAATCGTGATAGGGCGAATAACTTCGCAATAAGGATCGGACAGAATGTCAGTCACACGTTTCATGTCTTTAAGAAGGCGGCCTTTGAAAAATTCATTTGCTGCTAGGCTAATCACAAATGCCCTTGGCTCACACTTGTACAAATAGGTATATTGGGAATCTGGCTCTTTCCTGTCAATTTTTCCTCTATGTAGTGCGTACTCTAACTTCTTCATAGCGATTCCTATATCATTGATCAGTACCGTAAGTTTATCCGATAATCTCTCCGGTTGGTCTTTCTTGTCTCCCGTTATTTCTGCACTGGTTTCGTCGAAGCCAAATCGGTCAATTTTCAACTTGGCGTCTTCCATTTTGGAAATCGCTGACGACAATGAAGGTTGGAAGGACTTGTTAACCACATTTATTCTCACAACAGACTCCCCACCACACTCTTCCAGATCAATTTCATCTGTCTCGTTCATGAAATGCTGAACTTCGTCTTGATAGATGGACTGGTACGAAGACTGAACTAACTCGTGCATGAAACTGTTCTTATGGTCTTTCAAAGTTTTGTATAACTCCTTCATAGCAATGCAATCTTTGCTTTCTTTAAAGTTGACCTAGAAGATCAAAAATAAGAAAACTCCATTAGGTGAGACAAACCGATTAAAAAATAGGACTTGGACAGAATGCGACAAAGTAAGATTAGGACAGTTTGCCGCATCGTGTTGCTTTGGACACAAAATCGCGGGAATTTCAATATAAACTTCTCAACAGATGTCTTGCAACAAATGTCCTCTTAAGCAAAGCTGGACTAACATCATCTCCAGCCTGTTCTTTTTGCGGAGAAGCAGACGAATCTCTCGAAGATATTTTTTTCAACTTGCCACTATACCGTGAAGTTTTGGGCAGAAGTTATAAAATGGATGGGCCAGCAGAATATTCAAATAAAATCCCTTAGTCTTAAAGATATAATGTTAGGTATAACCGATGAAAAGAACTTGTTTACCAACCATATTTTATTAATTGCAAAAAAAAACATATATATTGGTGTAGATGTAATAAGGTTAAACCTTCTATTATTATATTTAAGGCTCAAGTTAAGAAAATTTACCAACTTGAAACTAATATTGCCAAATCTAATAATAAATGGCCTGTCCATAAAAACAAATGGGGCAAATATGTTGAGGTATTATAATCCTTTAAAACTGCGCAGAAGTTTAAGAAGTTTAAGTTTTTAGGTAATTTAGAATAATTTGTTGTAATCTAGAAAGGGTCTCTTGTGCTTGTAATATGCGCGTAGTTTTTTTGTATGTGTATGTAAGAAATTGTGTCTTTTTTTTCTTTGTAAGATGTAAGAAACGTCTAATATTAAATAAAAATATCAAAATACCAAAAAAAAAAAGATTGAGACAGAGTTTTACGTACCTGATGTGCAATCGTTTCAACTCCACATTCGTGGAGTGCTCGTTGGACTGTGAGGGGATTGGCCGGAGCCCCGTTGGGTGTGGTCAGCGCAATCCAATAGGCTACTGCTGGGCACAACTTTTTGTCTACTATAGAGCGATGTTCAGAAATCCATTCTTGGCTGGTCGTACTAGCCACCTGACTGGAAGTAACTGTTTCATCATTGCTTTCGTCACTATCTTCATCTTCTTCTTTGCCTTTGGCTTTCGCCTTGCTTTTGGTCTTCCTTTTTTCTTGAGTTGCCACGGCACTAAAAAAGAATGCCAAATTCTTTATTCCTGAAAAGGCACAAAAATACGAGGCAAAAGTTTAGCTTAATAACATAGTAAATATTTTTTTATGGGCGCATTTAGAAATACAATGCTTACAGCTTTGAAAGATGGATATATTTGTCTTCATGCAGTAATAAGGTTTTCAATAGGGAAACAACAAACTAAAGCATTTCTTACCGGACACTGCTTTGTCACAGTTATCTCGCATGCGACAAACATCTTTCCATGCTTTTTCCAGTCCTTGCTGTTTCACGCTAGCGATACATCTAGCACTGATTATGCTGCATTTGCCATGGATTGTTGGACTCAAATAACATAAGGCGGCTGCTTTCACTCCTTCGCTGTTCAGTTGTCTACATGGATTTGTTGCGCGCTGCATCTTGCAATGATATGAAATGGCCTGCATCAAACGATCTTTATATAGCTGTTGTTGTGATGGTCAATATTATGCATACAACAATGTGAACACATGATGTCGTTTGTTCGTAAAACCTTACACTTAGGGCTTTATCGAATAGAGCTCGGCATTCTTGCGTGACGTTTTCTTTTTCCAGTATAATATACTTGATATGAAAAGAGTATTGTTAAAAAAAAACAAGGGCAGTTGTTATACTATTTTTCAGCATGATATTGCATAACTGCAGAATGTGAAAAACTGTGAAAATCTAGGTTAAAACAAACGCAGAAGTGATATTTCCACAGAATCCGCATTATCCACCATAAAGTATAATGCGTTGAAGACTGTCGAAGCTGCTAATTGTTGTCGTTCGAGGGCACTGAAATTGCAATGTTTATTGTACGTATGAAAGGAACTTTTTTAATACCACCAACCTTTATAAAGGAAGCGATTGTTTTGTATTTTTTACAATGATATTACATAACCACAGAATTAAGAATCCTGTGAGGGCCTTAATTAACTACAAAAGCGGCTCTGATACTTCCAAAGAATCCTTATTATCCACCTAGCATAGCTGCTATCTATCCTTAGAAAAGACAAAAGATTGAAAAATACTTCATTATCCGACATATCCAAGGAATCCACGCTGTCCACCCTAAACAATAAAAGAGATTTTGGGAATCTGCAAGTGATGTCTAAGTAAAACACTATTTAGTAAGGGTGGTTTTTATGGATTTGATGGACTCCTTGGACATCGAGCTATTGTCTAGAAAAATGAATAATAAATAAAGAACCATTAGCTCTCCCTCCATTTCCTTTTCTAATAGGGGCGGATATGTTGGATTTAAAGGATTTACTGGAACAAGGACTATCACCAGATCCCGCTTTATTTCTTTCTAAAATAAGGGTGGATTTATTGGATTTTGTGGAATACACGGATAAATAATAATAATAATAATAATAATAATAATAATAATAATAATAATAAATAATAATAATAATAATAATAATCAGGAAATAAAAAGAGAGGAAAATATAAAAAAGAGTAAAAATAGAATAAAAATCAAATCAAATAATTATATAGTATCATTTAATATTTTAATTTAGTTATATTTTTTTATTATTATTTTTGTCTTTCATTTTCCAACATATCTAAGAAATCCAAACTATCCAACCTACATTTAAAAAAGAGACGCTGGATGTATGTACACGATATCCAATAAATCCATACTATCCACCAAAAAATAAAAAGAGTTCATGCTTAACTTCTTTTACCCTTAAATATGTCCATGAAATCCAATAAATCCATACTATCCAGCCAATATTAAAAATTAATAACAAAGATTAAAGGACATCTACTTAGTACTGGAAGTTAATACTCTGTACTTTTTTAACAAATAGGTTGGATTCTTTGGATCTTTTAGATTTTACGGAAATGTTCATTCATTTATTACTTCATTTCGCATTCTTTCCTTTGTTTCTTCACTTTCTTTTTTTTTGTCTCGTTTCCATCTGTAAGACATCAATCAATTTTATATAATTATTGATCGGATTTCCTGGATATGATGGATACAGAGGAATGATTTGGACCTCTTCTTGTGTTCCGTTAACAAAGAAGAATCATTGAAAATGGACGCCCCGAAAAAATTAATGGCTTGAGTAGTCGAAATAAATTGAAAACGCTTTAAAGTGCTTGCTTAACATCGTTCTTGTTAGAATCGATGGTTCAGATAAGAATTATATGTTTCTTGAGAGAGGAAAAACTGAAAACGTTCGAGGGAACACAAATTTTGGGAAACGATCCCTGCCAACCTGCCTTCCTTCCTTCCTTCCTTCCTTCCTTCCTTCCTTCCTTCCTTCCTTCCTTCCTTCCTTCCTTCCTTCCTTCCTTCCTTCCTTCCTTCCTTCCTTCCTTCCTTCCTTCCTTCCTTCCTTCCTTCCTTCCTTCCTTCCTTCCTTCCTTCCTTCCTTCCTTCCTTCCTTCCTTCCTTCCTTCCTTCCTTCCTTCCTTCCTTCCTTCCTTCCTTCCTTCCTTCCTTCCTTCCTTCCTTCCTTCCTTCCTTCCTTCCTTCCTTCCTTCCTTCCTTCCTTCCTTCCTTCCTTCCTTCCTTCCTTCCTTCCTTCCTTCCTTCCTTCCTTCCTTCCTTCCTTCCTTCCTTCCTTCCTTCCTTCCTTCCTTCTTACCTTCCTTCCCTTTTCAGCTTCGTTCCTAGGGATTTTTTTCTTGGAAAAAGTCCTGGGAACGAGGTTGTCTCTTTTCCCCTCCCTCGCTCCGTCCCCTCTTCCTTCCTACCTTCTTTCCACCTTCTTCCTTCTCACTGAAGCCTCACTTCCGGTAAAATCTCCCGCCCATTACTCCTCCGTTGTTATTTACTTTCCATAGCGTTTTTGTATATGACAGATCGTCGTAGAAACCTACTCTTTAAGGGTATACGATAACCTTAATGCACTTCAATGTTTACTCTTACAACTTCTTGCAGGGCGTTCAATTTCCAATCAAACTATTCATGTCGGTGAAGCGGTGGAACTGAGATGCGATGCTCTGGAAGGCAGAACAGTACGGTGGAGTAAAGATGGCGCTGTACTGCAGACGAAGACCGCTGGTCATGACACGAGCCTGCACATCAGTACTGCTCATCAGTCTGATGAAGGAATTTACACCTGTGACGTAATGAACAGTGCAGGGCAGATTCAAGCGTCGTACGATGTTACACTGAGAGTAGAAGGTCAGTATCTTGAAAGCAGCTTTTTATTACTTGAAAGTACGAAGAATGAGGCACTAATTCTCAAAAATGAATGATCAACATTTAATATTTTCTCTGCTTAATAGTCATATGATTGGAAAAGATCTTGGAAATAGTTCAACTCTTGCTCGGGCATTGTATGCATTGTAACCAATGCGCCATGGCGCACCGTTATTCCAATATCACAAACTAAACCAAAGGTCGATACGGAGTCTTTGAGGTTGCTTGGGAAGTTAATTGAAAAAAACTGTTTCTTCCAAATTGTATTTCAGATCCAAGTTTCCTTTGCACCACGTTCAAAGGTGATTACAAATCTGACAGCAAATGGAAGCGCTGGAGTGTACTGCCCTTAAATTATCGTCGTGCATTTTACAAAGGAAAATGGTTCAGGTTAGATAAAGGATCCGCTATGCCTAGCTCTTGTGTACTGCAACAAAGCTGTGGTATCCAGGCTCCTGGCTGGTTGAACGGTCCAATTCCGTCGGGTGAGGCTGGGATCGTTCACCGCGACGCGTGCTTCAACTTTCGTAAAGACTGTTGCTATTATTCAATACCAGTGCAAATTAAGAAATGCCCCGACTTCTTTGTTTACAAGTTGAAGGAAGTTCACCCGATAATACCAGGACAATACTGCTTCACAACAAATACACCAGGTAGGTATAAATGGCAATCGTTAGATCGTTTTTCACGCGCGCGTGCACATCAAGGCACGTGCGAACAGTTTCGCATAGTTTGCATACGACCACAAATAACGAACTGTGCTTTTAGTTTTTGCTCACTCTGATCAATGCAATTGGTAATTTTAATTCCTCGCGAAGCGAGGCCGAAGGCCGAGCGTAGCGGGGTAAATTTTGTCCCTCAAAGGGCTCAGGCGGGAGAAATCTCTGAGTACGGTAATTTTAGCTGGTGTCTGGGGAATGACGTCACGCGGCCGCGCGCTGGTGGTAATGGTGTGACGCGCGGCGAAATCAGATCTTCGGGACTGAGGGCAGTTCGATCTGCTAGTTTCTCTTTTTTTTTTTCCTACTTTATTTTTTTTTGGGTTCGAATCTGAGCTCATTTTCGTTTTTCTTTTCGGTAAATACACTGATTTCCACATAATACTCCCTCAACGCCAGTAGGCTATAAACTCTTTAAAATTTATTTCTCTGTATTTTGTCGAAGTCCTGTAATCGGGAGTTTATTTTTTCAGTTTCTTTTGTATTCTGTCTGCTGTATTTTGTCGAAGTCCTGTAATCGTGCAGTTCGTTGTCGTTCAGTTTCTGTTTCTATTCTGTCTGCTGTATTTTGTCCGTTACTAGGCAACAATAACCCAGAGCTTCGCGAGGCCCTGCGAGTCACGTATTACTAGTTATATTCCTGTTCTAAAAATAGCCTACTCGCGAAAGACATAGCACGCGCCCAAATACTAGATGTAGACTTCTAGTTTATGAACTTTTGGTTTATCCTGATGGTTACAGAACCTTTACTAATTACGGTTGTTCTCATATTGGGTGTTAGTTGATTGGACGATGGTTGCTTGTTTGGTCGTTAAATGATTGGTTGGTCGGTCGTTATTCTATCAATCGTTAACATAAAAAAATCAACCGTTTCAATAATAAACATTTTTTTGCCAATTCGGCCAAAGTGAAATAGCTAATCCTATAGAACGCGACCTCTGTATGTGACAAAGAACTTAAGCAAAAATGACATAGAGCAGTTTTCAATTAAGTGTCGTAAAACTAAAACCAAAGTAATTACTCTGGCCAATCACAAAGGACACAGACAATCCAGTGAACCAATCAAAACTCGAAGCAAATACATGTAGGCAACACGAAGCGCGGGAAAACGTGCGCGCGCGAGTCACGATTGGTTTTGGTTTTACTCCTGATTGGCTGAGAAAGTGGCGCGAGATTTTTAAGCCAATCACTAAGCGTAGTAATGCAAAACCAAAGCAAACGCAATTTACTTTTGACACTCAAGTGAAAACTGCTCTAACATTGGCTTTGTGTTCTTGCTTTATCTGCAGAATTTGCTGACCACCTAAACAACGTCATGTACACGTCCTCGAAAGCTAACCACATGCTTACTGGTCACGTGATAGCATCTGAGACGTCTGTCGGAAGTTCTCTCCAGTGCATGCAATATTGTGCAAACTTGGCGAACGGCCAATGCAAATCATTTAACTACGAAGAGCTGACCGGGACATGCCAGTTGAACAACGACACAGGAATACAAGAAATTGATGATATGAAGATAGAAGAGGGATACAACCACTATTACTTCTTCGAAAGTGACATGATAAGTTTGCCATAGAGACAAAACTGTCAGGACAGAGGCAATGGAGGGTTAATTCGGGATAAACTTATGATACCAAAGACTGTATTATCTTTGTGCCGGCAGAGGAACTGCATGAAACTCATACAAATCTTTACGTATAAGGGCCTGTTCATATGAAGAAAAGTTGTCCCTAGTAAGAGGGCTACCATCTTCCACGAGCAAGCCATCTTTTAAAAAAGTTGTCCTTGATAAGAGGGTTACCATCTTCAGTAAGCCAACTTTTAACGAGCGTTTAAATGAGAAAAGTTGCCCCTGCGAACAGAGCCAAAGACCAAAAATTGACTTTCATGTTAAACACATGCTTTGTATGTCCTAAGTGTTTACAAAGAAAAAGTTGTCTCGCCCCCCAGGCCATATGGTCACTCTACATTAGCCTGCGAACAGGCTCCTAAGTGGAGCTGAGCCTAGCCTCTGGGGAGCCTCCCGCGCCCCGTTCTTCCCCTCAGGCCCCGCTCGGCTCCCATCGCTGGCGTATTTGTTTTCTTTCGCCCTGCCCCACTCTACATATACCATCTTAACGAGTGACATCCACCAACTGCAAGGGCTTCCCTGTCCTCCTGAGTCAACTTTGCGATTTCTCATGTAAACAGTTTACTGCTATTTGTGAACAAATGTATGAAAAGCTCTTCCGCCCGGGGTGCCTCGGTATGAAAGGTAGCCGGTCTACCAGGGAAACTTTACTCCATAAAACAGGCCCTAAGTTACTTCTGTATTTGTCGCAAAACATTTGTCATCCATTAATTTACAATTCTCTTGGTAGTGTGAGATAATTTTCCATATTTTTCACGAATCTATTACTCAATCAGTATTTATGATATTCGGCGTGGGAAACGCGGTGCCTGGGGCGCGGTGGCAGCAAAAATGTAAATACGTTGGACGTCGTATCGCAGATTCGCGTTAACCCTGGGTAAGCGATCAACCATTTATATCCAGCATCGTGCTGAACTATATAGTCGCTCCTAGTTCAAACAATTTTATCCAATATTTCTTATAAGAACAATGATCTATTGTTGTCCGGGGCTTAACTCCCACATTTCCTCTCTTCTTTCAGAAAAAAATGATATAAAGCTAGTGTACGTTGTTACACTGACAGGCAAATTATTTAGGGCACATAACAAAAATGCTGGGGCCGGCGCGAAGAAACCTGCGATCTCGATAGATTAGGCACAATCTACCTAGTTGAAGTAGGAATACTCCTAATCGATTTCCGATACGGCGGTGGGTGTGATGGGCTTTCTATTCTCTGATCCTTTGGATTTTAAAACACCTTCCCTTTAATTACACGATATTTCTAATAAATGTGTCCTCTTATGTGCCTGATTTGAAAGGTTAGCTCTGTTTGCAGGGCTTTTTGGTTCAAGAGAAATTGAAAGGTTTATATCAGGGGAAAATACTATGATGTAGCAGTTCAGAAGGAAATGAGTAACAGAAATCAATTTCTTTTCTGAAAATTCGGACTACACGCTATAGTCATTATGGTAGTCTAGGTGCATGAGCTTAGGGAAGACCTCTTCAGAAAATATAAATTTTGGGAAATTAAAGCTAAATGTTTAGATTTTAAACTTGTAAGTTAGTTTGTTGACGAATTCTCTATGAAGAATTAAAATTAATAAAAAATGCTGTAAATATATAATTAGGATAAATATACGCCTTGCTTTTTTTGGCGAAGAATTCATTCCAATTTTCGGCCTATCACAGTTATCTTCAGTTTTCCTTTGTATAGAAAAAGATTTGCTTCCTAATTTGCAATCAATAAAAGTGTGTCCATCAAATTCTGTCTATCCGAAGTAGTCATTTTTCGGTTTTGGTCGCGTTTTATGTTTGTTGTGTTTTTTAGAATTCTGCTTAAAAATTCGTTTTTGCTTAGTATAGTGCCAACCTTTTCAACTAACTGGCGCTACCCTCGGTCGAAGAGGGTGACTTGGTGGAAAATTTACAAACAAATACTCTTTTTAAAAATCGTGTTTCCCAATGAAACAAGGTAAACCCCAACCAAGAAAAAAAAAATTATATAAGAATGTCTAGTTTGAGAGATGAGACGGGGAGAGAGGGAGGGGGTCTTGCAGAGGGCGGGAAACAACTGATATTACACGCTAGAATCGAGGCTTAATTTTCCTGTTTTGATAATGTTAGCCTGAGAAAACGTTCTTAACATATACAAAAGTTCTGGAAAAATTTCAAAGTAGTTTTATACATGTTTGCTATTTTCTAAACCAAAGAAAATGTACACAATTCGTAGCCAAGAGGAGTCGTTGCGTATTTGCCGAGATTTTCGAAAGTTGCAACATTTTATTATACATTTCTAAATAATTTTACAAAGGTGTAAGGGTGTAGTGTTTTGGTAGCTCGATATAAAAAACGATTGGAGAAAATAGCCTCAGCTTGGGTATGTTCATAGCATGTTCTGAAAATTTAAGTTACTTCCAACCTCAACTTCCCTATGTAAAAAAGGTTCTCATTATAAGAGAAAATTAGTATAGGTAATCACATGATTTCGAGTGCAATTTGGGATAAATCAGCACGAGTAAATTTTTCAAAGGCTAACCAAAATGCACGAGCCCGTAGGGCAAGTGCAATTTGTAGTCTTTGAAAAATTTTTCTCGTGCTGATTTATCCCAAATTGTACGAGAAAAATCATGTGATTACTTGTTAATAATACACATACAAAAATTTCACTTGAAGTGGATGACAAACAAAACGTGTTCAGTGGCTTACCTTTCCGATTCGTTCTTAAACATAACGCAGTTGCCGGGCTTTGTAAAATCCAGATACCGCTAGGGAATTTTAAAGCTCTCTGTCATGCATTATCAGGTGCTTTTATCCTCATTCAGTTGTATCGGTTTGGGCTGAAATGTCCAACTTTAATTCACGCTTGCAATCTTTCTTCTTTACGAGCCGTCACGTAAGAAAATCCACGATTGGCAGCTTTCCGTAGTTTCGTAAAGCCTCTCTTGTGCTGTACAAACGTCCAATTCCTAGTACTTTGGTTTATAGACTTATAACTTTCGTTTAATCGGTCAAACCTTTCATGAATCGTTATGTTTTTGCTCGATTTTTGCTCTCTCAAACACTCCGACATGGGCCGCTATTTTGTTTTGGCGCGCTTTCCGACTTTCCTGTCAATCAATTTAATTTCAACTTTCTGCACTCAATTCCAACTTTTTGCACTCAACTTTAACTTTCTGCACTGTTTGGGATTAATTGACGTGCTCTCAGCCAATGAGCATGCAGAAATGTTAGTATGTATATTATTATACTAGAAATGGTTTACTCCAGCGCAAAGAACTAGTTTGTCAGCTTTTGAAATCCTTTCAAGTAATTTGTTAGGACTCGTTGCCTTATCCCGATTATAACACCTTTAAGTGTTATGAATACTGGAAGTTGCTGTTTGACCGCGAAAAGAGACCATTTTTCTTGCCTGATCTGTAGAAACCGCCAACAAAGTTCGAAGGCGCTTATTATTTCTTCATGCTCAACCCTTATCGAGAACTGGTCGGCAAAAAAATTATTTGCATTCTGTCCTGAACACCCTAAGGGGGCCAAAACCCGTAATTAACACCTCTTAACGTGGCTATGAGCATCCTTGAACAATTTATATGAGACTCCCCCTTCAGAGGGGCGGGGTACATCACATTATACTTAGCTGTACAAATGGTAAGCGACAGCTTTGAAATCCAAATTTATTTCCCATCCGTTGCTATATGTTAAGGTACAAAAATACCTTGATGCATGAGGCTCAAAGAGAGATACAGTTAAAATGGCAATTTGAAATACGTCAGTACTTTTATAACGTGTCTGGTTTTCCACTATGAAACGGTTTCTCAATGACTTCGACAACATGATCGAAGCACATCGTCTTTGGAAACGAGCAAATCTTTCTTTTTTGGCAACGCTAAATGTTTATGCAAGTCTTTCAAATTTTGTTTAATATGTCTTTTAAGACAGTCTATTTGGCTTTCCTTTCTAAATCAAGATTCCTTGCAATTTAATCACAACAGATAGCACTTTTTATTGAACAAATTTTTAGAACATAATTCTTAATTTTTAGAACTGATTATACTTGTAATTTAAAATTTTTACCTTTTTAACTTGATTTTTAACCTTTTAATTAGTTTTATTTGAGGACCTTCCTAAAACCCACGTCATGTGACGAGAACTCCTCTCAAAAAATTATTTTTTTTTATTATTATTTTATTTTCCCCATCGATTTTAGCGCAGGTGCGTTGCGCTGCTTTTCTTTAGTAGGGATTATTGTACTTCTTGGATTTTGGCACTATCAATCGTGACGCAAATGTAACACGCAGAAAAATTATGCCTCGCAAAATACAGTCAGAATTGCTTCATTATTACACTGCTACATAAACAGAAAATCGTTTTGTTAACTAAAGATGTAAGGTAAAAATGGTTAATTGTTCAACCTAAACGAAGCTTCCAGTTCGTAAACACCTGAATTATTGATAACAGTTTTATGACGTTTCCTATCACGAAACTTCGATAGAGACACGTTAAGGGATGTTAAGGGATGTTAAGTGGGGTTAATTTGATCCTGCTGTATGTCGATTAACTGCTGCATTTGTTTTCCATGCTATGACCCTTAGGCACGAAGCTTTGTTTTCCAAATGAGAACATTATCTTCAATTACTTGTGATTCTGATTTTTACATTTTTTGTTTGTTTGTTTGTTTGTTTAAATAGGTAATGCCATGTATTGTTATGGAAATACCGCAATAAATTGTTGTTATTGTTGTTTATAAGGAATTTTACGGAATGGACAGTCATGAACTGTTTTTATCCTGGTATATTTTATTTCGCTCATGAGTTAAAAGTGATTATGCCTTTTCATGAAATTAAAACAATGAAGACACTTCCACTTTGAACTTATGACAAAAGGTTCTCGTGTTTTCATAAATTTCAAGGCATTAAGATTAAGAGAATGTCTCCTTTAGATCCACAAACTTAATTTGGCTCAGTAAATAGAATTCGCTCAAAATCCCTCCAGTAATTTCTTATTATAAGTAAGTAACAAATAGGAATTAGATGGAGAAAAATTTTTTCTTTATGAAATCTGGATGAAAACCTTTTACACCTTCTGGTGGCCTCGATGGCCATTGGCCGGATCGTGAAATTGGTAAAGTCCAACCATTCGCTCTAATACAAATATTGCAGCTACATCGCTTAAATACCGATACTTGTGAACATCAAGCCTTGACCTTTTAAACTGGATGAACCGCATTGAACAACTTTGCTTATCAAGGAAGAGACGAGGATCTAAAGTTGGCTATTTTGGATGTTAAAGGCCAGCTCAAATTTCCCTTAACTTTATGTAGTAAAATATCAAAAGTGGCCGTACCACAAGTTAAACTGCATATCAGCGGCAAGCTCCATCCTTCCGCTCTGAGAATATGTAAAAATATTTGCCGTTCTCTACTCCTTGTTTGACAAGGGGCGAAACAAGTCTACTCGGCGGATTCTCTTCATTTAACACGACCAACCAGTACCAAATTATATATACCGCAGTAAAAATCACCTTGCATCCCTTTTATCTGAAGAAATTATCACGTCGAGATAGTCCATCAGCAACTACAGCACATATCGATCTTCTACTGTCAGCCATCTTGGTTTTAACATCCGCTGACCAGTTTAGTCGGTCAGTATAAAACACCACAACCGAGCGCGCGTGCCAGACCGCCCAAGCCGTCCCGTCCGATATACGCCGAGGCCGTAGCTAAGCACGAGGGCGGAGGACGGAGGAAAAGACACCGAGCCCGGACCATGAAGGAAGAAAGAAGGAACAGGAAACAATTCCACAGCCAGAAAAAAGGAAATGCCCGCGCATTGAAGGAGGTAAAAACGACTAGGTATCAGACTAACAGAAATGCTACCAAACGACCTGAGTAAAAATAATAGAAGCAAGCGAATACTGAGCATCAAAGTTTCTCACCTTCTCGCCTAGCTCGAAAAGTTAGCCCAAGCCTGCTCGTAGAACAGCATACTTCAAAACACATTAAAATCCCCAGAGAAATTTCCGATACGAGGAGACGAATTTCAAGATACTCGAACCTCCTGCAAAGATTCTGATCCTCCAGGTGTTTTCCCTTAATTAGTACCCGCTCGCCCCGATCCCTTAAGATCGAATCTGCCAGCCCAAGCAGCTGCACGAACACTAGAGAAAGAAACCGGGTGCAGTAAATACTTACCGGCAGAAGTCGAGGGGTGGAAAAGCAAGGGACGTTAAAACAAACCGTGTTATAGCGAAAAACAAAATTCGGCAAATTCGTACGTGTCTGCCACGTGAAGCAGACGATAATCCTCTCAACATCGAGTTTGGAACCGGAGTTTTGAATCGCAAAATCGAGCTGCCGTTTTCAGTCTGTGTCCGAGCCAAGTGGCCCATAAGCCGGAGCTATCCCGGTTTCCGTAGCATTAAGCGACTAGGAGTGTTGCACCCCCCTGGATGGGATACTAGTCCACCGCAGGGTTACCCCCAGCAGTAAATCGCCGGTACCCATTTATACACCTGGGTGGAGAGAGGCACTGGAGAGTATGCATGCAGCCTGATTTCATTATCCGTGGCTCCACCCGATTTTTTTATTTTCCTTGAAATTAAAACTAAACGTTTTACCATTGCATCATAATGCATCATAAAAGTTGTTCTGCAATTTCCCCGTAGCGGCACTAGATTTTTCAGGGGCTGTCCGTGTTTTTGTGCAGGCCTTATCAAATATTTATTACCCATAAGGAAATTGAAGAAAAAGTCACGCGATTTCCAGGTTCCCTAAAACTAGCATCCCACGCAGTCCTTTACTGACAAAAGAAAAAATGCGGCGGTTTAAGGCTGAAAAAATTAATTGTAATATCCTAGACATGGGTGGATCTAGTGGCGTTAGATTGGGTGGCTAGCCACCCCTGATCAAAAAATTAACAGAAAAACATGAAAAATATAAAGAGAGTGAAACTCAATAAGGTGTTTATAAGGTGAAGGGATATTTTGCTCAGTATCTGTACAAGTGTCCTAGGTCGTCCTAGGTTGAACGCCCGTCTATGTGAGTTAAAGCAAAGCATTGTCCGTCGGTGGCATCTTCTCAATGAACGTTCTTAAGACAGAAAAGTTCAAGCTTAGTTTGGTTAAGGAACAAGGACGAACTCTCTGTCATAAACGATAATAACCAGCCGTCAGTTTTCGGAAGTGCTCACAGTCGGCATCAAAGGACTCAATCGCATGGGAGGCTAAAGAGGGAAGTGTTTCTGTTTCCTCTTTAAATGCCTGTCAAGTCTGCCCTTTCCCCTAAATCTGGAGTGATTTACAACCAGACAAAGCGTGGAACAAGGCAGAGAGCTTTCTAGGTACAGATGGAGAAATCGTAACTGGTTTGTACTTATACCTGGTTGTTCTCAGTGGAAAGGAGGAGACGATGCCGGAACAAGAAAAGAGCCGTTTTGAAGGCTGTCTAAGGCACCAACAGTGAAAGACCTTTCGCAGGCAAGGATACAACTCCATCCTCGTCAAAGTGCTCGCACTCTCAAGCTGTGTGACCCTGAAAGGAAATAGAATCCAGGGTGTAATCTGGATGATCCGCTGCACCGTCAATCTAGTATTAGCGTAGACAGGAGAGGCAGTTCACGCTCCCTAAAGTGCTGTTCTGTATCGGATTTGATTTTCTATGTGTTGTAGACAATAGGCTGATCAACGGTAAGGCATGCTTTGGACTCGTGCTTATCTCTTTTCAAACCGTCACCATGAAAATAAGAACATTAAGGTTTTGAGGTAGATGGTAACGACGCTTCTTGACATCCTGGAAACGATCCATAAATTTATATGCCTCGTTGCTGAAAATGTATTTTCTTATTATTGAAGCTGCCGTAGTGACCAAAACCTTATTCGACCTCTGTGTATCTCGTTTCTTCAAGGCTTCTAAGCCTGTCCCGCTGGCGGCCACACTAAAGCGAAAAAAACCACAAAAAAACCCACCAAAAAATAAAGAACAACAGATGCTCCCAGCAACAAAGGGTGTACGAAAGACAGTAAAAGACCTGAAGGTGCAACCAGTACGACCCCGCGACCGACCGCGAAAGTGCCAGTGATTCCCCAAGGCTCTAGCACCACGAAACGAAAAGCAGACGAAAAAAAAGAAGGCGAAAAGCGCAGAGAAGCCCACCAGAGTGAGGCAAGAAGAGAGGTGAGATCGAGAGAGGAGAGGGGGAGGGGAGGGGGGGTGCACCCCCCCCCCACAGGAGCGAGAGTTCGACGCGTTAGATCGACAAAGTAGTGAGGAGACACGGAGTATTTTGTGCTACCGTAAAAAAAAAGGTTGGCGCCCGTAGATGTATCTGATTTTGTGTTTGTGCCGCCGGATAAAAAAGTTTTGCTTATTCGAGTTTTTCGCCCGAGTAGTCCGAGTCGAAAGTGGACGATTGTACGATAAAGAGGATTAGTTTTGGGAATAGCGGAGGAAACCATCAGAAAGGTCGCGAGTAGATTGTTTGCCCCGTACCGAAGGAGAAGAGTCAAACTAGAGCGGGAGGAGGCGAGAGTGAGCGAGCACTAAAAGTGGGAGCTGGTCACCCGGCGGTACAGTTTAAAGGCAGGGTCACGGTAGAGCTGAAAGAGCGATGGTTGACCACACGGCCAAGGCCATCGAGGCCACAGAAGGTGTAAAAGGTCCAGATCAAAAGAAATCTCCAGTCTTCAATGGTACTGAGCCAATTAATTTGTGGATCTAAAGGAGACATTCTCTTAATTAGCATTGCTAACCTAGCTAAAATAAACAAAAACGATAATTTTCAATTTGCAGTTTGGTAAAGCAGTGTCTTTTTTTATGCTAAGCAGCCATTCAAAACGCCTACTCTATTATTCATTAGGTCCTGAAGTCAGTTGACAAGAAACTACTTTCATCACTCAAGAATGTTTTTCAAGTTTTCTGACGTAACTTAAAATTTAATAAGCTATGAAAATAAAACTGAACCAATCCATTTTCATTTTACTGCCATTTCTGCTTCAAAAGGTTTGCATTCCTTTTACTCAACTGCAATTTGCTGAAGCTTACATTTTATCCTCGACTCAGTTTTAATTACACTTTCGTTTTTCGTACTTTGCTGCCAACTCCTCAGATCCCTTAAATTTACATAAACCAATAACTGTTCCCATGGGAATAGTTGATCGCAAGGGGATTTTCCCTGCCACAGTGCCTCAGTTGCTAGATAACTAACCCCAACCCTTAGGGTTAGCCATAACCCTAGGGTTAAACCTTGACTTTGCTGCCAACTCCTCAGATCCCTTTAATTTACATAAACCACTAACTGTTCCCATGGGAATAGTTGATCGCAAGGGGATTTTCCCTGCCACAGTGCCTCAGTTGCTAGATAACTAACCCCAACCCTTAGGGTTAGCCATAACCCTAGGGTTAAACCCTGACTTTGCTGCCAACTCCTCAGATCCCTTAAATTTACATAAACCACTAACTGTTCCCATGGGAATAGTTGATCGCAAGGGGATTTTCCCTGCCACAGTGTCTCAGTTGCCAGATAACTAACCCCAACCCTCAGGGTTAGCCATAACCCTAGGGTTAAACCCTGACTTTGCTGCCAACTCCTCAGATCCCTTAAATTTACATAAACCACTAACTGTTCCCATGGGAATAGTTGATCGCAAGTGGATTTTCCCTGCCACAGTGTCTCAGTTGCTAGATAACTAACCCCAACCCTTAGGGTTAGCCATAACCCTAGGGTTAAACCCTGACTTTGCTGCCAACTCCTCAGATCCCTTAAATTTACATAAACCACTAACTGTTCCCATGGGAATAGTTGATCGCAAGGGGATTTTACCTGCCACAGTGTCTCAGTTGCTAGATAACTAACCCCAACCCTTAGGGTTAGCCATAACCCTAGGGTTAAACCCTGACTTTGCTGCCAACTCCTCAGATCGATTAAATTTACATAAACCACTAACTGTTCCCATGGGAATAGTTGATCGCAAGGGGATTTTGCCTGCCACAGTGTCTCAGTTCCTAGATAACTAACCCCAACCCTTAGGGTTAGCCATAACCCTAGGGTTAAACCCTGACTTTGCTGCCAACTCCTCAGATCCCTTAAATTTGCATAAACCACTAACTGTTCCCATGGGAATAGTTGATCGCAAGGGGATTTTCCCTGCCACAGTGTCTCAGTTGCTAGATAACTAACCCCAACCCTTAGGGTTAGCCATAACCCTAGGGTTAAACCCTGACTTTGCTACAACTCCTCAGATCCCTTAAATTTACATAAACCACTAACTTTTCCCATGGGAATAGTTGATCGCAAGGGGATTTTGCCTGCCACAGTGTCTCAGTTGCTAGATAACTAACCCCAACCCTTAGGGTTAGCCATAACCCTAGGGTTAAACCTTGACTTTGCTGCCAACTCCTCAGATCCCTTTAATTTACATAAACCACTAACTGTTCCCATGGGAATAGTTGATCGCAAGGGGATTTTCCCTGCCACAGTGTCTCAGTTGCTAGATAACTAACCCCAACCCTTAGGGTTAGCCATAACCCTAGGGTTAAACCCTGACTTTGCTGCCAACTCCTCAGATCCCTTAAATTTACATAAACCACTAACTGTTCCCATGGGAATAGTTGATCGCAAGGGGATTTTCCCTGCCACAGTGTCTCAGTTGCCAGATAACTAACCCCAACCCTTAGGGTTAGCCATAACCCTAGGGTTAAACCCTGACTTTGCTGCCAACTCCTCAGATCCCTTAAATTTACATAAACCACTAACTGTTCCCATGGGAATAGTTGATCGCAACTGGATTTTCCCTGCCACAGTGTCTCAGTTGCTAGATAACTAACCCCAACCCTTAGGGTTAGCCATAACCCTAGGGTTAAACCCTGACTTTGCTGCCAACTCCTCAGATCCCTTAAATTTACATAAACCACTAACTGTTCCCATGGGAATAGTTGATCGCAAGGGGATTTTCCCTGCCACAGTGTCTCAGTTGCTAGATAACTAACCCCAACCCTTAGGGTTAGCCATAACCCTAGGGTTAAACCCTGACTTTGCTGCCAACTCCTCAGATCCCTTAAATTTACATAAACCACTAACTGTTCCCATGGGAATAGTTGATCGCAAGGGGATTTTGCCTGCCACAGTGTCTCAGTTCCTAGATAACTAACCCCAACCCTTAGGGTTAGCCATAACCCTAGTGTTAAACCCTGACTTTGCTGCCAACTCCTCAGATCCCTTAAATTTACATAAACCACTAACTGTTCCCATGGGAATAGTTGATCGCAAGGGGATTTTCCCTGCCACAGTGTCTCAGTTGCTAGATAACTAACCCCAACCCTTAGGGTTAGCCATAACCCTAGGGTTAAACCCTGACTTTGCTACAACTCCTCAGATCCCTTAAATTTACATAAACCACTAACTGTTCCCATGGGAATAGTTGATCGCAAGGGGATTTTCCCTGCCACAGTGTCTCAGTTGCTAGATAACTAACCCCAACCCTTAGGGTTAGCCATAACCCTAGGGTTAAACCTTGACTTTGCTGCCAACTCCTCAGATCCCTTAAATTTACATAAACCACTAACTGTTCCCATGGGAATAGTTGATCGCAAGGGGATTTTCCCTGCCACAGTGTCTCAGTTGCTAGATAACTAACCCCAACCCTTAGGGTTAGCCATAACCCTAGGGTTAAACCCTGACTTTGCTGCCAACTCCTCAGATCCCTTAAATTTACATAAACCACTAACTGTTCCCATGGGAATAGTTGATCGCAAGGGGATTTTCCCTGCCACAGTGTCTCAGTTGCTAGATAACTAACCCCAACCCTTAGGGTTAGCCATAACCCTAGGGTTAAACCCTGACTTTGCTGCCAACTCCTCAGATCCCTTAAATTTACATAAACCACTAACTGTTCCCATGGGAATAGTTGATCGCAACGGGATTTTCCCTGCCACAGTGTCTCAGTTGCTAGATAACTAACCCCAACCCTTAGGGTTAGCCATAACCCTAGGGTTAAACCCTGACTTTGCTGCCAACTCCTCAGATCCCTTAAATTTACATAAACCACTAACTGTTCCCATGGGAATAGTTGATCGCAAGGGGATTTTGCCTGCCACAGTGTCTCAGTTGCTAGATAACTAACCCCAACCCTTAGGGTTAGCCATAACCCTAGGGTTAAACCCTGACTTTGCTGCCAACTCCTCAGATCCCTTAAATTTACATAAACCACTAACTGTTCCCATGGGAATAGTTGATCGCAAGGGGATTTTCCCTGCCACAGTGTCTCAGTTGCTAGATAACTAACCCCAACCCTTAGGGTTAGCCATAACCCTAGGGTTAAACCCTGACTTTGCTACAACTCCTCAGATCCCTTAAATTTACATAAACCACTAACTGTTCCCATGGGAATAGTTGATCGCAAGGGGATTTTCCCTGCCACAGTGTCTCAGTTGCTAGATAACTAACCCCAACCCTTAGGGTTAGCCATAACCCTAGGGTTAAACCCTGACTTTGCTGCCAACTCCTCAGATCCCTTAAATTTACATAAACCACTAACTGTTCCCATGGGAATAGTTGATCGCAAGGGGATTTTCCCTGCCACAGTGTCTCAGTTGCTAGATAACTAACCCCAACCCTTAGGGTTAGCCATAACCCTAGGGTTAAACCCTGACTTTGCTGCCAACTCCTCAGATCCCTTAAATTTACATAAACCACTAACTGTTCCCATGGGAATAGTTGATCGCAAGGGGATTTTCCCTGCCACAGTGTCTCAGTTGCTAGATAACTAACCCCAACCCTTAGGGTTAGCCATAACCCTAGGGTTAAACCCTGACTTTGCTGACAACTCCTCAGATCCCTTAAATTTACATAAACCACTAACTGTTCCCATGGGAATAGTTGATCGCAAGGGGATTTTCCCTGCCACAGTGTCTCAGTTGCTAGATAACTAACCCCAACCCTTAGGGTTAGCCATAACCCTAGGGTTAAACCCTGACTTTGCTGCCAACTCCTCAGATCCCTTAAATTTACATAAACCACTAACTGTTCCCATGGGAATATTTGATCGCAAGGGGATTTTCCCTGCCACAGTGTCTCAGTTGCTAGATAACTAACCCCAACCCTTAGGGTTAGCCATAACCCTAGGGTTAAACCCTGAATTTGCTGCCAACTCCTCAGATCCCTTAAATTTACATAAACCACTAACTGTTCCCATGGGAATAGTTGATCGCAAGGGGATTTTCCCTGCCACAGTGTCTCAGTTGCTAGATAACTAACCCCAACCCTTAGGGTTAGCCATAACCCTAGGGTTAAACCCTGACTTTGCTGCCAACTCCTCAGATCCCTTAAATTTACATAAACCACTAACTGTTCCCATGGGAATAGTTGATCGCAAGGGGATTTTCCCTGCCACAGTGTCTCAGTTGCTAGATAACTAACCCCAACCCTTAGGGTTAGCCATAACCGTAGGGTTAAACCCTGACTTTGCTGCCAACTCCTCAGATCCCTTGAATTTACATAAACCACTAACTGTTCCCATGGGAATAGTTGATCGCAAGGGGATTTTCCCTGCCACAGTGTCTCAGTTGCTAGATAACTAACCCCAACCATTAGGGTTAGCCATAACCCTAGGGTTAAACCCTGACTTTGCTGCCAACTCCTCAGATCCCTTAAATTTACATAAACCACTAACTGTTCCCATGGGAATAGTTGATCGCAAGGGGATTTTCCCTGCCACAGTGTCTCAGTTGCTAGATAACTAACCCCAACCCTTAGGGTTAGCCATAACCCTAGGGTTAAACCCTGACTTTGCTGCCAACTCCTCAGATCCCTTAAATTTACATAAACCACTAACTGTTCCCATGGGAATAGTTGATCGCAAGGGGATTTTCCCTGCCACAGTGTCTCAGTTGCTAGATAACTAACCCCAACCCTTAGGGTTAGCCATAACCCTAGGGTTAAACCCTGACTTTGCTGCCAACTCCTCAGATCCCTTAAATTTACATAAACCACTAACTGTTCCAATGGGAATAGTTGATCGCAAGGGGATTTTCCCTGCCACAGTGTCTCAGTTGCTAGATAACTAACCCCAACCATTAGGGTTAGCCATAACCCTAGGGTTAAACCCTGACTTTGCTGCCAACTCCTCAGATCCCTTAAATTTACATAAACCACTAACTGTTCCCATGGGAATAGTTGATCGCAAGGGGATTTTCCCTTCCACAGTGTCTCAGTTGCTAGATAACTAACCCCAACCCTTAGGGTTAGCCATAACCCTAGGGTTAAACCCTGACTTTGCTGCCAACTCCTCAGATCCCTTAAATTTACATAAACCACTAACTGTTCCCATGGGAATAGTTGATCGCAAGGGGATTTTCCCTGCCACAGTGTCTCAGTTGCTAGATAACTAACCCCAACCCTTAGGGTTAGCCATAACCCTAGGGTTAAACCCTGAATTTGCTGCCAACTCCTCAGATCCCTTAAATTTACATAAACCACTAACTGTTCCCATGGGAATAGTTGATCGCAAGGGGATTTTGCCTGCCACAGTGTCTCAGTTGCTAGATAACTAACCCCAACCCTTAGGGTTAGCCATAACCCTAGGGTTAAACCCTGACTTTGCTTCTAACTCCTCAGATCCCTTAAATTTACATAAACCACTAACTGTTCCCATGGGAATAGTTGATCGCAAGGGGATTTTCCCTGCCACAGTGTCTCAGTTGCTAGATAACTAACCCCAACCCTTAGGGTTAGCCATAACCCTAGGGTTAAACCCTGACTTTGCTGCCAACTCCTCAGATCCCTTAAATTTACATAAACCACTAACTGTTCCCATGGGAATAGTTGATCGCAAGGGGATTTTCCCTGCCACAGTGTCTCAGTTGCTAGATAACTAACCCCAACCCTTAGGGTTAGCCATAACCCTAGGGTTAAACCCTGAATTTGCTGCCAACTCCTCAGATCCCTTAAATTTACATAAACCACTAACTGTTCCCATGGGAATAGTTGATCGCAAGGGGATTTTCCCTGCCACAGTTTCTCAGTTGCTAGATAACTAACCCCAACCCTTAGGGTTAGCCATAACCCTAGGGTTAAACTCTGACTTTGCTTCCAACTCCTCAGATCCCTTAAATTTACATAAACCACTAACTGTTCCCATGGGAATAGTTGATCGCAATGGGATTTTCCCTGCCACAGTGTCTCAGTTGCTAGATAACTAACCCCAACCCTTAGGGTTAGCCATAACCCTAGGGTTAAACCCTGACTTTGCTGCCAACTCCTCAGATCCCTTAAATTTACATAAACCACTAACTGTTCCCATGGGAATAGTTGATCGCAAGGGGATTTTCCCTGCCACAGTGCCTCAGTTGCTAGATAACTAACCCCAACCCTTAGGGTTAGCCATAACCCTAGGGTTAAACCCTGACTTTGCTGCCAACTCCTCAGATCCCTTAAATTTACATAAACCACTAACTGTTCCCATGGGAATAGTTGATCGCAAGGGGATTTTCCCTGCCACAGTGTCTCAGTTGCTAGATAACTAACCCCAACCCTTAGGGTTAGCCATAACCCTAGGGTTAAACCCTGACTTTGCTGCCAACTCCTCAGATCCCTTAAATTTACATAAACCACTAACCGTTCCCATGGGAATAGTTGATCGCAAGGGGATTTTCCCTGCCACAGTGTCTCAGTTGCTAGATAACTAACCCCAACCCTTAGGGTTAGCCATAACCCTAGGGTTAAACCCTGACTTTGCTGCCAACTCCTCAGATCCCTTAAATTTACATAAACCACTAACCGTTCCCATGGGAATAGTTGATCGAAAGGGGATTTTGCCTGCCACAGTTTCTCAGTTGCTAGATAACTAACCCCAACCCTTAGGGTTAGCCATAACCCTAGGGTTAAACTCTGACTTTGCTTCTAACTCCTCAGATCCCTTAAATTTACATAAACCACTAACTGTTCCCATGGGAATAGTTGATCGCAAGGGGATTTTCCCTGCCACAGTTTCTCAGTTGCTAGATAACTAACCCCAACCCTTAGGGTTAGCCATAACCCTAGGGTTAAACCCTGACTTTGCTTCTAACTCCTCAGATCCCTTAAATTTACATAAACCACTAACTGTTCCCATGGGAATAGTTGATCGCAAGGGGATTTTCCCTGCCACAGTGTCTCAGTTGCTAGATAACTAACCCCAACCCTTAGGGTTAGCCATAACCCTAGGGTTAAACCCTGACTTTGCTGCCAACTCCTCAGATCCCTTAAATTTACATAAACCACTAACTGTTCCCATGGGAATAGTTGATCGCAAGGGGATTTTCCCTGCCACAGTGCCTCAGTTGCTAGATAACTAACCCCAACCCTTAGGGTTAGCAATAACCCTAGGGTTAAACCCTGACTTTGCTGCCAACTCCTCAGATCCCTTAAATTTACATAAACCACTAACTGTTCCCATGGGAATAGTTGATCGCAAGGGGATTTTCCCTGCCACAGTGTCTCAGTTGCTAGATAACTAACCCCAACCCTTAGGGTTAGCCATAACCCTAGGGTTAAACCCTGACTTTGCTGCCAACTCCTCAGATCCCTTAAATTTACATAAACCACTAACCGTTCCCATGGGAATAGTTGATCGCAAGGGGATTTTCCCTGCCACAGTGTCTCAGTTGCTAGATAACTAACCCCAACCCTTAGGGTTAGCCATAACCCTAGGGTTAAACCCTGACTTTGCTGCCAACTCCTCAGATCCCTTAAATTTACATAAACCACTAACTGTTCCCATGGGAATAGTTGATCGCAAGGGGATTTTGCCTGCCACAGTGTCTCAGTTGCTAGATAACTAACCCCAACCCTTAGGGTTAGCCATAACCCTAGGGTTAAACCCTGACTTTGCTTCCAACTCCTCAGATCCCTTAAATTTACATAAACCACTAACTGTTCCCATGGGAATAGTTGATCGCAAGGGGATTTTCCCTGCCACAGTGTCTCAGTTGCTAGATAACTAACCCCAACCCTTAGGGTTAGCCATAACCCTAGGGTTAAACCCTGACTTTGCTGCCAACTCCTCAGATCCCTTAAATTTACATAAACCACTAACTGTTCCCATGGGAATAGTTGATCGCAAGGGGATTTTCCCTGCCACAGTGTCTCAGTTGCTAGATAACTAACCCCAACCCTTAGGGTTAGCCATAACCCTAGGGTTAAACCCTGACATTGCTGCCAACTCCTCAGATCCCCTAAATTTACATAAACCACTAACTGTTCCCATGGGAATAGTTGATTGCAAGGGGATTTTCCCTGCCACAGTGTCTCAGTTGCTAGATAACTAACCCCAACCCTTAGGGTTAGCCATAACCCTAGGGTTAAACCCTGACTTTGCTGCCAACTCCTCAGATCCCCTAAATTTACATAAACCACTAACTGTTCCCATGGGAATAGTTGATCGCAAGGGGATTTTCCCTGCCACAGTGCCTCAGTTGCTAGATAACTAACCCCAACCCTTAGGGTTAGCCATAACCCTAGGGTTAAACCCTGACTTTGCTGCCAACTTTTCAGATCCCTTAAATTTACATAAACCACTAACTGTTCCCATGGGAATAGTTGATCGCAAGGGGATTTTCCCTGCCACAGTGTGTCAGTTGCTAGATAACTAACCCCAACCCTTAGGGTTAGCCATAACCCTAGGGTTAAACTCTGACTTTGCTTCGAACTCTTCAGATCCCTTAAATTTACATAAACCACTAACTGTTCCCATGGGAATAGTTGATCGCAAGAGGATTTTCCCTGCCACAGTGTCTCAGTTGCTAGATAACTAACCCCAACCCTTAGGGTTAGCCATAACCCTAGGGTTAAACCCTGACTTTGCTGCCAACTCCTCAGATCCCTTAAATTTACATAAACCACTAACTGTTCCCATGGGAATAGTTGATCGCAAGGGGATTTTCCCTGCCACAGTGTCTCAGTTGCTAGATAACTAACCCCAACCCTTAGGGTTAGCCATAACCCTAGGGTTAAACCCTGACTTTGCTGCCAACTCCTCAGATCCCTTAAATTTACATAAACCACTAACTGTTCCCATGGGAATAGTTGATCGCAAGGGGATTTTGCCAGCCACAGTGTCTCAGTTGCTAGATAACTAACCCCAACCCTTAGGGTTAGCCATAACCCTAGGGTTAAACCCTGACTTTGCTGCCAACTCCTCAGATCCCTTAAATTTACATAAACCACTAACCGTTCCCATGGGAATAGTTGATCGCAAGGGGATTTTGCCTGCCACAGTGTCTCAGTTGCTAGATAACTAACCCCAACCCTTAGGGTTAGCCATAACCCTAGGGTTAAACTCTGACTTTGCTTCGAACTCCTCAGATCCCTTAAATTTACATAAACCACTAAGTGTTCCCATGGGAATAGTTGATCGCAAGGGGATTTTCCCTGCCACAGTGTCTCAGTTGCTAGATAACTAACCCCAACCCTTAGGGTTAGCCATAACCCTAGGGTTAAACCCTGACTTTGCTGCCAACTCCTCAGATCCCTTAAATTTACATAAACCACTAACTGTTCCCATGGGAATAGTTGATCGCAAGGGGATTGTCCCTGCCACAGTGCCTCAGTTGCTAGATAACTAACCCCAACCCTTAGGGTTAGCCATAACCCTAGGGTTAAACCCTGACTTTGCTGCCAACTCCTCAGATCCCTTAAATTTACATAAACCACTAACTGTTCCCATGGGAATAGTTGATCGCAAGGGGATTTTCCCTGCCACAGTGTCTCAGTTGCTAGATAACTAACCCCAACCCTTAGGGTTAGCCATAACCCTAGGGTTAAACCCTGACTTTGCTGACAACTCCTCAGATCCCTTAAATTTACATAAACCACTAACTGTTCCAATGGGAATAGTTGATCGCAAGGGGATTTTCCCTGCCACAGTGCCTCAGTTGCTAGATAACTAACCCCAACCCTTAGGGTTAGCCATAACCCTAGGGTTAAACCCTGACTTTGCTGCCAACTCCTCAGATCCCTTAAATTTACATAAACCACTAACTGTTCCCATGGGAATAGTTGATCGCAAGGGGATTTTCCCTGCCATAGTGTCTCAGTTGCTAGATAACTAACCCCAACCCTTAGGGTTAGCCATAACCCTAGGGTTAAACTCTGACTTTGCTTCGAACTCCTCAGATCCCTTAAATTTACATAAACCACTAAGTGTTCCCATGGGAATAGTTGATCGCAAGGGGATTTTCCCTGCCACAGTGTCTCAGTTGCTAGATAACTAACCCCAACCCTTAGGGTTAGCCATAACCCTAGGGTTAAACCCTGACTTTGCTGCCAACTCCTCAGATCCCTTAAATTTACATAAACCACTAACCGTTCCCATGGGAATAGTTGATCGCAAGGGGATTTTGCCTGCCACAGTTTCTCAGTTGCTAGATAACTAACCCCAACCCTTAGGGTTAGCCATAACCCTAGGGTTAAACTCTGACTTTGCTTCCAACTCCTCAGATCCCTTAAATTTACATAAACCACTAACTGTTCCCATGGGAATAGTTGATCGCAACTGGATTTTCCCTGCCACAGTGTCTCAGTTGCTAGATAACTAACCCCAACCCTTAGGGTTAGCCATAACCCTAGGGTTAAACCCTGACTTTGCTGCCAACTCCTCAGATCCCTTAAATTTACATAAACCACTAACTGTTCCCATGGGAATAGTTGATCGCAAGGCGATTGTCCCTGCCACAGTGCCTCAGTTGCTAGATAACTAACCCCAACCCTTAGGGTTAGCCATAACCCTAGGGTTAAACCCTGACTTTGCTGCCAACTCCTCAGATCCCTTAAATTTACATAAACCACTAACTGTTCCCATGGGAATAGTTGATCGCAAGGGGATTTTCCCTGCCACAGTGTCTCAGTTGCTAGATAACTAACCCCAACCCTTAGGGTTAGCCATAACCCTAGGGTTAAACCCTGACTTTGCTCCAACTCCTCAGATCCCTTAAATTTACATAAACCACTAACTGTTCCAATGGGAATAGTTGATCGCAAGGGGATTTTCCCTGCCACAGTGTCTCAGTTGCTAGATAACTAACCCCAACCCTTAGGGTTAGCCATAACCCTAGGGTTAAACCCTGACTTTGCTGCCAACTCCTCAGATCCCTTAAATTTACATAAACCACTAACTGTTCCCATGGGAATAGTTGATCGCAAGGGGATTGTCCCTGCCACAGTGCCTCAGTTGCTAGATAACTAACCCCAACCCTTAGGGTTAGCCATAACCCTAGGGTTAAACCCTGACTTTGCTGCCAACTCCTCAGATCCCTTAAATTTACATAAACCACTAACTGTTCCCATGGGAATAGTTGATCGCAAGGGGATTTTCCCTGCCACAGTGTCTCAGTTGCTAGATAACTAACCCCAACCCTTAGGGTTAGCCATAACCCTAGGGTTAAACCCTGACTTTGCTGACAACTCCTCAGATCCCTTAAATTTACATAAACCACTAACTGTTCCAATGGGAATAGTTGATCGCAAGGGGATTTTCCCTGCCACAGTGTCTCAGTTGCTAGATAACTAACCCCAACCCTTAGGGTTAGCCATAACCCTAGGGTTAAACCCCTGACTTTGCTGCCAACTCCTCAGATCCCTTAAATTTACATAAACCACTAACTGTTCCCATGGGAATAGTTGATCGCAAGGGGATTTTCCCTGCCACAGTGTCTCAGTTGCTAGATAACTAACCCCAACCCTTAGGGTTAGCCATAACCCTAGGGTTAAACCCTGACTTTGCTGCCAACTCCTCAGATCCCTTAAATTTACATAAACCACTAACTGTTCCCATGGGAATAGTTGATCGCAAGGGGAATTTCCCTGCCAAGGTGTCTCAGTTGCTAGATAACTAATCCCAACCCTTAGGGTTAGCCATAACCCTAGGGTTAAACCCTGACTTTGCTGCCAACTGCTCAGATCCCTTAAATTTACATAAACCACTAACCGTTCCCATGGGAATAGTTGATCGCAAGGGGATTTTGCCTGCCACAGTTTCTCAGTTGCTAGATAACTAACCCCAACCCTTAGGGTTAGCCATAACCCTAGGGTTAAACTCTGACTTTGCTTCGAACTCCTCAGATCCCTTAAATTTACATAAACCACTAACTGTTCCCATGAGAATAGTTGATCGCAAGGGGATTTTCCCTGCCACAGTGTCTCAGTTGCTAGATAACTAACCCCAACCCTTAGGGTTAGCCATAACCCTAGGGTTAAACCCTGACTTTGCTACAACTCCTCAGATCCCTTAAATTTATATAAACCACTAACTGTTCCAATGGGAATAGTTGATCGCAAGAAGATTTTCCCTGCCACAGTGTCTCAGTTGCTAGATAACTAACCCCAACCCTTACGGTTAGCCATAACCCTAGGGTTAAACCCCTGACTTTGCTGCCAACTTCTCAGATCCCTTAAATTTACATAAACCACTAACTGTTCCCATGGGAATAGTTGATCGCAAGGGGATTTTCCCTGCCACAGTGTCTCAGTTGCTAGATAACTAACCCCAACCCTTAGGGTTAGCCATAACCCTAGGGTTAAACCCTGACTTTGCTGCCAACTGCTCAGATCCCTTAAATTTATATAAACCACTAACTGTTCCCATGGGAATAGTTGATCGCAAGGGGATTTTGCCTGCCACAGTTTCTCAGTTGCTAGATAACTAACCCCAACCCTTAGGGTTAGCCATAACCCTAGGGTTAAACTCTGACTTTGCTTCGAACTCCTCAGATCCCTTAAATTTACATAAACCACTAACTGTTCCCATGGGAATAGTTGATCGCAAGGGGATTTTCCCTGCCACAGTGTCTCAGTTGCTAGATAACTAACCCCAACCCTTAGGGTTAGCCATAACCCTAGGGTTAAACCCCTGACTTTGCTGCCAACTCCTCAGATCCCTTAAATTTACATAAACCATTAACTGTTCCCATGGGAATAGTTGATCGCAAGGGGATTTTCCCTGCCACAGTGTCTCAGTTGCTAGATAACTAACCCCAACCCTTAGGGTTAGCCATAACCCAAGGGTTAAACCCTGACTTTGCTGCCAACTGCTCAGATCCCTTAAATTTACATAAACCACTAACTGTTCCCATGGGAATAGTTGATCGCAAGGGGAATTTCCCTGCCAAGGTGTCTCAGTTGCTAGATAACTAACCCCAACCCTTAGGGTTAGCCATAACCCTAGGGTTAAACCCTGACTTTGCTGCCAACTCCTCAGATCCCTTAAATTTACATAAACCACTAACCGTTCCCATGGGAATAGTTGATCGCAAGGGGATTTTGCCTGCCACAGTTTCTCAGTTGCTAGATAACTAACCCCAACCCTTAGGGTTAGCCATAACCCTAGGGTTAAACTCTGACTTTGCTTCGAACTCCTCAGATCCCTTAAATTTACATAAACCACTAACTGTTCCCATGAGAATAGTTGATCGCAAGGGGATTTTCCCTGCCACAGTGTCTCAGTTGCTAGATAACTAACCCCAACCCTTAGGGTTAGCCATAACCCTAGGGTTAAACCCTGACTTTGCTACAACTCCTCAGATCCCTTAAATTTATATAAACCACTAACTGTTCCAATGGGAATAGTTGATCGCAAGAAGATTTTCCCTGCCACAGTGTCTCAGTTGCTAGATAACTAACCCCAACCCTTAGGGTTAGCCATAACCCTAGGGTTAAACCCCTGACTTTGCTGCCAACTTCTTAGATCCCTTAAATTTACATAAACCACTAACTGTTCCCATGGGAATAGTTGATCGCAAGGGGATTTTCCCTGCCACAGTGTCTCAGTTGCTAGATAACTAACCCCAACCCTTAGGGTTAGCCATAACCCTAGGGTTAAACCCTGACTTTGCTGCCAACTGCTCAGATCCCTTAAATTTACATAAACCACTAACTGTTCCCATGGGAATAGTTGATCGCAAGGGGATTTTCCCTGCCACAGTGTCTCAGTTCCTAGATAACTAACCCCAACCCTTTGGGTTAGCCATAACCCTAGGGTTAAACTCTGACTTTGCTTCGAACTCCTCACATCCCTTAAATTTACATAAACCACTAACTGTTCCCATGGGAATAGTTGATCGCAAGGGGATTTTCCCTCCCACAGTGTCTCAGTTGCTAGATAACTAACCCCAACCCTTAGGGTTAGCCATAACCCTAGGGTTAAACCCTGACTTTGCTGCCAACTCCTCAGATCCCTTAAATTTACATAAACCACTAACCGTTCCCATGGGAATAGTTGATCGCAAGGGGATTTTGCCAGCCACAGTTTCTCAGTTGCTAGATAACTAACCCCAACCCTTAGGGTTAGCCATAACCCTAGGGTTAAACCCTGACTTTGCTGCCAACTCCTCAGATCCCTTAAATTTACATAAACCACTAACCGTTCCCATGGGAATAGTTGATCGCAAGGGGATTTTGCCTGCCACAGTGTCTCAGTTGCTAGATAACTAACCCCAACCCTTAGGGTTAGCCATAACCCTAGGGTTAAACTCTGACTTTGCTTCGAACTCCTCAGATCCCTTAAATTTACATAAACCACTAAGTGTTCCCATGGGAATAGTTGATCGCAAGGGGATTTTCCCTGCCACAGTGTCTCAGTTGCTAGATAACTAACCCCAACCCTTAGGGTTAGCCATAACCCTAGGGTTAAACCCCTGACTTTGCTGCCAACTCCTCAGATCCCTTAAATTTACATAAACCACTAACTGTTCCTATGGGAATAGTTGATCGCAAGGGGATTTTCCCTGCCACAGTGTCTCAGTTGCTAGATAACTAACCCCAACCCTTAGGGTTAGCCATAACCCTAGGGTTAAACCCTGACTTTGCTGCCAACTCCTTATATCCCTTAAATTTACATAAACCACTAACTGTTCCCATGGGAATAGTTGATCGCAAGGGGATTTTCCCTGCCAAGGTGTCTCAGTTGCTAGATAACTAACCCCAACCCTTAGGGTTAGCCATAACCCTAGGGTTAAACCCTGACTTTGCTTCGAACTCCTCAGATCCCTTAAATTTACATAAACCACTAACTGTTCCCATGGGAATAGTTGATCGCAAGGGGATTTTCCTTGCCACAGTGTCTCAGTTGCTAGATAACTAACCCCAACCCTTAGGGTTAGCCATAACCCTAGGGTTAAACCCCTGACTTTGCTGCCAACTCCTCAGATCCCTTAAATTTACATAAACCACTAACTGTTCCCATGGGAATAGTTGATCGCAAGGGGATTTTCCCTGCCACAGTGTCTCAGTTGCTAGATAACTAACCCCAACCCTTAGGGTTAGCCATAACCCTAGGGTTAAACCCTGACTTTGCTGCCAACTCCTCAGATCCCTTAAATTTACATAAACCACTAACTGTTCCCATGGGAATAGTTGATCGCAAGGGGATTTTCCCTGCCAAGGTGTCTCAGTTGCTAGATAACTAACCCCAACCCTTAGGGTTAGCCATAACCCTAGGGTTAAACCCTGACTTTGCTGCCAACTCCTCAGATCCCTTAAATTTACATAAACCACTAACTGTTCCCATGGGAATAGTTGATCGCAAGGGGATTTTCCCTGCCAAGGTGTCTCAGTTGCTAGATAACTAACCCCAACCCTTAGGGTTAGCCATAACCCTAGGGTTAAACCCTGACTTTGCTGCCAACTCCTCAGATCCCTTAAATTTACATAAACCACTAACTGTTCCCATGGGACTAGTTGATCGCAAGGGGATTTTCCCTGCCACAGTGTCTCAGTTGCTAGATAACTAACCCCAACCCTTAGGGTTAGCCATAACCCTAGGGTTAAACCCTGACTTTGCTGCCAACTCCTCAGATCTCTTAAATTTACATAAATCACTAACTGTTCCCATGGGAATAGTTGATCGCAAGGGGATTTTTACTGCCACAGTGTCTCAGTTGCTAGATAACTAACCCCAACCCTTAGGGTTAGCCATAACCCTAGGGTTAAACCCTGACTTTGCTGCCAACTCCTCAGATCTCTTAAATTTATATAAATCACTAACTGTTCCCATGGGAATAGTTGATCGCAAGGGGATTTTCCCTGCCACAGTGTCTCAGTTGCTAGAAAACTAACCCCAACCCTTAGGGTTAGCCATAACCCTAGGGTTAAACCCCTGACTTTGCTGCCAACTCCTCAGATCCCTTAAATTTACATAAACCACTAACTGTTCCCATGGGAATAGTTGATCGCAAGGGGATTTTCCCTGCCACAGTGTCTCAGTTGCTAGATAACTAACCCCAACCCTTAGGGTTAGCCATAACCCTAGGGTTAAACCCTAACTTTGCTGCCAACTCCTCAGATCCCTTAAATTTACATAAACCACTAACTGTTCCCATGGGAATGGTTGATTGCAAGGGGATTTTCCCTGCCACAGTGCCTCAGTTGCTAGATAATTAACCCCAACCCTTAGGGTTAGCCATAACCCTAGGGTTAAACCCTGACTTTGCTGCCAACTTTTCAGATCCCTTAAATTTACATAAACCACTAACCGTTCCCATGGGAATAGTTGATCGCAAGGGGATTTTGCCTGCCACAGTGTCTCAGTTGCTAGATAACTAACCCCAACCCTTAGGGTTAGCCATAACCCTAGGGTTAAACCCTGACTTTGCTGCTAACTCCTCAGATCCCTTAAATTTACATAAACCACTAACTGTTCCCATGGGAATAATTGATCGCAAGGCGATTGTCCCTGCCACAGTGCCTCAGTTGCTAGATAACTAACCCCAACCCTTAGGGTTAGCCATAACCCTAGGGTTAAACCCTGACTTTGCTGCCAACTCCTCAGATCCCTTAAATTTACATAAACCACTAACTGTTCCCATGGGAATAGTTGATCGCAAGGGGATTTTCCCTGCCACAGTGTCTCAGTTGCTAGATAACTAACCCCAACCCTTAGGGTTAGCCATAACCCTAGGGTTAAACCCTGACTTTGCTACAACTCCTCAGATCCCTTAAATTTACATAAACCACTAACTGTTCCAATGGGAATAGTTGATCGCAAGGGGATTTTCCCTGCCACAGTGTCTCAGTTGCTAGATAACTAACCCCAACCCTTAGGGTTAGCCATAACCCTAGGGTTAAACCCCTGACTTTGCTGCCAACTCCTCAGATCCCTTAAATTTACATAAACCACTAACTGTTCCCATGGGAATAGTTGATCGCAAGGGGATTTTCCCTGCCACAGTGTCTCAGTTGCTAGATAACTAACCCCATCCCTTAGGGTTAGCCATAACCCTAGGGTTAAACCCTGACTTTGCTGCCAACTCCTCAGATCCCTTAAATTTACATAAACCACTAACTGTTCCCATGGGAATAGTTGATCGCAAGGGGATTTTCCCTGCCAAGGTGTCTCAGTTGCTAGATAACTAACCCCAACCCTTAGGGTTAGCCATAACCCTAGGGTTAAACACTGACTTTGCTGCCAACTGCTCAGATCCCTTAAATTTACATAAACCACTAACTGTTCCCATGGGAATAGTTGATCGCAAGGGGATTTTGCCTGCCACAGTTTCTCAGTTGCTAGATAACTAACCCCAACCCTTAGGGTTAGCCATAACCCTAGGGTTAAACTCTGACTTTGCTTCGAACTCCTCAGATCCCTTAAATTTACATAAACCACTAACTGTTCCCATGGGAATAGTTGATCGCAAGGGGATTTTCCCTGCCACAGTGTCTCAGTTGCTAGATAACTAACCCCAACCCTTAGGGTTAGCCATAACCCTAGGGTTAAACCCTGACTTTGCTACAACTCCTCAGATCCCTTAAATTTACATAAACCACTAACTGTTCCAATGGGAATAGTTGATCGCAAGGGGATTTTCCCTGCCACAGTGTCTCAGTTGCTAGATAACTAACCCCAACCCTTAGGGTTAGCCATAACCCTAGGGTTAAACCCCTGACTTTGCTGCCAACTCCTCAGATCCCTTAAATTTACATAAACCACTAACTGTTCCCATGGGAATAGTTGATCGCAAGGGGATTTTCCCTGCCACAGTGTCTCAGTTGCTAGATAACTAACCCCAACCCTTAGGGTTAGCCATAATCCTAGGGTTAAACCCTGACTTTGCTGCCAACTCCTCAGATCCCTTAAATTTACATAAACCACTAACTGTTCCCATGGGAATAGTTGATCGCAAGGGGATTTTCCCTGCCACAGTGTCTCAGTTGCTAGATAACTAACCCCAACCCTTAGGGTTAGCCATAACCCTAGGGTTAAACCCTGACTTTGCTGCCAACTCCTCAGATCCCTTAAATTTATATAAACCACTAACTGTTCCAATGGGAATAGTTGATCGCAAGAAGATTTTCCCTGCCACAGTGTCTCAGTTGCTAGATAAGTAACCCCAACCCTTAGGGTTAGCCATAACCCTAGGGTTAAACCCCTGACTTTGCTGCCAACTTCTCAGATCCCTTAAATTTACATAAACCACTAACTGTTCCCATGGGAATAGTTGATCGCAAGGGGATTTTCCCTGCCACAGTGTCTCAGTTGCTAGATAACTAACCCCAACCCTTAGGGTTAGCCATAACCCTAGGGTTAAACCCTGACTTTGCTGCCAACTGCTCAGATCCCTTAAATTTACATAAACCACTAACTGTTCCCATGGGAATAGTTGATCGCAAGGGGATTTTCCCTGCCACAGTGTCTCAGTTGCTAGATAACTAACCCCAACCCTTAGGGTTAGCCATAACCCTAGGGTTAAACTCTGACTTTGCTTCGAACTCCTCAGATCCCTTAAATTTACATAAACCACTAAGTGTTCCCATGGGAATAGTTGATCGCAAGGGGATTTTCCCTGCCACAGTGTCTCAGTTGCTAGATAACTAACCCCAACCCTTAGGGTTAGCCATAACCCTAGGGTTAAACCCTGACTTTGCTGCCAACTCCTCAGATCCCTTAAATTTACATAAACCACTAACTGTTCCCATGGGAATAGTTAATCGCAAGGCGATTGACCCTGCCACAGTGCCTCAGTTGCTAGATAACTAACCCCAACCCTTAGGGTTAGCCATAACCCTAGGGTTAAACCCTGACTTTGCTGCCAACTCCTCAGATCCCTTAAATTTACATAAACCACTAACTGTTTCCATGGGAATAGTTGATCGCAAGGGGATTTTCCCTGCCACAGTGTCTCAGTTGCTAGATAACTAACCCCAACCCTTAGGGTTAGCCATAACCCTAGGGTTAAACCCTGACTTTGCTACAACTCCTCAGATCCCTTAAATTTACATAAACCACTAACTGTTCCAATGGGAATAGTTGATCGCAAGGGGATTTTCCCTGCCACAGTGTCTCAGTTGCTAGATAACTAACCCCAACCCTTAGGGTTAGCCATAACCCTAGGGTTAAACCTCTGACTTTGCTGCCAACTCCTCAGATCCCTTAAATTTACATAAACCACTAACTGTTCCCATGGGAATAGTTGATCGCAAGGGGATTTTCCCTGCCACAGTGTCTCAGTTGCTAGATAACTAACCCCAACCCTTAGGGTTAGCCATAACCCTAGGGTTAAACCCTGACTTTGCTGCCAACTGCTCAGATCCCTTAAATTTACATAAACCACTAACTGTTCCCATGGGAATAGTTGATCGCAAGGGGATTTTCCCTGCCAAGGTGTCTCAGTTGCTAGATAACTAACCCCAACCCTTAGGGTTAGCCATAACCCTAGGGTTAAACCCTGACTTTGCTGCCAACTCCTCAGATCCCTTAAATTTACATAAACCACTAACTGTTCCCATGGGACTAGTTGATCGCAAGGGGATTTTCCCTGCCACAGTGTCTCAGTTGCTAGATAACTAACCCCAACCCTTAGGGTTAGCCATAACCCTAGGGTTAAACCCTGACTTTGCTGCCAACTCCTCAGATCTCTTAAATTTACATAAATCACTAACTGTTCCCATGGGAATAGTTGATCGCAAGGGGATTTTTACTGCCACAGTGTCTCAGTTGCTAGATAACTAACCCCAACCCTTAGGGTTAGCCATAACCCTAGGGTTAAACCCTGACTTTGCTGCCAACTCCTCAGATCTCTTAAATTTATATAAATCACTAACTGTTCCCATGGGAATAGTTGATCGCAAGGGGATTTTCCCTGCCACAGTGTCTCAGTTGCTAGAAAACTAACCCCAACCCTTAGGGTTAGCCATAACCCTAGGGTTAAACCCCTGACTTTGCTGCCAACTCCTCAGATCCCTTAAATTTACATAAACCACTAACTGTTCCCATGGGAATAGTTGATCGCAATGGGATTTTCCCTGCCACAGTGTCTCAGTTGCTAGATAACTAACCCCAACCCTTAGGGTTAGCCATAACCCTAGGGTTAAACCCCTGACTTTGCTGCCAACTCCTCAGATCCCTTAAATTTACATAAACCACTAACTGTTCCCATGGGAATAGTTAATCGCAAGGCGATTGTCCCTGCCACAGTGCCTCAGTTGCTAGATAACTAACCCCAATCCTTAGGGTTAGCCATAACCCTAGGGTTAAACCCTGACTTTGCTGCCAACTCCTCAGATCCCTTAAATTTACATAAACCACTAACTGTTTCCATGGGAATAGTTGATCGCAAGGGGATTTTCCCTGCCACAGTGTCTCAGTTGCTAGATAACTAACCCCAACCCTTAGGGTTAGCCATAACCCTAGGGTTAAACCCTGACTTTGCTACAACTCCTCAGATCCCTTAAATTTACATAAACAACTAACTGTTCCAATGGGAATAGTTGATCGCAAGGGGATTTTCCCTGCCACAGTGTCTCAGTTGCTAGATAACTAACCCCAACCCTTAGGGTTAGCCATAACCCTAGGGTTAAACCCCTGACTTTGCTGCCAACTCCTCAGATCCCTTAAATTTACATAAACCACTAACTGTTCCCATGGGAATAGTTGATCGCAAGGGGATTTTCCCTGCCACAGTGTCTCAGTTGCTAGATAACTAATCCCAACCCTTAGGGTTAGCCATAACCCTAGGGTTAAACCCTGACTTTGCTGCCAACTGCTCAGATCCCTTAAATTTAAATAAACCACTAACTGTTCCCATGGGAATAGTTGATCGCAAGGGGATTTTCCCTGCCAAGGTGTCTCAGTTGCTAGATAACTAACCCCAACCCTTAGGGTTAGCCATAACCCTAGGGTTAAACCCTGACTTTCCTGCCAACTGCTCAGATCCCTTAAATTTACATAAACCACTAACTGTTCCCATGGGAATAGTTGATCGCAAGGGGATTTTGCCTGCCACAGTTTCTCAGTTGCTAGATAACTAACCCCAACCCTTAGGGTTAGCCATAACCCTAGGGTTAAACTCTGACTTTGCTTCGAACTCCTCAGATCCCTTAAATTTACATAAACCACTAACTGTTCCCATGGGAATAGTTGATCGCAAGGGGATTTTCCCTGCCACAGTGTCTCAGTTGCTAGATAACTAACCCCAACCCTTAGGGTTAGCCATAACCCTAGGGTTAAACCCTGACTTTGCTACAACTCCTCAGATCCCTTAAATTTACATAAACCACTAACTGTTCCAATGGGAATAGTTGATCGCAAGGGGATTTTCCCTGCCACAGTGTCTCAGTTCCTAGATAACTAACCCCAACCCTTAGGGTTAGCCATAACCCTAGGGTTAAATCCCTGACTTTGCTGCCAACTCCTCAGATCCCTTAAATTTACATAAACCACTAACTGTTCCCATGGGAATAGTTGATCGCAAGGGGATTTTCCCTGCCACAGTGTCTCAGTTGCTAGATAACTAACCCCAACCCTTAGGGTTAGCCATAACCCTAGGGTTAAACCCTGACTTTGCTGCCAACTGCTCAGATCCCTTAAATTTACATAAACCACTAACTGTTCCCATGGGAATAGTTGATCGCAAGGGGATTTTCCCTGCCAAGGTGTCTCAGTTGCTAGATAACTAACCCCAACCCTTAGGGTTAGCCATAACCCTAGGGTTAAACCCTGACTTTGCTGCCAACTCCTCAGATCCCTTAAATTTACATAAACCACTAACTGTTCCCATGGGACTAGTTGATCGCAAGGGGATTTTCCCTGCCACAGTGTCAGTTGCTAGATAACTAACCCCAACCCTTAGGGTTAGCCATAACCCTAGGGTTAAACCCTGACTTTGCTGCCAACTCCTCAGATCTCTTAAATTTACATAAATCACTAACTGTTCCCATGGGAATAGTTGATCGCAAGGGGATTTTTACTGCCACAGTGTCTCAGTTTCTAGATAACTAACCCCAACCCTTAGGGTTAGCCATAACCCTAGGGTTAAACCCTGACTTTGCTGCCAACTCCTCAGATCTCTTAAATTTATATAAATCACTAACTGTTCCCATGGGAATAGTTGATCGCAAGGGGATTTTCCCTGCCACAGTGTCTCAGTTGCTAGAAAACTAACCCCAACCCTTAGGGTTAGCCATAACCCTAGGGTTAAACCCCTGACTTTGCTGCCAACTCCTCAGATCCCTTAAATTTACATAAACCACTAACTGTTCCCATGGGAATAGTTGATCGCAAGGGGATTTTCCCTGCCACAGTGTCTCAGTTGCTAGATAACTAACCCCAACCCTTAGGGTTAGCCATAACCCTAGGGTTAAACCCTGACTTTGCTGCCAACACCTCAGATCCCTTAAATTTACATAAACCACTAACTGTTCCCATGGGAATAGTTGATCGCAAGGGGATTTTGCCTGCCACAGTGTCTCAGTTGCTAGATAACTAACCCCAACCCTTAGGGTTAGCCATAACCCTAGGGTTAAACCCTGATTTTGCTGCCAACTGCTCAGATCCCTTAAATTTACATAAACCACTAACTGTTCCCATGGGAATGGTTGATTGCAAGGGGATTTTCCCTGCCACAGTGCCTCAGTTGCTAGATAATTAACCCCAACCCTTAGGGTTAGCCATAACCCTAGGGTTAAACCCTGACTTTGCTGCCAACTTTTCAGATTTTTTAAATTTACATAAACCACTAACCGTTCCCATGGGAATAGTTGATCGCAAGGGGATTTTGCCTGCCACAGTTTCTCAGTTGCTAGATAACTAACCCCAACCCTTAGGGTTAGCCATAACCCTAGGGTTAAACTCTGACTTTGCTTCGAACTCCTCAGATCCCTTAAATTTACATAAACCAGTAAGTGTTGCCATGGGAATAGTTGATCGCAAGGGGATTTTCCCTGCCACAGTGTCTCAGTTGCTAGATAACTAACCCCAACCCTTAGGGTTAGCCATAACCCTAGGGTTAAACCCTGACTTTGCTGCCAACTGCTCAGATCCCTTAAATTTACATAAACCACTAACTGTTCCCATGGGAATAGTTGATCGCAAGGGGATTTTCCCTGCCAAGGTGTCTCAGTTGCTAGATAACTAACCCCAACCCTTAGGGTTAGCCATAACCCTAGGGTTAAACCCTGACTTTGCTGCCAACTGCTCAGATCCCTTAAATTTACATAAACCACTAACTGTTCCCATGGGAATAGTTGATCGCAAGGGGATTTTCCCTGCCACAGTGTCTCAGTTGCTAGATAACTAACCCCAACCCTTAGGGTTAGCCATAACCCTAGGGTTAAACCCTGACTTTGCTGCCAACTGCTCAGATCCCTTAAATTTACATAAACCACTAACTGTTCCCATGGGAATAGTTGATCGCAAGGGGATTTTCCCTGCCACAGTGTCTCAGTTGCTAGATTACTAACCCCAACCCTTAGGGTTAGCCATAACCCTAGGGTTAAACCCTGACTTTGCTGCCAACTCCTCAGATCCCTTAAATTTACATAAACCACTAACCGTTCCCATGGGAATAGTTGATCGCAAGGGGATTTTGCCAGCCACAGTTTCTCAGTTGCTAGATAACTAACCCCAACCCTTAGGGTTAGCCATAACCCTAGGGTTAAACCCTGACTTTGCTGCCAACTCCTCAGATCCCTTAAATTTACATAAACCACTAACTGTTCCCATGGGAATAGTTGATCGCAAGGGGATTTTCCCTGCCACAGTGTCTCAGTTGCTAGATAACTAACCCCAACCCTTAGGGTTAGCCATAACCCTAGGGTTAAACCCTGACTTTGCTACAACTCCTCAGATCCCTTAAATTTACATAAACCACTAACTGTTCCAATGGGAATAGTTGATCGCAAGGGGATTTTCCCTGCCACAGTGTCTCAGTTGCTAGATAACTAACCCCAACCCTTAGGGTTAGCCATAACCCTAGGGTTAAACCCTGACTTTGCTGCCAACTGCTCAGATCCCTTAAATTTACATAAACCACTAACTGTTCCCATGGGAATAGTTGATCGCAAGGGGATTTTCCCTGCCAAGGTGTCTCAGTTGCTAGATAACTAACCCCAACCCTTAGGGTTAGCCATAACCCTAGGGTTAAACCCTGACTTTGCTGCCAACTGCTCAGATCCCTTAAATTTACATAAACCACTAACTGTTCCCATGGGAATAGTTGATCGCAAGGGGATTTTCCCTGCCACAGTGTCTCAGTTGCTAGATAACTAACCCCAACCCTTAGGGTTAGCCATAACCCTAGGGTTAAACCCTGACTTTGCTGCCAACTGCTCAGATCCCTTAAATTTACATAAACCACTAACTGTTCCCATGGGAATAGTTGATCGCAAGGGGATTTTCCCTGCCAAGGTGTCTCAGTTGCTAGATAACTAACCCCAACCCTTAGGGTTAGCCATAACCCTAGGGTTAAACCCTGACTTTGCTGCCAACTGCTCAGATCCCTTAAATTTACATAAACCACTAACTGTTCCCATGGGAATAGTTGATCGCAAGGGGATTTTCCCTGCCACAGTGTCTCAGTTGCTAGATTACTAACCCCAACCCTTAGGGTTAGCCATAACCCTAGGGTTAAACTCTGACTTTGCTTCGAACTCCTCACATCCCTTAAATTTACATAAACCACTAACTGTTCCCATGGGAATAGTTGATCGCAAGGGGATTTTCCCTGCCACAGTGTCTCAGTTGCTAGATAACTAACCCCAACCCTTAGGGTTAGCCATAACCCTAGGGTTAAACCCTGACTTTGCTGCCAACTCCTCAGATCCCTTAAATTTACATAAACCACTAACCGTTCCCATGGGAATAGTTGATCGCAAGGGGATTTTGCCAGCCACAGTTTCTCAGTTGCTAGATAACTAACCCCAACACTTAGGGTTAGCCATAACCCTAGGGTTAAACCCTGACTTTGCTGCCAACTCCTCAGATCCCTTAAATTTACATAAACCACTAACCGTTCCCATGGGAATAGTTGATCGCGAAGGGGATTTTGCCTGCCACAGTTTCTCAGTTGCTAGATAACTAACCCCAACCCTTAGGGTTAGCCATAACCCTAGGGTTAAACTCTGACTTTGCTTCGAACTCCTCAGATCCCTTAAATTTACATAAACCACTAAGTGTTCCCATGGGAATAGTTGATCGCAAGGGGATTTTCCCTGCCACAGTGTCTCAGTTGCTAGATAACTAACCCCAACCCTTAGGGTTAGCCATAACCCTAGGGTTAAACCCTGACTTTGCTGCCAACTCCTCAGATCCCTTAAATTTACATAAACCACTAACTGTTCCCATGGGAATAGTTAATCGCAAGGCGATTGTCCCTGCCACAGTGCCTCAGTTGCTAGATAACTAACCCCAACCCTTAGGGTTAGCCATAATCCTAGGGTTAAACCCTGATTTTGCTGCCAACTCCTCAGATCCCTTAAATTTACATAAACCACTAACTGTTCCCATGGGAATAGTTGATCGCAAGGGGATTTTCCCTGCCACAGTGTCTCAGTTGCTAGATAACTAACCCCAACCCTTAGGGTTAGCCATAACCCTAGGGTTAAACCCTGACTTTGCTACAACTCCTCAGATCCCTTAAATTTACATAAACCACTAACTGTTCCAATGGGAATAGTTGATCGCAAGGGGATTTTCCCTGCCACAGTGTCTCAGTTGCTAGATAACTAACCCCAACCCTTAGGGTTAGCCATAACCCTAGGGTTAAACCCCTGACTTTGCTGCCAACTCCTCAGATCCCTTAAATTTACATAAACCACTAACTGTTCCCATGGGAATAGTTGATCGCAAGGGGATTTTCCCTGCCACAGTGTCTCAGTTGCTAGATAACTAACCCCAACCCTTAGGGTTAGCCATAACCCTAGGGTTAAACCCTGACTTTGCTGCCAACTGCTCAGATCCCTTAAATTTACATAAACCACTAACTGTTCCCATGGGAATAGTTGATCGCAAGGGGATTTTCCCTGCCAAGGTGTCTCAGTTGCTAGATAACTAACCCCAACCCTTAGGGTTAGCCATAACCCTAGGGTTAAACCCTGACTTTCCTGCCAACTGCTCAGATCCCTTAAATTTACATAAACCACTAACTGTTCCCATGGGAATAGTTGATCGCAAGGGGATTTTGCGTGCCACAGTTTCTCAGTTGCTAGATAACTAACCCCAACCCTTAGGGTTAGCCATAACCCTAGGGTTAAACTCTGACTTTGCTTCGAACTCCTCAGATCCCTTAAATTTACATAAACCACTAACTGTTCCCATGGGAATAGTTAATCGCAAGGGGATTTTCCCTGCCACAGTGTCTCAGTTGCTAGATAACTAACCCCAACCCTTAGGGTTAGCCATAACCCTAGGGTTAAACCCTGACTTTGCTGCCAACTGCTCAGATCCCTTAAATTTACATAAACCACTAACTGTTCCCATGGGAATAGTTGATCGCAAGGGGATTTTCCCTGCCACAGTGTCTCAGTTGCTAGATAACTAACCCCAACCCTTAGGGTTAGCCATAACCCTGGGGTTAAACCCTGACTTTGCTGCCAACTGCTCAGATCCCTTAAATTTACATAAACCACTAACTGTTCCCATGGGAATAGTTGATCGCAAGGGGATTTTCCCTGCCAAGGTGTCTCAGTTGCTAGATAACTAACCCCAACCCTTAGGGTTAGCCATAACCCTAGGGTTAAACCCTGACTTTGCTGCCAACTGCTCAGATCCCTTAAATTTACATAAACCACTAACTGTTCCCATGGGAATAGTTGATCGCAAGGGGATTTTCCCTGCCACAGTGTCTCAGTTGCTAGATAACTAACCCCAACCCTTAGGGTTAGCCATAACCCTAGGGTTAAACCCTGACTTTGCTGCCAACTGCTCAGATCCCTTAAATTTACATAAACCACTAACTGTTCCCATGGGAATAGTTGATCGCAAGGGGATTTTGCCTGCCACAGTGTCTCAGTTGCTAGATAACTAACCCCAACCCTTAGGGTTAGCCATAACCCTAGGGTTAAACCCTGACTTTGCTGCCAACTGCTCAGATCCCTTAAATTTACATAAACCACTAACTGTTCCCATGGGAATAGTTGATCGCAAGGGGATTTTCCCTGCCAAGGTGTCTCAGTTGCTAGATAACTAACCCCAACCCTTAGGGTTAGCCATAACCCTAGGGTTAAACCCTGACTTTGCTGCCAACTGCTCAGATCCCTTAAATTTACATAAACCACTAACTGTTTCCATGGGAATAGTTGATCGCAAGGGGATTTTCCCTGCCACAGTGTCTCAGTTGCTAGATAACTAACCCCAACCCTTAGGGTTAGCCATAACCCTAGGGTTAAACCCTGACTTTGCTGCCAACTGCTCAGATCCCTTAAATTTACATAAACCACTAACTGTTCCCATGGGAATAGTTGATCGCAAGGGGATTTTCCCTGCCACAGTGTCTCAGTTGCTAGATAACTAACCCCAACCCTTAGGGTTAGCCATAACCCTAGGGTTAAACCCTGACTTTGCTGCCAACTGCTCAGATCCCTTAAATTTACATAAACCACTAACTGTTCCAATGGGAATAGTTGATCGCAAGGGGATTTTCCCTGCCAAGGTGTCTCAGTTGCTAGATAACTAACCCCAACCCTTAGGGTTAGCCATAACCCTAGGGTTAAACCCTGACTTTGCTGCCAACTGCTCAGATCCCTTAAATTTACATAAACCACTAACTGTTCCCATGGGAATAGTTGATCGCAAGGGGATTTTCCCTGCCACAGTGTCTCAGTTGCTAGATAACTAACCCCAACCCTTAGGGTTAGCCATAACCCTAGGGTTAAACCCTGACTTTGCTGCCAACTGCTCAGATCCCTTAAATTTACATAAACCACTAACTGTTCCCATGGGAATAGTTGATCGCAAGGGGATTTTCCCTGCCACAGTGTCTCAGTTGCTAGATAACTAACCCCAACCCTTAGGGTTAGCCATAACCCTAGGGTTAAACTCTGACTTTGCTTCGAACTCCTCACATCCCTTAAATTTACATAAACCACTAACTGTTCCCATGGGAATAGTTGATCGCAAGGGGATTTTCCCTGCCACAGTGTCTCAGTTGCTAGATAACTAACCCCAACCCTTAGGGTTAGCCATAACCCTAGGGTTAAACCCTGACTTTGCTGCCAACTCCTCAGATCCCTTAAATTTACATAAACCACTAACCGTTCCCATGGGAATAGTTGATCGCAAGGGGATTTTGCCAGCCACAGTTTCTCAGTTGCTAGATAACTAACCCCAACCCTTAGGGTTAGCCATAACCCTAGGGTTAAACCCTGACTTTGCTGCCAACTCCTCAGATCCCTTAAATTTACATAAACCACTAACCGTTCCCATGGGAATAGTTGATCGCAAGGGGATTTTGCCAGCCACAGTTTCTCAGTTGCTAGATAACTAACCCCAACCCTTAGGGTTAGCCATAACCCTAGGGTTAAACCCTGACTTTGCTGCCAACTCCTCAGATCCCTTAAATTTACATAAACCACTAACCGTTCCCATGGGAATAGTTGATCGCAAGGGGATTTTGCCTGCCACAGTTTCTCAGTTGCTAGATAACTAACCCCAACCCTTAGGGTTAGCCATAACCCTAGGGTTAAACTCTGACTTTGCTTCGAACTCCTCAGATCCCTTAAATTTACATAAACCACTAAGTGTTCCCATGGGAATAGTTGATCGCAAGGGGATTTTCCCTGCCACAGTGTCTCAGTTGCTAGATAACTAACCCCAACCCTTAGGGTTAGCCATAACCCTACGGTTAAACCCTGACTTTGCTGCCAACTCCTCAGATCCCTTAAATTTACATAAACCACTAACTGTTCCCATGGGAATAGTTAATCGCAAGGCGATTGTCCCTGCCACAGTGCCTCAGTTGCTAGATAACTAAGCCCAACCCTTAGGGTTAGCCATAACCCTAGGGTTAAACCCTGACTTTGCTGCCAACTCCTCAGATCCCTTAAATTTACATAAACCACTAACTGTTCCCATGGGAATAGTTGATCGCAAGGGGATTTTCCCTGCCACAGTGTCTCAGTTGCTAGATAACTAACCCCAACCCTTAGGGTTAGCCATAACCCTAGGGTTAAACCCTGACTTTGCTACAACTCCTCAGATCCCTTAAATTTACATAAACCACTAACTGTACCAATGGGAATAGTTGATCGCAAGGGGATTTTCCCTGCCACAGTGTCTCAGTTGCTAGATAACTAACCCCAACCCTTAGGGTTAGCCATAACCCTAGGGTTAAACCCCTGACTTTGCTGCCAACTCCTCAGATCCCTTAAATTTACATAAACCACTAACTGTTCCCATGGGAATAGTTGATCGCAAGGGGATTTTCCCTGCCACAGTGTCTCAGTTGCTAGATAACTAACCCCAACCCTTAGGGTTAGCCATAACCCTAGGGTTAAACCCTGACTTTGCTGCCAACTGCTCAGATCCCTTAAATTTACATAAACCACTAACTGTTCCCATGGGAATAGTTGATCGCAAGGGGATTTTCCCTGCCACAGTGTCTCAGTTGCTAGATAACTAACCCCAACCCTTAGGGTTAGCCATAACCCTAGGGTTAAACCCTGACTTTCCTGCCAACTGCTCAGATCCCTTAAATTTACATAAACCACTAACTGTTCCCATGGGAATAGTTGATCGCAAGGGGATTTTCCCTGCCACAGTGTCTCAGTTGTTAGATAACTAACCCCAACCCTTAGGGTTAGCCATAACCCTAGGGTTAAACCCTGACTTTGCTACAACTCCTCAGATCCCTTAAATTTACATAAACCACTAACTGTTCCAATGGGAATAGTTGATCGCAAGGGGATTTTCCCTGCCACAGTGTCTCAGTTCCTAGATAACTAACCCCAACCCTTAGGGTTAGCCATAACCCTAGGGTTAAACCCCTGACTTTGCTGCCAACTCCTCAGATCCCTTAAATTTACATAAACCACTAACTGTTCCCATGGGAATAGTTGATCGCAAGGGGATTTTCCCTGCCACAGTGTCTCAGTTGCTAGATAACTAACCCCAACCCTTAGGGTTAGCCATAACCCTAGGGTTAAACCCTGACTTTGCTGCCAACTGCTCAGATCCCTTAAATTTACATAAACCACTAACTGTTCCCATGGGAATAGTTGATCGCAAGGGGATTTTCCCTGCCACAGTGTCTCAGTTGCTAGATAACTAACCCCAACCCTTAGGGTTAGCCATAACCCTAGGGTTAAACCCTGACTTTCCTGCCAACTGCTCAGATCCCTTAAATTTACATAAACCACTAACTGTTCCCATGGGAATAGTTGATCGGAAGGGGATTTTGCCTGCCACAGTTTCTCAGTTGCTAGAAAACTAACCCCAACCCTTAGGGTTAGCCATAACCCTAGGGTTAAACTCTGACTTTGCTTCGAACTCCTCAGATCCCTTAAATTTACATAAACCACTAACTGTTCCCATGGGAATAGTTGATCGCAAGGGGATTTTCCCTGCCACAGTGTCTCAGTTGTTAGATAACTAACCCCAACCCTTAGGGTTAGCCATAACCCTAGGGTTAAACCCTGACTTTGCTACAACTCCTCAGATCCCTTAAATTTACATAAACCACTAACTGTTCCAATGGGAATAGTTGATCGCAAGGGGATTTTCCCTGCCACAGTGTCTCAGTTCCTAGATAACTAACCCCAACCCTTAGGGTTAGCCATAACCCTAGGGTTAAACCCCTGACTTTGCTGCCAACTCCTCAGATCCCTTAAATTTACATAAACCACTAACTGTTCCCATGGGAATAGTTGATCGCAAGGGGATTTTCCCTGCCACAGTGTCTCAGTTGCTAGATAACTAACCCCAACCCTTAGGGTTAGCCATAACCCTAGGGTTAAACCCTGACTTTGCTGCCAACTGCTCAGATCCCTTAAATTTACATAAACCACTAACTGTTCCCATGGGAATAGTTGATCGCAAGGGGATTTTCCCTGCCAAGGTGTCTCAGTTGCTAGATAACTAACCCCAACCCTTAGGGTTAGCCATAACCCTAGGGTTAAACCCTGACTTTGCTGCCAACTCCTCAGATCCCTTAAATTTACATGAACCACTAACTGTTCCCATGGGACTAGTTGATCGCAAGGGGATTTTCCCTGCCACAGTGTCTCAGTTGCTAGATAACTAACCCCAACCCTTAGGGTTAGCCATAACCCTAGGGTTAAACCCTGACTTTGCTGCCAACTCCTCAGATCTCTTAAATTTACATAAATCACTAACTGTTCCCATGGGAATAGTTGATCGGAAGGGGATTTTTACTGCCACAGTGTCTCAGTTGCTAGATAACTAACCCCAACCCTTAGGGTTAGCCATAACCCTAGGGTTAAACCCTGACTTTGCTGCCAACTCCTCAGATCTCTTAAATTTATATAAATCACTAACTGTTCCCATGGGAATAGTTGATCGCAAGGGGATTTTCCCTGCCACAGTGTCTCAGTTGCTAGAAAACTAACCCCAACCCTTAGGGTTAGCCATAACCCTAGGGTTAAACCCCTGACTTTGCTGCCAACTCCTCAGATCCCTTAAATTTACATAAACCACTAACTGTTCCCATCGGAATAGTTGATCGCAAGGGGATTTTCCCTGCCACAGTGTCTCAGTTGCTAGATAACTAACCCCAACCCTTAGGGTTAGCCATAACCCTAGGGTTAAACCCTGACTTTGCTGCCAACTCCTCAGATCCCTTAAATTTACATAAACCACTAACTGTTCCCATGGGAATAGTTGATCGCAAGGGGATTTTCCCTGCCAAGGTGTCTCAGTTGCTAGATAACTAACCCCAACCCTTAGGGTTAGCCATAACCCTAGGGTTAAACCCTGACTTTGCTGCCAACTGCTCAGATCCCTTAAATTTACATAAACCACTAACTGTTCCCATGGGAATGGTTGATTGCAAGGGGATTTTCCCTGCCACAGTGCCTCAGTTGCTAGATAATTAACCCCAACCCTTAGGGTTAGCCATAACCCTAGGGTTAAACCCTGACTTTGCTGCCAACTTTTCAGATTCCTTAAATTTACATAAACCACTAACCGTTCCCATGGGAATAGTTGATCGCAAGGGGATTTTGCCTGCCACAGTTTCTCAGTTGCTAGATAACTAACCCCAACCCTTAGGGTTAGCCATAACCCTAGGGTTAAACTCTGACTTTGCTTCGAACTCCTCAGATCCCTTAAATTTACATAAACCACTAAGTGTTCCCATGGGAATAGTTGATCGCAAGGGGATTTTCCCTGCCACAGTGTCTCAGTTGCTAGATAACTAACCCCAACCCTTAGGGTTAGCCATAACCCTAGGGTTAAACCCTGACTTTGCTGCCAACTCCTCAGATCCCTTAAATTTACATAAACCACTAACTGTTCCCATGGGAATAATTGATCGCAAGGCGATTGTCCCTGCCACAGTGCCTCAGTTGCTAGATAACTAACCCCAACCCTTAGGGTTAGCCATAACCCTAGGGTTAAACCCTGACTTTGCTGCCAACTCCTCAGATCCCTTAAATTTACATAAACCACTAACTGTTCCCATGGGAATAGTTGATCGCAAGGGGATTTTCCCTGCCACAGTGTCTCAGTTGCTAGATAACTAACCCCAACCCTTAGGGTTAGCCATAACCCTAGGGTTAAACCCTGACTTTGCTACAACTCCTCAGATCCCTTAAATTTACATAAACCACTAACTGTTCCAATGGGAATAGTTGATCGCAAGGGGATTTTCCCTGCCACAGTGTCTCAGTTGCTAGATAACTAACCCCAACCCTTAGGGTTAGCCATAACCCTAGGGTTAAACCCCTGACTTTGCTGCCAACTCCTCAGATCCCTTAAATTTACATAAACCACTAACTGTTCCCATGGGAATAGTTGATCGCAAGGGGATTTTCCCTGCCACAGTGTCTCAGTTGCTAGATAACTAACCCCAACCCTTAGGGTTAGCCATAACCCTAGGGTTAAACCCTGACTTTGCTGCCAACTGCTCAGATCCCTTAAATTTACATAAACCACCAACTGTTCCCATGGGAATAGTTGATCGCAAGGGGATTTTCCCTGCCAAGGTGTCTTAGTTGCTAGATAACTAACCCCAACCCTTAGGGTTAGCCATAACCCTAGGGTTAAACCCTGACTTTGCTGCCAACTGCTCAGATCCCTTAAATTTACATAAACCACTAACTGTTCCCATGGGAATAGTTGATCGCAAGGGGATTTTGCCTGCCACAGTTTCTCAGTTGCTAGATAACTAACCCCAACCCTTAGGGTTAGCCATAACCCTAGGGTTAAACTCTGACTTTGCTTCGAACTCCTCAGATCCCTTAAATTTACATAAACCACTAACTGTTCCCATGGGAATAGTTGATCGCAAGGGGATTTTCCCTGCCACAGTGTCTCAGTTGCTAGATAACTAACCCCAACCCTTAGGGTTAGCCATAACCCTAGGGTTAAACCCTGACTTTGCTACAACTCCTCAGATCCCTTAAATTTACATAAACCACTAACTGTTCCAATGGGAATAGTTGATCGCAAGGGGATTTTCCCTGCCACAGTTTCTCAGTTGCTAGATAACTAACCCCAACCCTTAGGGTTAGCCATAACCCTAGGGTTAAACCCCTGACTTTGCTGCCAACTCCTCAGATCCCTTAAATTTACATAAACCACTAACTGTTCCCATGGGAATAGTTGATCGCAAGGGGATTTTCCCTGCCACAGGGTCTCAGTTGCTAGATAACTAACCCCAACCCTTAGGGTTAGCCATAATCCTAGGGTTAAACCCTGACTTTGCTGCCAACTCCTCAGATCCCTTAAATTTACATAAACCACTAACTGTTCCCATGGGAATAGTTGATCGCAAGGGGATTTTCCCTGCCACAGTGTCTCAGTTGCTAGATAACTAACCCCAACCCTTAGGGTTAGCCATAACCCTAGGGTTAAACCCTGACTTTGCTGCCAACTGCTCAGATCTCTTAAATTTACATAAACCACTAACTGTTCCCATGGGAATAGTTGATCGCAAGGGGATTTTCCCTGCCACAGTGTCTCAGTTGCTAGATAACTAACCCCAACCCTTAGGGTTAGCCATAACCCTAGGGTTAAACCCTGACTTTGCTGCCAACTGCTCAGATCCCTTAAATTTACATAAACCACTAACTGTTCCAATGGGAATAGTTGATCGCAAGGGGATTTTCCCTGCCACAGTGTCTCAGTTGCTAGATAACTAACCCCAACCCTTAGGGTTAGCCATAACCCTAGGGTTAAACCCCTGACTTTGCTGCCAACTCCTCTGATCCCTTAAATTTACATAAACCACTAACTGTTCCCATGGGAATAGTTGATCGCAAGGGGATTTTGCCTGCCACAGTTTCTCAGTTGCTAGATAACTAACCCCAACCCTTAGGGTTAGCCATAACCCTAGGGTTAAACTCTGACTTTGCTTCGAACTCCTCAGATCCCTTAAATTTACATAAACCACTAACTGTTCCCATGGGAATAGTTGATCGCAAGGGGATTTTCCCTGCCACAGTGTCTCAGTTGCTAGATAACTAACCCCAACCCTTAGGGTTAGCCATAACCCTAGGGTTAAACCCTGACTTTGCTGCCAACTGCTCAGATCCCTTAAATTTACATAAACCACTAACTGTTCCAATGGGAATAGTTGATCGCAAGGGGATTTTCCCTGCCACAGTGTCTCAGTTGCTAGATAACTAACCCCAACCCTTAGGGTTAGCCATAACCCTAGGGTTAAACCCCTGACTTTGCTGCCAACTCCTCTGATCCCTTAAATTTACATAAACCACTAACTGTTCCCATGGGAATAGTTGATCGCAAGGGGATTTTGCCTGCCACAGTTTCTCAGTTGCTAGATAACTAACCCCAACCCTTAGGGTTAGCCATAACCCTAGGGTTAAACTCTGACTTTGCTTCGAACTCCTCAGATCCCTTAAATTTACATAAACCACTAACTGTTCCCATGGGAATAGTTGATCGCAAGGGGATTTTCCCTGCCACAGTGTCTCAGTTGCTAGATAACTAACCCCAACCCTTAGGGTTAGCCATAACCCTAGGGTTAAACCCTGACTTTGCTACAACTCCTCAGATCCCTTAAATTTATATAAACCACTAACTGTTCCAATGGGAATAGTTGATCGCAAGAAGATTTTCCCTGCCACAGTGTCTCAGTTGCTAGATAACTAACCCCAACCCTTAGGGTTAGCCATAACCCTAGGGTTAAACCCCTGACTTTGCTGCCAACTCCTCAGATCCCTTAAATTTACATAAACCACTAACTGTTCCCATGGGAATAGTTGATCGCAAGGGGATTTTCCCTGCCACAGTGTCTCAGTTGCTAGATAACTAACCCCAACCCTTAGGGTTAGCCATAACCCTAGGGTTAAACCCTGACTTTGCTGCCAACTGCTCAGATCCCTTAAATTTACATAAACCACTAACTGTTCCCATGGGAATAGTTGATCGCAAGGGGATTTTCCCTGCCACAGTGTCTCAGTTGCTAGATAACTAACCCCAACCCTTAGGGTTAGCCATAACCCTAGGGTTAAACTCTGACTTTGCTTCGAACTCTTCACATCCCTTAAATTTACATAAACCACTAACTGTTCCCATGGGAATAGTTGATCGCAAGGGGATTTTCCCTGCCACAGTGTCTCAGTTGCTAGATAACTAACCCCAACCCTTAGGGTTAGCCATAACCCTAGGGTTAAACCCTGACTTTGCTGCCAACTCCTCAGATCCCTTAAATTTACATAAACCACTAACCGTTCCCATGGGAATAGTTGATCGCAAGGGGATTTTGCCAGCCACAGTTTCTCAGTTGCTAGATTACTAACCCCAACCCTTAGGGTTAGCCATAACCCTAGGGTTAAACCCTGACTTTGCTGCCAACTCCTCAGATCCCTTAAATTTACATAAACCACTAACCGTTCCCATGGGAATAGTTGATCGCAAGGGGATTTTGCCTGCCACAGTTTCTCAGTTGCTAGATAACTAACCCCAACCCTTAGGGTTAGCCATAACCCTAGGGTTAAACTCTGACTTTGCTTCGAACTCCTCAGATCCCTTAAATTTACATAAACCACTAAGTGTTCCCATGGGAATAGTTGATCGCAAGGGGATTTTGCCTGCCACAGTTTCTCAGTTGCTAGATAACTAACCCCAACCCTTAGGGTTAGCCATAACCCTAGGGTTAAACCCTGACTTTGCTGCCAACTCCTCAGATCCCTTAAATTTACATAAACCACTAACTGTTCCCATGGGAATAGGTAATCGCAAGGCGATTGTCCCTGCCACAGTGCCTCAGTTGCTAGATAACTAACCCCAATCCTTAGGGTTAGCCATAACCCTAGGGTTAAACCCTGACTTTGCTGCCAACTCCTCAGATCCCTTAAATTTACATAAACCACTAACTGTTCCCATGGGAATAGTTGATCGCAAGGGGATTTTCCCTGCCACAGTGTCTCAGTTGCTAGATAACTAACCCCAACCCTTAGGGTTAGCCATAACCCTAGGGTTAAACCCTGACTTTGCTACAACTCCTCAGATCCCTTAAATTTACATAAACCACTAACTGTTCCAATGGGAATAGTTGATCGCAAGGGGATTTTCCCTGCCACAGTGTCTCAGTTGCTAGATATCTAACCCCAACCCTTAGGGTTAGCCATAACCCTAGGGTTAAACCCCTGACTTTGCTGCCAACTCCTCAGATCCCTTAAATTTACATAAACCACTAACTGTTCCCATGGGAATAGTTGATCGCAAGGGGATTTTCCCTGCCACAGTGTCTCAGTTGCTAGATAACTAACCCCAACCCTTAGGGTTAGCCATAACCTTAGGGTTAAACCCTGACTTTGCTGCCAACTGCTCAGATCCCTTAAATTTACATAAACCACTAACTGTTCCCATGGGAATAGTTGATCGCAAGGGGATTTTCCCTGCCAAGGTGTCTCAGTTGCTAGATAACTAACAACAACCCTTAGGGTTAGCCATAACCCTAGGGTTAAACCCTGACTTTCCTGCCAACTGCTCAGATCCCTTAAATTTACATAAACCACTAACTGTTCCCATGGGAATAGTTGATCGCAAGGGGATTTTGCCTGCCACAGTTTCTCAGTTGCTAGATAACTAACCCCAACCCTTAGGGTTAGCCATAACCCTAGGGTTAAACTCTGACTTTGCTTCGAACTCCTCAGATCCCTTAAATTTACATAAACCACTAACTGTTCCCATGGGAATAGTTGATCGCAAGGGGATTTTCCCTGCCACAGTGTCTCAGTTGCTAGATAACTAACCCCAACCCTTAGGGTTAGCCATAACCCTAGGGTTAAACCCTGACTTTGCTGCCAACTCCTCAGATCCCTTAAATTTACATAAACCACTAACCGTTCCCATGGGAATAGTTGATCGCAAGGGGATTTTGCCAGCCACAGTTTCTCAGTTGCTAGATAACTAACCCCAACCCTTAGGGTTAGCCATAACCCTAGGGTTAAACCCTGACTTTGCTGCCAACTCCTCAGATCCCTTAAATTTACATAAACCACTAACCGTTCCCATGGGAATAGTTGATCGCAAGGGGATTTTGCCTGCCACAGTTTCTCAGTTGCTAGATAACTAACCCCAACCCTTAGGGTTAGCCATAACCCTAGGGTTAAACTCTGACTTTGCTTCGAACTCCTCAGATCCCTTAAATTTACATAAACCACTAAGTGTTCCCATGGGAATAGTTGATCGCAAGGGGATTTTCCCTGCCACAGTGTCTCAGTTGCTAGATAACTAACCCCAACCCTTAGGGTTAGCCATAACCCTAGGGTTAAACCCTGACTTTGCTGCCAACTCCTCAGATCCCTTAAATTTACATAAACCACTAACTGTTCCCATGGGAATAGGTAATCGCAAGGCGATTGTCCCTGCCACAGTGCCTCAGTTGCTAGATAACTAACCCCAATCCTTAGGGTTAGCCATAACCCTAGGGTTAAACCCTGACTTTGCTGCCAACTCCTCAGATCCCTTAAATTTACATAAACCACTAACTGTTCCCATGGGAATAGTTGATCGCAAGGGGATTTTCCCTGCCACAGTGTCTCAGTTGCTAGATAACTAACCCCAACCCTTAGGGTTAGCCATAACCCTAGGGTTAAACCCTGACTTTGCTACAACTCCTCAGATCCCTTAAATTTACATAAACCACTAACTGTTCCAATGGGAATAGTTGATCGCAAGGGGATTTTCCCTGCCACAGTGTCTCAGTTGCTAGATAACTAACCCCAACCCTTAGGGTTAGCCATAACCCTAGGGTTAAACCCCTGACTTTGCTGCCAACTCCTCAGATCCCTTAAATTTACATAAACCACTAACTGTTCCCATGGGAATAGTTGATCGCAAGGGGATTTTCCCTGCCACAGTGTCTCAGTTGCTAGATAACTAACCCCAACCCTCAGGGTTAGCCATAACCCTAGGGTTAAACCCTGACTTTGCTGCCAACTGCTCAGATCCCTTAAATTTACATAAACCACTAACTGTTCCCATGGGAATAGTTGATCGCAAGGGGATTTTCCCTGCCAAGGTGTCTCAGTTGCTAGATAACTAACCCCAACCCTTAGGGTTAGCCATAACCCTAGGGTTAAACCCTGACTTTCCTGCCAACTGCTCAGATCCCTTAAATTTACATAAACCACTAACTGTTCCCATGGGAATAGTTGATCGCAAGGGGATTTTGCCTGCCACAGTTTCTCAGTTGCTAGATAACTAACCCCAACCCTTAGGGTTAGCCATAACCCTAGGGTTAAACTCTGACTTTGCTTCGAACTCCTCAGATCCCTTAAATTTACATAAACCACTAACTGTTCCCATGGGAATGGTTGATCGCAAGGGGATTTTCCCTGCCACAGTGCCTCAGTTGCTAGATAATTAACCCCAACCCTTAGGGTTAGCCATAACCCTAGGGTTAAACCCTGACTTTGCTGCCAACTTTTCAGATTCCTTAAATTTACATAAACCAATAACCGTTCCCATGGGAATAGTTGATCGCAAGGGGATTTTGCCTGCCACAGTTTCTCAGTTGCTAGATAACTAACCCCAACCCTTAGGGTTAGCCATAACCCTAGGGTTAAACCCCTGACTTTGCTGCCAACTCCTCAGATCCCTTAAATTTACATAAACCACTAACTGTTCCCATGGGAATAGTTGATCGCAAGGGGATTTTCCCTGCCACAGTGTCTCAGTTGCTAGATAACTAACCCCAACCCTTAGGGTTAGCCATAACCCTAGGGTTAAACCCTGACTTTGCTGCCAACTCCTCAGATCCCTTAAATTTACATAAACCACTAACTGTTCCCATGGGAATAGTTGATCGCAAGGGGATTTTCCCTGCCAAGGTGTCTCAGTTGCTAGATAACTAACCCCAACCCTTAGGGTTAGCCATAACCCTAGGGTTAAACCCTGACTTTGCTGCCAACTGCTCAGATCCCTTAAATTTACATAAACCACTAACTGTTCCCATGGGAATGGTTGATTGCAAGGGGATTTTCCCTGCCACAGTGCCTCAGTTGCTAGATAACTAACCCCAACCCTTAGGGTTAGCCATAACCCTAGGGTTAAACCCTGACTTTGCTGCCAACTTTTCAGATTCCTTAAATTTACATAAACCAATAACCGTTCCCATGGGAATAGTTGATCGCAAGGGGATTTTGCCTGCCACAGTTTCTCAGTTGCTAGATAACTAACCCCAACCCTTAGGGTTAGCCATAACCCTAGGGTTAAACTCTGACTTTGCTTCGAACTCCTCAGATCCCTTAAATTTACATAAACCACTAAGTGTTCCCATGGGAATAGTTGATCGCAAGGGGATTTTCCCTGCCACAGTGTCTCAGTTGCTAGATAACTAACCCCAACCCTTAGGGTTAGCCATAACCCTAGGGTTAAACCCTGACTTTGCTGCCAACTCCTCAGATCCCTTAAATTTACATAAACCACTAACTGTTCCCATGGGAATAATTGATCGCAAGGCGATTGTCCCTGCCACAGTGCCTCAGTTGCTAGATAACTAACCCCAACCCTTAGGGTTAGCCATAACCCTAGGGTTAAACCCTGACTTTGCTGCCAACTCCTCAGATCCCTTAAATTTACATAAACCACTAACTGTTCCCATGGGAATAGTTGATCGCAAGGGGATTTTCCCTGCCACAGTGTCTCAGTTGCTAGATAACTAACCCCAACCCTTATGGTTAGCCATAACCCTAGGGTTAAACCCCTGACTTTGCTGCCAACTCCTCAGATCCCTTAAATTTACATAAACCACTAACTGTTCCCATGGGAATAGTTGATCGCAAGGGGATTTTCCCTGCCACAGTGTCTCAGTTGCTAGATAACTAACCCCAACCCTTAGGGTTAGCCATAACCCTAGGGTTAAACCCTGACTTTGCTGCCAACTGCTCAGATCCCTTAAATTTACATAAACCACTAACTGTTCCCATGGGAATAGTTGATCGCAAGGGGATTTTCCCTGCCAAGGTGTCTCAGTTGCTAGATAACTAACCCCAACCCTTAGGGTTAGCCATAACCCTAGGGTTAAACCCTGACTTTGCTGCCAACTGCTCAGATCCCTTAAATTTACATAAACCACTAACTGTTCCCATGGGAATAGTTGATCGCAAGGGGATTTTCCCTGCCACAGTGTCTCAGTTGCTAGATAACTAACCCCAACCCTTAGGGTTAGCCATAACCCTAGGGTTAAACCCTGACTTTGCTACAACTCCTCAGATCCCTTAAATTTACATAAACCACTAACTGTTCCAATGGGAATAGTTGATCGCAAGGGGATTTTCCCTGCCACAGTGTCTCAGTTGCTAGATAACTAACCCCAACCCTTAGGGTTAGCCATAATCCTAGGGTTAAACCCTGACTTTGCTGCCAACTCCTCAGATCCCTTAAATTTACATAAACCACTAACTGTTCCCATGGGAATAGTTGATCGCAAGGGATTTTCCCTGCCACAGTGTCTCAGTTGCTAGATAACTAACCCCAACCCTTAGGGTTAGCCATAACCCTAGGGTTAAACCCTGACTTTGCTACAACTCCTCAGATCCCTTAAATTTATATAAACCACTAACTGTTCCAATGGGAATAGTTGATCGCAAGAAGATTTTCCCTGCCACAGTGTCTCAGTTGCTAAATAACTAACCCCAACCCTTAGGGTTAGCCATAACCCTAGGGTTAAACCCCTGACTTTGCTGCCAACTCCTCAGATCCCTTAAATTTACATAAACCACTAACTGTTCCCATGGCAATAGTTGATCGCAAGGGGATTTTCCCTGCCACAGTGTCTCAGTTGCTAGATAACTAACCCCAACCCTTAGGGTTAGCCATAACCCTAGGGTTAAACCCTGACTTTGCTGCCAACTGCTCAGATCCCTTAAATTTACATAAACCACTAACTGTTCCCATGGGAATAGTTGATCGCAAGGGGATTTTCCCTGCCACAGTGTCTCAGTTGCTAGATAACTAACCCCAACCCTTAGGGTTAGCCATAACCCTAGGGTTAAACCCTGACTTTGCTACAACTCCTCAGATCCCTTAAATTTACATAAACCACTAACTGTTCCAATGGGAATAGTTGATCGCAAGGGGATTTTCCCTGCCACAGTGTCTCAGTTGCTAGATAACTAACCCCAACCCTTAGGGTTAGCCATAATCCTAGGGTTAAACCCTGACTTTGCTGCCAACTCCTCAGATCCCTTAAATTTACATAAACCACTAACTGTTCCCATGGGAATAGTTGATCGCAAGGGGATTTTCCCTGCCACAGTGTCTCAGTTGCTAGATAACTAACCCCAACCCTTAGGGTTAGCCATAACCCTAGGGTTAAACCCTGACTTTGCTACAACTCCTCAGATCCCTTAAATTTATATAAACCACTAACTGTTCCAATGGGAATAGTTGATCGCAAGAAGATTTTCCCTGCCACAGTGTCTCAGTTGCTAAATAACTAACCCCAACCCTTAGGGTTAGCCATAACCCTAGGGTTAAACCCCTGACTTTGCTGCCAACTCCTCAGATCCCTTAAATTTACATAAACCACTAACTGTTCCCATGGCAATAGTTGATCGCAAGGGGATTTTCCCTGCCACAGTGTCTCAGTTGCTAGATAACTAACCCCAACCCTTAGGGTTAGCCATAACCCTAGGGTTAAACCCTGACTTTGCTGCCAACTGCTCAGATCCCTTAAATTTACATAAACCACTAACTGTTCCCATGGGAATAGTTGATCGCAAGGGGATTTTCCCTGCCACAGTGTCTCAGTTGCTAGATAACTAACCCCAACCCTTAGGGTTAGCCATAACCCTAGGGTTAAACCCTGACTTTGCTGCCAACTGCTCAGATCCCTTAAATTTACATAAACCACTAACTGTTCCCATGGGAATAGTTGATCGCAAGGGGATTTTCCCTGCCACAGTGTCTCAGTTGCTAGATAACTAACCCCAACCCTTAGGGTTAGCCATAACCCTAGGGTTAAACCCTGACTTTGCTACAACTCCTCAGATCCCTTAAATTTACATAAACCACTAACTGTTCCAATGGGAATAGTTGATCGCAAGGGGATTTTCCCTGCCACAGTGTCTCAGTTGCTAGATAACTAACCCCAACCCTTAGGGTTAGCCATAATCCTAGGGTTAAACCCTGACTTTGCTGCCAACTCCTCAGATCCCTTAAATTTACATAAACCACTAACTGTTCCCATGGGAATAGTTGATCGCAAGGGGATTTTCCCTGCCACAGTGTCTCAGTTGCTAGATAACTAACCCCAACCCTTAGGGTTAGCCATAACCCTAGGGTTAAACCCTGACTTTGCTACAACTCCTCAGATCCCTTAAATTTATATAAACCACTAACTGTTCCAATGGGAATAGTTGATCGCAAGAAGATTTTCCCTGCCACAGTGTCTCAGTTGCTAAATAACTAACCCCAACCCTTAGGGTTAGCCATAACCCTAGGGTTAAACCCCTGACTTTGCTGCCAACTCCTCAGATCCCTTAAATTTACATAAACCACTAACTGTTCCCATGGCAATAGTTGATCGCAAGGGGATTTTCCCTGCCACAATGTCTCAGTTGCTAGATAACTAACCCCAACCCTTAGGGTTAGCCATAACCCTAGGGTTAAACCCTGACTTTGCTGCCAACTGCTCAGATCCCTTAAATTTACATAAACCACTAACTGTTCCCATGGGAATAGTTGATCGCAAGGGGATTTTCCCTGCCACAGTGTCTCAGTTGCTAGATAACTAACCCCAACCCTTAGGGTTAGCCATAACCCTAGGGTTAAACTCTGACTTTGCTTCAAACTCCTCACATCCCTTAAATTTACGTAAACCACTAACTGTTCCCATGGGAATAGTTGATCGCAAGGGGATTTTCCCTGCCACAGTGTCTTAGTTGCTAGATAACTAACCCCAACCCTTAGGGTTAGCCATAACCCTAGGGTTAAACCCTGACTTTGCTGCCAACTCCTCAGATCCCTTAAATTTACATAAACCACTAACCGTTCCCATGGGAATAGTTGATCGCAAGGGGATTTTGCCAGCCACAGTTTCTCAGTTGCTAGATAACTAACCCCAACCCTTAGGGTTAGCCATAACCCTAGGGTTAAACCCTGACTTTGCTGCCAACTCCTCAGATCCCTTAAATTTACATAAACCACTAACCGTTCCCATGGGAATAGTTGATCGCAAGGGGATTTTGCCTGCCACAGTTTCTCAGTTGCTAGATAACTAACCCCAACCCTTAGGGTTAGCCATAACCCTAGGGTTAAACTCTGACTTTGCTTCGAACTCCTCAGATCCCTTAAATTTACATAAACCACTAAGTGTTCCCATGGGAATAGTTGATCGCAAGGGGATTTTCCCTGCCACAGTGTCTCAGTTGCTAGATAACTAACCCCAACCCTTAGGGTTAGCCATAACCCTAGGGTTAAACCCTGACTTTGCTGCCAACTCCTCAGATCCCTTAAATTTACATAAACCACTAACTGTTCCCATGGGAATAGTTAATCGCAAGGCGATTGTCCCTGCCACAGTGCCTCAGTTGCTAGATAACTAACCCCAATCCTTAGGGTTAGCCATAACCCTAGGGTTAAACCCTGACTTTGCTGCCAACTCCTCAGATCCCTTAAATTTACATAAACCACTAACTGTTCCCATGGGAATAGTTGATCGCAAGGGGATTTTCCCTGCCACAGTGTCTCAGTTGCTAGATAACTAACCCCAACCCTTAGGGTTAGCCATAACCCTAGAGTTAAAACCTGACTTTGCTACAACTCCTCAGATCCCTTAAATTTACATAAACCACTAACTGTTCCAATGGGAATAGTTGATCGCAAGGGGATTTTCCCTGCCACAGTGTCTCAGTTGCTAGATAACTAACCCCAACCCTTAGGGTTAGCCATAACCCTAGGGTTAAACCCCTGACTTTGCTGCCAACTCCTCAGATCCCTTAAATTTACATAAACCACTAACTGTTCCCATGGGAATAGTTGATCGCAAGGGGATTTTCCCTGCCACAGTGTCTCAGTTGCTAGATAACTAACCCCAACCCTTAGGGTTAGCCATAACCCTAGGGTTAAACCCCTGACTTTGCTGCCAACTCCTCAGATCCCTTAAATTTACATAAACCACTAACTGTTCCCATGGGAATAGTTGATCGCAAGGGGATTTTCCCTGCCACAGTGTCTCAGTTGCTAGATAACTAACCCCAACCCTTAGGGTTAGCCATAACCCTAGGGTTAAACCCTGACTTTGCTGCCAACTGCTAAGATCCCTTAAATTTACATAAACCACTAACTGTTCCCATGGGAATAGTTGATCGCAAGGGGATTTTCCCTGCCAAGGTGTCTCAGTTGCTAGATAACTAACCCCAACCCTTAGGGTTAGCCATAACCCTAGGGTTAAACCCTGACTTTGCTGCCAACTCCTCAGATCCCTTAAATTTACATAAACCACTAACTGTTCCCATGGGACTAGTTGATCGCAAGGGGATTTTCCCTGCCACAGTGTCTCAGTTGCTAGATAACTAACCCCAACCCTTAGGGTTAGCCATAACCCTAGGGTTAAACCCTGACTTTGCTGCCAACTCCTCAGATCTCTTAAATTTACATAAACCACTAACTGTTCCCATGGGAATAGTTGATCGCAAGGGGATTTTCCCTGCCACAGTGTCTCAGTTGCTAGATAACTAACCCCAACCCTTAGGGTTAGCCATAACCCTAGGGTTAAACCCTGACTTTGCTGCCAACTCCTCAGATCCCTTAAATTTACATAAACCACTAACTGTTCCCATGGGAATAGTTGATCGCAAGGGGATTTTCTCTGCCAAGGCGTCTCAGTTGCTAGATAACTAACCCCAACCCTTAGGGTTAGCCATAATCCTAGGGTTAAACCCTGACTTTGCTGCCAACTGCTCAGATCCCTTAAATTTACATAAACCACTAACTGTTCCCATGGGAATGGTTGATTGCAAGGGGATTTTCCCTGCCACAGTGCCTCAGTTGCTAGATAATTAACCCCAACCCTTAGGGTTAGCCATAACCCTAGGGTTAAACCCTGACTTTGCTGCCAACTTTTCAGATTCCTTAAATTTACATAAACCACTAACCGTTCCCATAGGAATAGTTGATCGCAAGGGGATTTTGCCTGCCACAGTTTCTCAGTTGCTAGATAACTAACCCCAACCCTTAGGGTTAGCCATAACCCTAGGGTTAAACTCTGACTTTGCTTCGAACTCCTCAGATCCCTTAAATTTACATAAACCACTAAGTGTTCCCATGGTAATAGTTGATCGCAAGGGGATTTTCCCTGCCACAGTGTCTCAGTTGCTAGATAACTAACCCCAACCCTTAGGGTTAGCCATAACCCTAGGGTTAAACCCTGACTTTGCTGCCAACTCCTCAGATCCCTTAAATTTACATAAACCACTAACTGTTCCCATGGGAATAATTGATCGCAAGGCGATTGTCCCTGCCACAGTGCCTCAGTTGCTAGATAACTAACCCCAACCCTTAGGGTTAGCCATAACCCTAGGGTTAAACCCTGACTTTGCTGCCAACTCCTCAGATCCCTTAAATTTACATAAACCACTAACTGTTCCCATGGGAATAGTTGATCGCAAGGGGATTTTCCCTGCCACAGTGTCTCAGTTGCTAGATAACTAACCCCAACCCTTATGGTTAGCCATAACCCTAGGGTTAAACCCTGACTTTGCTACAACTCCTCAGATCCCTTAAATTTACATAAACCACTAACTGTTCCAATGGGAATAGTTAATCGCAAGGGGATTTTCCCTGCCACAGTGTCTCAGTTGCTAGATAACTAACCCCAACCCTTAGGGTTAGCCATAACCCTAGGGTTAAACCCCTGACTTTGCTGCCAACTCCTCAGATCCCTTAAATTTACATAAACCACTAACTGTTCCCATGGGAATAGTTGATCGCAAGGGGATTTTCCCTGCCACAGTGTCTCAGTTGCTAGATAACTAACCCCAACCCTTAGGGTTAGCCATAACCCTAGGGTTAAACCCTGACTTTGCTGCCAACTGCTCAGATCCCTTAAATTTACATAAACCACTAACTGTTCCCATGGGAATAGTTGATCGCAAGGGGATTTTCCCTGCCAAGGTGTCTCAGTTGCTAGATAACTAACCCCAACCCTTAGGGTTAGCCATAACCCTAGGGTTAAACCCTGACTTTGCTGCCAACTGCTCAGATCCCTTAAATTTACATAAACCACTAACTGTTCCCATGGGAATAGTTGATCGCAAGGGGATTTTGCCTGCCACAGTTTCTCAGTTGCTAGATAACTAACCCCAACCCTTAGGGTTAGCCATAACCCTAGGGTTAAACTCTGACTTTGCTTCGAACTCCTCAGATCCCTTAAATTTACATAAACCACTAACTGTTCCCATGGGAATAGTTGATCGCAAGGGGATTTTCCCTGCCACAGTGTCTCAGTTGCTAGATAACTAACCCCAACCCTTAGGGTTAGCCATAACCCTAGGGTTAAACCCTGACTTTGCTACAACTCCTCAGATCCCTTAAATTTACATAAACCACTAACTGTTCCAATGGGAATAGTTGATCGCAAGGGGATTTTCCCTGCCACAGTGTCTCAGTTGCTAGATAACTAACCCCAACCCTTAGGGTTAGCCATAACCCTAGGGTTAAACCCCTGACTTTGCTGCCAACTCCTCAGATCCCTTAAATTTACATAAACCACTAACTGTTCCCATGGGAATAGTTGATCGCAAGGGGATTTTCCCTGCCACAGTGTCTCAGTTGCTAGATAACTAACCCCAACCCTTAGGGTTAGCCATAATCCTAGGGTTAAACCCTGACTTTGCTGCCAACTCCTCAGATCCCTTAAATTTACATAAACCACTAACTGTTCCCATGGGAATAGTTAATCGCAAGGGGATTTTCCCTGCCACAGTGTCTCAGTTGCTAGATAACTAACCCCAACCCTTAGGGTTAGCCATAACACTAGGGTTAAACCCTGACTTTGCTGCCAACTCCTCAGATCCCTTAAATTTACATAAACCACTAACTGTTCCCATGGGAATAGTTGATCGCAAGGGGATTTTCCCTGCCACATTTTTTCAGTTGCTAGATAACTAACCCCAACCCTTAGGGTTAGCCATAACACTAGGGTTAAACCCTGACTTTGCTGCCAACTCCTCAGATCCCTTAAATTTACATAAACCACTAACTGTTCCCATGGGAATAGTTGATCGCAAGGGGATTTTCCCTGCCACAGTGTCTCAGTTGCTAGATAACTAACCCCAACCCTTATGGTTAGCCATAACCCTAGGGTTAAACCCTGACTTTGCTGCCAACTCCTCAGATCCCTTAAATTTACATAAACCACTAACTGTTCCCATGGGAATAGTTGATCGCAAGGGGATTTTCCCTGCCACAGTTTCTCGGTTGCTAGATAACTAACCCCAACCCTTAGGGTTAGCCATAACCCTAGGGTTAAACCCTGACTTTGCTGCCAACTCTTCAAATCCCTTAAATTTACATAAACCACTAACTGTTCCTACGGGAATAGTTGATCGCAAGGGGATTTTCCCTGCCACAGTGTCTCAGTTGCTAGATAACTGACCCCAACCCTTAGGGTTAGCCATAACCCTAGGGTTAAACCCTAGCTTTGCTGCCAACTCCTCAGATCCCTTAAATTTACATAAACCACTAACTGTTCCCATAAGAATAGTTGATCTCAAGGGGATTTTCCCTGCCACAGTGTTTCAGTTGCTAGATAACTAACCCCAACCCTTAGGGTTAGCCATAACCCTAAGGTTAAACCCTGACTTTGCTGCCAACTCCTCAGATCCCTTAAATTTACATAAACCACTAACTGTTGCCATGGGAATAGTTGATTGCAAGGGGATTTTCCCTGCCACAGTGTCTCAGTTGCTAGATAGCTAACCCCAACCCTTAGGGTTAGCCATAACCCTAGGGTTAAACCCTGACTTTGCTGCCAACTCCTCAGATCCCTTAAATTTACATAAACCACTAACTGTTCCCATGGGAATAGTTGATTGCAAGGGGATTTTCCCTGCCACAGTGTCTCAGTTGCTAGATAACTAACCCCAACCCTTAGGGTTAGCCATAACCCTAGGGTTAAACCCTGACTTTGCTGCCAACTCTTCGAATCCCTTAAATTTACAAAAACCACTAACTGTTCCCACGGGAATAGTTGATCGCAAGGGGATTTTCCCTGCCACAGTGTCTCAGTTGCTAGATAACTGACCCCAACCCTTAGGGTTAGCCATAACCCTAGGGTTAAACCCTAGCTTTGCTGCCAACTCCTCAGATCCCTTGAATTTACATAAACCACTAACTGTTCCCATGGGAATAGTTGATCGCAAGGGGATTTTTCCTGCCACAGTGCCTCAGTTGTAGATAACTAACCCCAACCCTTAGGGTTAGCCATAACCCTAGGGTTAAACCCTGACTTTGCTGCCAACTCCTCAGATCCCTTAAATTTACATAAACCACTAACTGTTCCCATGGGAATAGTTTATCGCAAGGGGATTTTCCCTGCCACAGTGTCTCAGTTGCTAGATAACTAACCCCAACCCTTAGGGTTAGCCATAACACTAGGGTTAAACCCTGACTTTGCTGCCAACTCCTCAGATCCCTTAAATTTACATAAACCACTAACTGTTCCCATGGGAATAGTTGATCGCAAGGGGATTTTCTCTGCCACAGTGTCTCAGTTGCTAGATAACTAACCCCAACCCTTATGGTTAGCCATAACCCTAGGGTTAAACCCTGACTTTGCTGCCAACTCCTCAGATCCCTTAAATTTACATAAACCACTAACTGTTCCCATGGGAATAGTTGATCGCAACGGGATTTTCCCTGCCACAGTTTCTCGGTTGCTAGATAACTAACCCCAACCCTTAGGGTTAGCCATAACCCTAGGGTTAAACCCTGACTTTGCTGCCAACTCTTCAAATCCCTTAAATTTACATAAACCACTAACTGTTCCTACGGGAATAGTTGATCGCAAGGGGATTTTCCCTGCCACAGTGTCTCAGTTGCTAGATAACTAACCCAACCCTTAGGGTTAGCCATAAACCTAGGGTTAAACCCTGACTTTGCTGCCAACTCCTCAGATCCCTTAAATTTACATAAACCACTAACTGTTCCCATGGGAATAGTTGATCGCAAGGGGATTTTCCCTTCCACAGTGTCTCTGTTGCTAGATAACTAACCCCAACCCTTAGGGGTAGCCATAACCCTAGGGTTAAACGCTGACTTTGCTGCCAACTCCTCAAATTCCTTTAAATTTACATAAACCACTAACTGTTCCCATGGGAATAGTTGATCGCAAGGGGATTTTCCCTGCCACAGTGTTTCAGTTGCTAGATAACTAACCCCAACCCTTAGGGTTA
>NC_135759.1:5716698-5751698 GCF_052425735.1 Oculina patagonica
ATAAAATTAAGCACGGCCTACTGAAGGGGCCTAACCTACTAAAGGTCATATTGACAACAAGCTGTCTAAAAGTATTTGAATTATATTAAAATATTATAATCAATATAATAACATCACTGGATGCACCGATTGATGGCGAGGAAGAATCTGCTGAGATTTTGTCATGGGAATTCAGAAATAAAGGTTTTCCTGTCTAACTGAGTAATCTCGGCTAATAAACTTGGCTGAAGCTATTTTTTCAGGGAACTATGTATATTTTACAAGTACTCATTTATAATACTACATCCATTCTCACCTACTAAGAAGGGTGCCACGAATCCTCCCACTATCAATTACAAAGCTATCTACATTAGGTAATTCCTCTGTATTGCATTGTGCCGTACTGCGCTTAATTTTACGCGTGATTATAATTAGCGCGCGCACATTTAGAAAATGGCGGCTTTTTCTACACGGCTTTGATCGCAAGAGAGATAAATAGCCGTTTTCTCGTAAACGAATACCAGGACCTATAATTTTTTCCTACTCTTCTGATTTTAGCCATTACCTTTTTTCTATAAAATAAAAGTGAACAAATTTTTATTGTAGAAAAATAAATAATAAACGGAACTGTGAACTTAGCCAGTACTCGTGATAATATAATTGCTGATATTGTAAGAAATTAGAGGGTATATTCAAGGTCTTCCTGCTCCCAAACAAATACCGGAACCCCTCTATTTTATTTCAAAAATAAAGTTTTCTTAGGATAAACAACCAGTAGGCAAAGTTTGAGCGAAAATCTATTGTCAGTTCTATTTCAGAGGAATAACCTTAAGAAGTAGCTTTCGAAAGTTTTCTTATTTTCTTGCTGTACCATTTTAGAGCTGGTAATGCTACTATAAATTGACTACCTTTAGTTAGTAATTATGAAAGCTGCCTTCGGACAGCAACTATGGAAAACCAATACCTTCTTTTTTTCACGAATATCTCTTGCGCAGATGCGAACACTAATTTCAGTCTACTTTTTCAGTTCTTGCCACCAAGTTACTGTTTTTAAGTTCAGTTCTTATTAAAGGGACTGTGTCGCAGCAGAGTTATGGTTATTTTATTAAGTTTTGTCAAATATTCGCTATGAAACGTAGTGTTTGCAAAGAAATTACTTGGATTTAAATGACGAAACCATAGCTTCATTACAACCAAATGTGTCCCACGGGCATAGTAATAATAATTTAAAGTTTCAAGCAAACGAGATTAACTTTGAAAACTGTTCAGCCTTTCAGTATTACAAAAACCCATATCGCAATCCATTTCAATCTCCTTCACTTTTGGCCATCCGCGTCTTTTTTGTATTTGCTGTGTTATTGAAATGTTCATTCACGGTTTTAAGAGGCTATCTTTATATTTCACCGAATTTGGTGGTCATTTCCTTTGCCTACATACATTTGGCTAAAATCCGTGACACAGTTCGTTTAAGTTGCTGTACCATTTTTTGCCATACAGATTAGTACTGGTGACGAAACGTAACGTGCCGTGGCGCAATCAGTCATTGCAAAATCGCTTTATACAGTAACTATGGAAAGCATACCGTTCCTTATATCTCCTGCAGATTGTACTTGCATGCTACTTCTTCCCACCATGGATGTTGGGCTTCACAAACTGGTGATCAGAATCAGTGGCTGCAAGTGAAATTTGGTCAACGAGTGGAAATTAGACGTGTGGCGACACAAGGAAGATATAATTATGACCAATGGGTGACAAGCTACAAACTGAACTACAGCTCTGATAGCATAGTGTTTGAACATTATCATACAAATAAGGACGAAACGGTAGGTGGCGTTCATTGATACACTATCAAATACAGTTTTGTTGTAAAATCCGTGTGCATAGTAAGGCTATTTGAGAAGTTAGTGAAATAACATGAAAGAGGCAGCTAGCTAGAATTAAAGGCTAGTTTACACACGCAATTTTGATGTGGCAATTTTTATTTGCTCATGTAGACGAGGAAATTGGCCAATATTTATGTAGCTTAATGTGACAAATATATTTGCCGAGAAGCTTTCGTGTTAGCTTTTATGTGACAAAAAATGTTGTCACATACGAAAAATTGCTCGTGTAACTCGTCAAATAAAATGTGCTCCCTAGTCTCGCAATCTCCCACTGGGCGATGTGCACGCGTATCTCTGTGCGTATATCTGCTGTCCAAGTTCATTACTGACGCACTAAACTTTGGACTGCTGACAAAAATCTTTGTGCCATCTACACGATCAAAGTGTATTTGTCATATAAAAATTGTCACATAAAAATTGCTCGTGTAAACGCGGTTCAGGAGCTGTTACTCCTTTTGATTGGGGTGCTAGATCTATTGTAGGTCCCCAGCTTTTTTGTCAGAGTTGCCCTTAGAATCTGTCGGTACCCATTTTACTCCCGGATGCATAAAGGCAATGTGAGAGTAAAATTGTTTGCTAGTGGTAAGGACACAATACGAACCACCCCGGTCAGGATTCAAACCCTTTTTTCGACTGTCTACCATGAGTTACATAACCTTGTAACGGGGTCAATATACTGCCCTCATAAAAGTAAGTAAGAGTTAATAATCTAGTACGAGGTTAATATGCTGCTCTCGGATAACGTGAGTTCTATAAGGAACTCGCCACCCAAGTGAGACAGAATAATCAAACACAAGGTTAATATGCTAACCTTAGATAACATGAGTTCCAAAAGGAACTCACCACCCAAGCAAAACAAAATGATCAAGCATGATTTCAATATGCTGCCCTCATATAACATGAGTTCAATAAGGAACACCCCAGCCAAGGAAGAGAGAAAAATAATGCACGAGGTCAATATGTTGCCCACAGATAACATAAATTCTATAAGCAACTCACCGCATATAAGTAAGACAGAATAATCAAGCACGAGGTCAATATGCTGCCCTCAGATAACATGTGTTCTAAAAGGAGCTCACCAGCCAAGTAAGACAGAATAATCCAGCACGAGGTCAATATACTGCCCTAAGATAACATGAGTTCCATGAGGAACTCACCAGCTAAGTAAGATAGACTAGTCTAGCACGAGGTCAATATGCTGCGCTCATGCAATACTCAAAAATTGTTATACTGTATACTGTACGTAAACCAATCAAAACTCAGGAATTCCAATATACCATGGCTATACGCTATAGTCTATTATTTATGAGGTCAATATCTGAGGTCAATATGCTGCCCCCAGATAACGTGAGTTCCATAAGGAACTCGCCACCCAAGTAAGACAGAATAATCCAGCACGAGGTCAATATGCTGCCCTCAGAGAGCATGAGTTCCATAAGGAACTCAACACCCAAGTAAGACATAATGATCTAGCAGGAGGTAATTATGCTGCCCTCAAAGAACATGAGTTCCACAAGGAACTCACCAGCCAAGGAAGAGAGAATAATCCAGCACGAGGTCAATATGCTGCCCGCAGATAACATAAGGTCCTTAAGGAATTCACCACCGTACCCAAGTTAGACAGAACAATTCGGCACAACGTCCATATGCTGCCCTCAGATAACGTGAGGTCCATAAGGAACTTACCAACAAAGTAAGACAGAATAATCTTGCTCGACGTCAATATGCTGCTCTCATAAAACATGAGTTCCATAAGGAACTCACCACCTAAGGAAGAGAGAATAATACTGCACGAGGACAATATGCTGCTCTCAGAGAACATGAGTTCCACAAGGAACTACCACCCAAGTAAGACATAATTATCTAGAAGGAGGTAATTAAACTGTTCTCAAAGAACATGAGTTCCATAAGGAACTCACCAGCCAAGGAAGAGAGAATAATCCAGCACGAGGTCAATATGCTGCCCGCAGATAACATAAGGTCCTTAAGGAATTAATCACCCAAGTTAGACAGAACAATTCAGCACAACGTCCATATGCTGCCTCAGATAACGTGAGGTCCATAAGGAACTCCTCAACCAAATAAAACAGAGTAATTTTGCACAAGGTCAATTTTTTGCCCTTAGATAACATGAGCTCCATAAGGTACTCACCAACAAAGTAAGACAGAATAATCTTGCACGAGGTCAATATGCTGCTCTCATAAGACATGGGTTCCATAAGGGACTCACTAGCCAAGTAAGTAAGATAGGATAATCTAGCCCGAGGTCAATATGCTACCCTCAGAGAACATGAGTTCCATAAGGAACTCACCAGCCAAGTAAGTTAGAATAGACTAGCACGAGGTCAATATGCTGCGCTCATGGAATAATTGTTAAATATACCATGACCTGTAAACCAATCAAAACTCAGTAAAGATTAAAAAGTCCAACTTGTTTTTTTTTTTTTATTGCACTCTAATTGATGTACCGTAAAATTCCGCTTATAAGCCCCCACCCTCCAGTTATAGGCCCATCTACCTGGAAACAAAAAAAATACATCCGATTATATAAGCCCCCCCCCCCCCCTGCGGATATAAGCCCCCTCTGCCAGATGACAGTATTGAACAGGGTTAAATGTTGCTCTATTATGCGTTTTTAACTTAAAGAAGTATTTTAAACAACTCTCCCGTGTCTCGTTTCGGAATTGTTTTTATTCCGCCTCCCGGATATAAGCCCTTCCACTTATAAACCCACCCAAAAACCCTTACGAAGTTGTATAAGCCCAGGGCTTATAACCGCAATTTTTCGGCATGGTTAAAATAAGCTCACCCTCCTTCTCTAATAACTTTCCCTCTATATTAAACACTCCTTTAAAGAATCTGGAAAATAAATAAGCTCCACACCCGAGGGGCTTAATAGAGTTTTTTAGGTAGTCCCGATGGAAAGTCTTTAAGCTCAAAGAATGTGGTGTGGCTGCCACCAAGCACACGCGAGCCTGCCTATAAGGAAAAGGTATAGCCAAAAGCATCATGAAAGTGATTTGCAGCCAAGGAGAGCTACCTACTTTCCAAAATTTCAAATTAAATGATTTGAAAGTAATAATGTCATCTGCATGGATCAACAATCCTCATATGGAACGGTATCCATCACTAGACAATCATGAACGTAAATTATTTTGTGGTATCAGTGAGCTTCATGTTTATATTTCTTTTATCTAACAGGTGTTCACTGGCAACTCAGATCGTGGTACCGTGGTAAGCCACGTGCTCAACCCACCAATCGTTGCTCAGTATGTTCGTGTTCTTCCTCTCACGTGGACCAATCACATTTCAATGAGGTTGGACTTCTATGGCTGCATTCCAGGTAAAGCAATACATATAGTTGACAGATAATGATGATGATGATGATGATGATGATGGTAATGGTGGATGTGGTTAGGGCTGTACCAAAGATCCTCGCAATTTCAACTGAGTTTGTTCTTGTTGTAACAGGTGCCTGATACTTTCCTGCTTTCCTTCATTTGTCGAAGGCTATCCCACAAACTACTATAAGCTGATTAGTCCTGTAGGTGTGATACTTTTGGCTCCAAAAACATACCTAAGTTAAATCGAATTGTTGCCAGATAGCCCTTTCTGTTTTTTTCGTTCCCTTTTTTAAATGTGAAAGTTTTTTTTTTTCATCCTAGACCCTCCAGTTCCAGCTGCCGTGTATCCTCTAAACGGCCAGTTTGGCACACGAGACCTGAGTTCCAACGAAAATCCACCAGGCGTTCCCTATAACGTACAGCTCGCTCCAGGCCCCTTTGGACAGCCAAATGGCTCGTACCAGCTCTCCGGAAGTTCCAATAGCTATATTGAGTTTCCAAACAATGGGGGATTGGATACTAGGTACTCCTTGACTCTTTTAGCCTGGGTGTTCCCGGAAAATATCGATGGTCCGATTTTTAACTACGGAACTAACTACTTCGGCGTTCATTTCTGGATTGTCAACAACAGACTGTTTGCCCGATTATCAAAGAGATCTGGAGGCTATGCCGATTTGCCGGCACTAACAAGCGCTTTGAAGCAAAATTCGTGGAATTTTATTGGCACATCTTATGACTATGACTCTGGCGTTCAAAAACTTTGGATCGAAGGAAAAGTGTACGATGTGCGGAATATTGGTACATTTGAAGTGAGCACCCAAGGCGATGTCAGAATGGGAATGCGGGATGGAGATAATCGATTTCTGAAAGGAAGAATATCTTGCGTGCAAGTGTACGACAAGGCTCTGACGGAGAGAGAAGTTCACGCTGTCAGAGGACTCTGTTTTCAAAAAGGTTTGTTTGAAGCTTTTTTCTGTAATATACACCTAGTTGATGAAATATTGACCCGCTTAAAAGCATAAACCATGAACGATACGACCCAATTGCACTTTGGGTAGACAGCTGACGTGATTTATGCAAACTCTCGTATCATAATGTTCATTCTGTCACAGATAGGGAATCATTTTTCCAATTTCAAGTAAACATTTGAGTCGCGTTGTTCATGGTTTATGCTTTTCACGGGTCAACGTTTCTTTAATTAGGTTTATAAACCACGATTTATTGACGATAAGAAACTGACCCTTATCACAATATGATACCTAACACTACTAAAATCACAATAATGAACACCACGAACTGCCTTCATATTTTTTTACGATTTTTCTGCCAAATGGCGAAATTTAAAGGGGCACTGTCACAGGGTTTTTTTTTTCTGCTTTTCAGTACAAAGTACGGTCGACTCTAATAAAAGTGGACCACTATTTATAGGTTTCCATACGTCTTAAGGCTCTTGAATTTTTGAAGTGAAGCTCGTAACAGTGTCCTTTTAAGTCTCCCAAATTCTGCTTCTTCCATTTTCGCGAAATTGAATTCCCTCGAAAATTAGTACGAATATGGTAGTTGAACCGAATCGAGAGGTCCAGATTCGAGCCCTGGTAGGGGTCGCTGTGCTGTGTTTTGGGAAATTATGATTTCTCTCACAGGGCCACTTTTTCCAACCAGGAATATTTGTGGCTTGTGGTGAATTGGATGGAAAACTTGCAAAATGTTATCTGGAGGGAGACAGGCGATGGACTAGCAACATATAAAAGGAGGGCAGATTCACGTTAAACCCAAGTACCGGTGTATCAATGAGCGCTCTTTCTCCTCTAATCCGCAGCACTGAAACGGACATTGCAGAGGAGCTTACGCTGTGACTAGATCGCGGACAAACGACATGTACGGAAATATGCAAAAAAATAAGAAAACTACTTCAAAGATAAGGTTTTTTAAACTTACTTTAAAATGTGAAATTAAAATTTCACATTTTAAAGTTCGATACATTACCGGTATCTTGAGGGTTTACTAAGTTTTTGGAGCTTTACTTAAAAAAGTTGTACGTGTTTGAACAAGCGATATGCGTTATCTGTCAAAGCAATTTGGCTCGGATGCGGAACATTTTAAGGTAAAAACACTCGTTTACCTGAGGAAATAGGAATGTGTTAACTGTTTACACTCAGCAACTATTTTATCTATCCTTGCTCGTACTAACACTTTAATGTGAACGAAATTCGCCGAAGTAGAAGGAAAAGCCGCGGTGAGCTCTATGACCGATTGCGAGCTTTTATCGTTTCTATCCCGTTTTCCCAGTATTTTATATTCGCTCATAACAGGTGATTTTGTCTTTTCTCTTTCAGTCCCATTGAGTCCCGTGGCGTTTTTTCCTCTGAACGGACAATACGAGACAACAGATATTAGTCACAGTGCCAATCCCCCAGGACAAGCTTCTGGGGTCGAACTAGCGCCAGGCCCTGACGGAAGTGTAGGGGGCTCGTACCAGTTCTCGGGAAACTTAACCAGCTTCATCAAGTTCCCAAATAACGGAGGTTTGGACACTAGGCACTCAATGACGTTTCTTGCCTGGATTTACCATGAACAAACTAAAGGACCGATCTTCTATTATGCTGATCCGCAGGCATATGGTGCTCGATTTATACTCAATGATGCTGGCCGTTTTCTCGCCCACGTGCGCAGCTCAAACTTTACTGGAATGAAATCAAGTAGTACTGTTATTCTTGAACCTAAAACATGGCATTTCGTCGGCTCGTCTTACGACTACATCAGCGGCAAATTCATACTCTGGCTCAACGGAAGTTTTCACAAGAAAAAATTCGTTTCCTGGCCTGACGAGCTGGCAACCCAACAAAGCGTCATTATGGGTGCATTGCCAGGAGATGCTGGTACATACAAGGGCAGAATTTCATGTGTCCAGCTTTATGACAGAGTTCTAACAGAACTCGAGATTGAGGATGCAAAACAGTCGTGTATTACAGCGGGTGAGACATTCCTTGGTATCTTTTTTTTGTTTTGTCTCTTTGAATTACGTGCGTTGATTCGTTTTTTTTTTGTAAAGAGGATGTCGTTTGGGAGTACATTATATAGAACTAATAAGGGAATAAAATGACTTTTTGAGGGAACATTGTTTATTTGCGCCCGCGTAGTGTCATTTGTGGCCCGAGCGCGAAGCGCAACAACAACAAAAACAACAACATCCTCTTTATTTCCTTATCATTAAATTAAATTACAGGATTATTATATAAATATATTACTAAAGATAATGAGTTCTGGCAACCCGAAATAACCACTAGGTTAAAAATGCCGGGTTGCCAGTTTACAAATTGAGTAGTCAAATTTTGGCCGGACACACACACGTACACACGGACACACATACAAAATATAATATAGAATATAATATATACCAGAAAGTAAAGAAGAAAAGAAGCTGAAATTACACGCGTAATCTATTACCTTAAATAAAAAATATAAATGAACTGAACAATGAAGAATATCAGAATAATAATGGTAAGGCGCAAGGGCCACAAATGACACTACAAGGGAGCAAATAAACAATATTCCCGAAAAAAGTCATTTTATTATCATTATTATCAATAAACAAGGCCAAATAACATCCAGATAGGTAACACATTCAGTTTAATGAAGTTAGCATCATGATTTTCAATTCAAATAACACAAGTACTTCGTCGCAATGAAAATTATACACGATGCTACTGAGGCTTATGTCTTATTGTGTAGTTGTAGTATAAAAGAGCTAGCTGCAGTGTCTCTGAAAATAATAATTAAGCAATGGGTTGAGTCATGGATAATAATACTTTACAAACTTACATTTTCCGATTGAACTTCGGCGTAAAATTCCTGCAACTGCTTTAGCTAAATTAGCTCGACCGGAGATACACAATTCAAGTGAACAATGTTTCGTTTCTCGCAAGACAACAAGGAGTTGCTCTCTTTGTCTCTTCGCCTTGTGCATTTGCTTCTAAATCCGATTTTTTTGCTGTATTTTGTCCCATTTACAACAAATAGACTTTGATTTTTCCTACCGAACACAATTCGCTTGTCGAAAAACTGTTCGAGCCTCTTGCTGTATGCGTACGCACCTGAATGGTTTTCCCGCGTCAGCGACGCTGATTGGTTAAAGTTAATCGGATGATGAACCGAGGACCAATCAGCTGCAGGGCCGTTAATGCATTAACGGCCCGCTAGGAGTCATTTGCGGCCCGCAAAGCGCGTGTTTTCAATAGGGCGGTTTTCAATTTGGCCGCGTGTATTGATAATAATGGTGGTTTAACTCCCTCCCTCCCCATCTCCCTCCGTCCCTTCCCCCTGTCCTTCCTTTCGGGGCTGGGGGGGGGGGGGTGAATAGGTTTGCAGATCGACGATGTTGGCCTTTAAAAGCGCACCGAATGCGAATTTTAACGATAAATTGAGCGGATATGCGGATTTCGAAAATCTGGCGGATCACGGATAGGCAAGGGATTTAGGTCCAAATTGCGGACTCCTCTTGTCCTCAAGTTTGTACCGTGTAATTTAAAAACTTTGTCGGCCTTAGTCGGTATGTCAGTTGGCGTGCATTGGTCAGTGCATTGGCCTAAAAAATAACTCCGATCGGTGGATTTTTCGAACCTCCTCTTCTTTGAGATTTCATCATTGTTTTAGTTAAACATAATGTCCATCTGCTTAAATAACAAGAGCTAATTTTAAATGCATTCCGTCTTCTTTACTTTTTCCACTACCTACAGGAAGATCAATTTCCAATCAAACTATTCATGTCCGTGAAGCGGTGGAAATGAGATGTGATGCTTTGGAAGGCAAAACAGTGCGCTGGATTAAAGATGGCGCTGTACTGCAGACGAAGACCGCTGGACATGGCACGAGCCTGCACATCAGTTCTGCTCAGCAGTCTGATGAAGGAATTTACACCTGTGAAGTCATTAACAGTGCAGGGCAGATTCAGGCGTCATACGATGTGACACTGAGAGTAGAAGGTCAGTATCTTGAAAGCGGTTTTTAATTTCATGAAAGTAAGAAGAATGAAGTACTAATTCTCAAGAATGAATGATCAGCATTCAATATTTCCAGTCATGGGAAAAGACCTTGGAAACTATTCAACTCGTGCTATAGCATTGTACGCATTTTAAACAGTGCGCCATGGCACAGCGTTTTGCAAATTTTACATCACGTCTCGTTTCATGTCTCGTTTCCGACGAAACGAGACGGAGTCTTTGAGGTAGCTTGGAAAGTTTTAATAAGTGAAAAAAGTGTTTCTTCCAAATTGCATTTCAGATCCAAACTCCCTTTGCACCACATTCAAAGGCGTTTACAAATCTGACAGCGTATGGAAGCGCTGGAGTGTGCTGCCCTTAAATTACCGCCGTGCGTTTTACGAAGGGAAATGGTTCAGAGCAGATAAAGGATCCGCTATGCCTAGTTCTTGTGTACTGCAAGAAAGCTGTGGTGTCCAGGCTCCTGGTTGGTTGAACGGTCCAATTCCGTCGGGTGAGACTGGGATCGTTCATCGCCATGTTTGCTTCAACTTTCGTAAAGACTGTTGCTATTATTCGTTACCAGTGCAAATCAAGAAATGCTCCGACTTCTTTGTTTACAAGCTGAAGGAAGTTCACCCTAATATACCTGGTCAATACTGCTTCACAACAAATACACCAGGTAGGCATAAATAGCATTGAACATTATGTGACAGACTACTGAGTACCTGATAATAAGACAAACTGACAGTTGACAAACGACTGAGGGGCCACTTATACAATTTGAATAGAATAGAATAGAATAGAATAGAATAAAGTTTATTAGGTTCCCCGAAGGGATCTTCATACCCAATTTACATCATTTTTTAAAAAAGAAAAAATGATAATAATTTACATGGTAAAAAATAGAATTAAAGACTACAATTACAACATTACTACAACTACAATTCAATATAAAGTACAATAAAAACGATGAAAGGGGTCTAAACTAGTCGTTTAGCCAGTTGCTCAAGAGCGCAGATTTTAACTGAATTTTGAAAGATACTATAGATCTACATGTACAGTTTCTTACTCTCCTGAAAGAGAATTCCAGATAATATAGAGTTAATAACATAACCAACAAATGGAGTGAAATTCTCATCTGCTACAAAGTGCTCAATAGCTGAACTAGAGCGGTGAATAACAGTAAAATCTCAAGAGTTAGTTTATATGGTCATTTATTCGCTACTCTGAGTTTCATGCCTCGTGCGAGGCAATCATCAGGCGACTGCCAGAAAAAACGGTTACAATCAAAGATATTTGAAAATTCAGAACAATACAATACATTGCGTGTCACATGTCAAGTCACGCGAGAGCTTTATCACTAGTTAAAAAACGTTTTTCAGTAAGAATTTCCTAGAGTGTCTGCAACACGATACAAGCTCATTTCTGCTGTTCAGAGTTGACATTTCCGGTTTACATAAAATGAAAAATTTCTCCCACAAACACAAATTACATCTCTTGGTTACATTCGAATAAGACCTAGCCTGTTTAACTTTGCGCCACTTGATGTCACTTTACTTTCTGATCTTTCAGGCTCCAGATATACTTACTTAGTTCAGTGGCGTGTTTATACCGCTCATTTCGAAAAGAACATACATGATTACGGTATCTTAATTTAAACGTAGTGTCACATAGCCCGATGTATGTTTCCTTCGTGGTTGGTGTAGTGACTTCGGCCTGGTAAATAATGCTTTCAATGTTACAATTTCCATCCATAGGACACGTGCTAGATTTCCGGCAATTGCAATTTTTCGTTTGGTCATTAGTACTGGTGGATTTGTTAATTTCAGCTTTGTTATGGTTAGATATGATTGTTTTGATGTTGCCCATGCAGCTGTAGCTTAATTTGATTGTGTTACGGTTAAAAATTTTATGAAGTGGGTTAGATTTGGGGAAGTGTTTATCAATAAGTGAAAGGAAGCATTTGCCGACGTTTGTTTCCACGTTCTTGCTATATGGTGGATTAAACCATAGGATGTTGCGCTGTCTGTTTTTTCGTGTGCGGGGTGTCTGGTTTGGCGTGGCATTGAATGAAAGGTTGAAGTGGTATCCGCTTTTGTTGAGTGCTTCTTGATAGACGCCTTTAGCGTTATCGAAGCATTCTTTATCAGAGGATATTTCGGAGAGCCTCTTGTTGATAGATTCGGGGATATTTTTCAGGATGGATGGTGGGTGGTTGGATTTTCTGTGGACGTATAGAGGGACGTTGCCTTCCTTTGTGTAGGGATAGTACTTTCCACTTTGGAGGTCAAGCGTGACGTCTAGGAAATTGACCTTGGTGGTGTTTGCTTCGACTGTGATCTTTAAGTCGTGGTCACGGAAAACTTTGCATATATCTTTTTTAATCCTCTCCACTTCCTTTGGGTTTCCCTTGAGGGCTGCCAATCCATCGTCGCGGTATAAGCCGATGTTTTGGCCATACTTCTTTGTAAGGATGGACAAAAGATAGCACCCAACCAATTCACAGGTTTCTGCTCCGTCGAAGGACCCCATGGTGACATCGAAAAGGTTGTTTGCAGATTTCTTCTCCCAGATTTCTTCTCTATATTTTTAATAATATAGTTAGTAATACTATAGAGTTTCTTGATTGTTTGACTTATTTTGCCAATTTCGGGAAAACAAAGCGTGACTTAGTCGAGAGAGAAAAATGACTACAACGAAAGAATAATGTAATACATATTTGGGCTACAAGACTACTTCAAATGCCATGAAAAGTGATACCAAGCTAAAAAAAAAAGTGCTTCGCGTTACGGCCTTTCAGATTAGCGGTAAAGGTGCTAAGCCAACTTTTTGAAAAACGTCTAACTATTAATAAGTACTTTAAAGTCCTTTGTATAAGAACTTCATATATTCTTCATCGATTGGTCTGTCTATCTGTCTCTCTCTGTCGATTCGGGCTGTTTGTGGGTCAGTTGGCATAGCGGTGCCGGAAAACGGTGCAAGTCCGTGTTAATCAAACCGTTGCTAAGATATTCCTAAGTATCGATGACTGCATACGTGTGAAATGCGAATAGTGACGGTTTTGTGTTTGATGTTTCTCGCCGCTGAGATTTGCTTTGTATTTTCAGCCAGATTTCTCACCTGATGTTTCACGTCACTGAGAATGGCCGTTTTCACACTAGAGAGGGACAAATCGTCTAGACGGACAAATCGTCTGAGACGGACAAATCGTCTTAGTGTAAAAACGGGACGGACACGATTTTGGACGTACAAATCGTTGGAATTTGTCCACCAATTTGGTCGTCTAGGAAGACGATTTTTCGAGGACGACTTGGTCGTCTAGACGGACAAGTCGTCCTAAAACCGTCTTAAATTCACACTAGACGAACAAATCGTCAGACGACCTGTCCGTCTAGACGATTTGTCCGTCTTCTAGTGTGAAAACGTCCAATGTTTGGCGGCGTGGAGTAACAAGCGAAAAATCTGGCACGATTAACATTTAACAGCCAAAAAATAGTAAATCATTTCAGACTGGTCTCTGTTATCACTGTTTGTTATTTTGATGTCCGGTAAACTTCAAAGGAGCAAACAAAATGTAAATAGCTATTGTGTTTTGTGCACGGTCAAGACCAAAACATGGGAACTAAACAATGAACTTTGTCAACTATTAACTATTCCCTAAGCAACCATTCGACAGCTACTGCGGACACTCGGTTGCCCGGCACCACCATGCAGCATTTTTGACTCGTGTAACAAAAAACGTCCCAACCAGTTAGTAGCTCGACCGGCTGTGTCCAGTCGGTTGGTGGTTGGTCAATTAGTTGATGCACATCACTACGCACTTCACAAATAAAATAAGCTGACATAACATCATCCTTGTGTTCTTCCTTCATCCCGCAGAATTCGTCAATCAAGTTAACAACGTCATCTACACGTCCTTGAAAGTTAACCACACGCTTACTGGTCACGTGATAGCATCTGAGACGTCTGTCGGAAGTTCACTCCAGTGCATGCAATACTGTGCAAACTTGGCGAATGGCCAATGTAAATCATTTAACTACGAAGAGCTGACCGGGACATGCCAGTTGAACAGCGACACAGGAAAAAAAGAAAATGATGATATGAAGATAATAGAGGGATACAACCACTATTACATCCCCAAAAGTGACATGATAAGTTTGCCATAGAGACAAAACTGCCAGACCAAGAGCAATGGGGTATTGTTTCCAAATAAACTTTTAGAAGAAGATAACTTGATAGTAGACCCTTTGCATAAATGGCATCTGCATTTGAATAACAATTTTTTTACATCCTAAGCCTCACCCTCACATAAAAAATCATTTGTCTAAAAACATTCATACGAGGCTGAAAATGTACATAGTATTCAATTTTGGGCGCCATTTATGAAAAGTGTCTATGGGCTTTTTACTAGCAGAGGAACACACTTGTCTCATCTAAAGCAAATTTTTGATTATGTCATATGATTAATTTCTTTGTATGTGTGTATAAACTGCTAGCAGCTTTTAGTCCGTAATTACCTTTATTACAAAATCAATTTGATCTAAGAGACTTTCCTGCCTCAATCTGTTAATGGTTTCAAAGCCATGCTGTGACAAGCTATGTTTAGCTACTTCTGATCGAGGCTCCAACCTCGCTCCCACGACCACACGAACAAACCAGTCAGTCGAAAGCCAAGCAGTAGATTACGTCACCTGAATTTACCAATCAGGAAGCGTTCTTAAAATATCCTAGTTGTGGACTAGAGATAAAAAAAATTCGAGCATCGGGGAAACCTTCTCTTAGATTATGCTCTCTTAAATATGCATATGATCAGATTTACCAATTTGTATATCGTCATTATTAGTTATAGAAGACTTTTTGGACCTTGCTATTAAATTAAACAGTCTTGTAAAATTACTCTAGGTATTTCTGCTCCGCTACACCTCGTTAGAGCACTAGTTCACTTTGGTTAAACTTGCGTGAAATATGACCACGTGCAAGAGGTACTCGAGGTATCTGTGTAACTAAGACTACACTCTTTTATTTATAAGAATATTGTTTTTCCGACCCAGGCTGAATATTCTTATTTTTCTTCCGATTTTAGGCTGGAAATATTCCTATGAAGATTCTTAGATAATACTGTCTGACATTTCTGTTTTAGCCTTCATATATTGGGTGTTTGGTGTCCAGATCTGTATTGTGTTACATTGTGCACATGTTCCATTGCTTTTCGTTGAAGCCAGCAAGATCAAGATCGATATCCCGTCAGATGACACTTGGCCGGTTTGGCTTTAAACAAAGCATTCCTCACAGAGATACAGTGACGGAAATGAAAATACCTGATTTTGTTTCAACTAAAAACATATTTAATTGTATTGTATTTACAAATTTTCAACTCAAAACTATATTCTTTTCAAAATCTCAGCCTTTGTTATGTTATTCTTAAAATATTCTTAAAAATTCGCAAAATTCAGCCTCGATATTCTTATAAACTAGATTCTTATAAAATGAAAAGAGTGTACTGAACAGACAGATCTTGCAACAGTATCACCTATGCAGTATCCGTCTTTTCGGTAAAATAACAACTTTTAAATAAATTTAATACCTGTGAAAAGTCAAAGAACAAAGGAACAGGCAAAAGGAAGGAAGAAAGAAAAATGGAACAAAGAATTTAAGGGAGCTATGTTAATAATGTTGCATCTTAAATTAACTTTAGCCAAACGTTTTGGAAATGATGTAGTTGTTTCTTAGCGTTTTTCAGTAATATGAGCGAAAAAAAAAACTTTTAATGTATTATTCGTAAAATTAATGCGTTATGTTTGTCGACGAATTCTTACAGAAGAATTATTGAAATGATGTAAATATAGCACGTTTAATGTTTTGCCTTAAACATTCACTTAATGCCCTTAATGTCATTACACTAGTTATTAAGGGTTATCTTTTTTGTTATGAAAATGACGTCATAGAAACTACTTTACTGTAACAGTGGTTTTCTTGACAACAAAGTGATTCTAAATTAGTGAAAAATTAGTGCGCAACAAAGAAAAGTGGTTGGGGATAAACGGAATCTATTTTCTAAAACAAAGTGCTTCTGTTCGTAATCAATTTATTCCATAGTCGTAAAGATCTTTTTGTCTTACAACTAAAAACCACACAGATGGCTTGCGTGTCGAAGCCACTTGTTATAATAAGAGACCTAAATTGCCTACCTTAATACCTTAATCACCACTCTTTAACGGTTTTTAGCTAAAGGATGTCAACACTTAACAGCAGTAACGATGCGTAATTACAAATACATTTCCTAATGTTATTAGCCTGCTAATTTATCGTTTAGATCTTCAACTCTTCAATTATTCCGAGCCTGTCGTTGCCCACTCCTTTCAGAGACTTAATCCATTCAAAGAAACTTATTAAACGCACATTTTAAATGGATTTCAAAGATTCAGAGCGATATTTTCACGGTTATATTTTAGTTCCCTGCTACACCGAAGACTATTGCAATTGTCAGGACTAATTGCAAAGTTTTCAAGCAATTCCTAGTTCTTTCTCCGCCTCAATTCCGGAGTGCGACGTCATTTTACCAGAGCAGCTACTCGCACGTTTCGGTTCGCAGTCGTATGAAGTTTCCCGCCATAAAGTTGGCGTAGAGGTACCAAAAAAAGGTGCTTTCAAGATTAATCCCTTTCGATAGTGGTTTAATATCAGACTTCAGTTTAATTCTTAAGGCAGACAGAACAGGGTGTTGCCTTTCAGCCCTTTTAAAGAGAAGCCTTTTGCCAAATCTGGACTTCATTCAGTTCCATAAACAGAACCTTTTCGAATTGTACTCAAATATAAAAGACCAAAGTAGAACTCCTCCAAAACAAATAGATCCATTAACTATCAGAAGCAGCAAAAAAGTGCGAGACATTATTTGACGTTTATTTTTATTCAAAATGGACCAGATGATAAAAGAAAAATTTTTGACATTGTTGAGAGCCTTTGTTTTCAAACAAACCATTTTACTGTGTTCTACAATTTACTTTTTTTTTATCAGTACAGAGCTCAATGAATTCGAGATAGGAAACAAACGGATAAAATAACGAAAACTTGTTCTTCCGGTGATTTTCAAAAACGATGACAGAACTTTTTGAATAACAAGCAAATTGTCCCGTCCCAACAAACAATTTGTTGAAAATTCACTGGGGCATAAATTTACACTCACAAAAATGCTCTTTCTTTCAAATTAAAATATTTATGGAGTTTACTAGTAGTAAGTTCCCTTTTCAGTCCCATAGTGAGTTCCTAGTAGTGAGTTCCCTAGTGAGTTCCCTAGTAGTGAGTTCCCCAGTAGTGAGGTCCATAGTGAGTTCCCTAGTAGTGATTTCCCTAGTAGTGAGGTCCATAGTGAGTTCCCTAGTAGTGAGTTCCCTAGTAGTGAGTTCCCTAGTAGTGAGTTCTATAGCCAGAGTTCCCTAGTAGTGAGTTGGGTAGTAGTGAGTTCCCAAGTAGTGAGTTCCATAGTGAGTTCCATAGTGAGTTCCCTAGTAGTGAGTTCCCTAGTAGTGAGTTCCATAGTAGTGAGTTCCCTAGTAGTGAGTTCCCTAGTAGTGAGTTCCATAGTAGTGAGTTCCCTAGTGAGTTCCCTAGTAGTGAGTTCCCCAGTAGTGAGGTCCATAGTGAGTTCCCTAGTAGTGATTTCCCTAGTAGTGAGGTCCATAGTGAGTTCCCTAGTAGTGAGTTCCCTAGTAGTGAGGTCCATAGTGAGTTCCATAGTGAGTTCCCTAGTAGTGAGTTCCCTAGTAGTGAGTTCCATAGTAGTGAGTTCCATAGTAGTGAGGTCCATAGTGAGTTCCCTAGTAGTGATTTCCCTAGTAGTGAGGTCCATAGTGAGTTCCCTAGTAGTGAGGTCCATAGTGAGTTCCATAGTGAGTTCCCTAGTAGTGAGTTCCCTAGTAGTGAGTTCCATAGTAGTGAGTTCCATAGTGAGTTCCATAGTGAGTTTCCTAGTAGTGAGTTCCCTAGTAGTGAGTTCCATAGTAGTGAGTTCCCTAGTAGTGAGTTCCCTAGTAGTGAGTTCCCTAGTAGTGAGTTCCCTAGTAGTGAGTTCCCTAGTAGTGAGTTCCCTAGTAGTGAGTTCCATAGTAGTGAGTTCCCTAGTAGTGAGTTCCCTAGTAGTGAGTTCCATAGTGAGTTCCATAGTGAGTTCCCTAATGAGTTCCTAGTAGTGAGCTTCCTAGTAATGAGTTCCTCAGTAGTGAGTTCCCTAGTAGTGCTCACTGAAGTGCTCTTTCTTTTAAATTAAAACATTTATGATGGCTCTGACCCCCACTGGACATTTTTTGATGCAAAAAATTGTACTCAGCCTGTATTCACGCAATCATAAAGAATATGGGATAACAATTTCATTTTTGACTAAAACAATCGACTTGTTTATCAGACTGTACTGTTGTTATGGTAATTAATAATTTTAACAAGATGTCCATACCTTGTTCTTCAATGATCGGGAATTCGTTTGATACCATTATTTTTGCATCAAGATATAAAGTTTTATACCATGACATAGAAAATACAGCCAATCAGAATTCAGAAAAGACGTTATATTTAACAATTATTCCACGAGCGCGCGTTGCAATATACCATGGCCAGGTTTTAATAATATGGGATATCCCAGTTTCTTGGTATACACAATCGCCTAAAAGCTCGTGTGTATACCGAAAAAAAAATAAGTGACTCCGGCGTTGGATATCCATATTATTAAAAACTAGCAATGGTATATTGCAATTCCTGAGTTTTAATTGGTTAACAGGCAATGGTATATGAGCTCATATACCATGCCATTGACCAGAAATATGCATGGTAGCCGATACGCGTCAACGAAAACAGCTGGGAAGCTAGCTCAAATATTGTAATTCTTTTGGCGTTTTAAATAAAACAATTATTTCACTCGCGCTTGTTGAATTGGATATGAGATCGTTATAGCCAACTCGGCGCTGCGCGCCTCGTTAGCTATCTACCATCCCATATCCAACGCGCGCTCGTGGAATAATTGTTAAGTATACCCTCGAAAGCGTTGCATAACTAGTATGTAGCACAAGTGCTACTCAACCGTTAACGCCCTGTGTGTGGGTAATATACTTACAGATTTTCACAAACACGCGTATTAGAAGGTTGAAGCTGGTTGTAAGCCAAAACGAAACCGTACAATCTTCACAGGAGACCAATTAGAACGACTGGAAATAGAGTTTGATCATCAACAATACGTAGTTGTTGCACAGAGGTTCTATCTTGCCGCTGACCTGGGCCTCAGTGAAACGCAAGTTAAGTTCTGGTTCCAAAATCGCAGAATCAAATCTCGGGAGAAGACAAAACGTAAGTACTGTGGAAAAATCGAAGAGGAAGACGCTTGAAAGCGATGGAGAAGAATACTGAAATTTGTAAAGACATTAAGTTTGCTGGACGGCTCTGGTCTTCAGGACAAAAAGCGCAAAGAGCGCTAATTTCTCTTTAATGAACAGTGTAGAAACTCTGCAAGTGCGTTATGCACCTTTCTTGCCTGTTGTCCCCCATGGGGGAGGGGAATATTCAGAAGGCAATTATGCGAAAAGGCTCCTCTGAAGGTCCAAAGGCTTACCCTTTCTCATGCCTTGTTAATGGAAAATAAAGATGACATTATATACTCGATAAAACAGGGCGCTTCTTTCACATACGTACAGAAGGAACACCAAATCTCTTTTCTAAACTCTTCGATTTAATATACCCCTACAATACTAACATAAATCAACCGTTCGGTGTGTATTTAAAATAAAAAGGTAGTTTTCGCTACCCTTTTATAAACTTTAACTCGTAAAATCACTACTCTTTTATGTCATAATTGTATATTTGAGAAACAGTGGAGAAAAAAAAAACAGATTTAACAAGCTGAACCAAAATTATCTAATACACTCTTTTTATTTTATAGGAATATATTTTACAAGAATATCGAGGCTGACATTTGCGAAATTTTAAGAATATTTTAAGAATAAACCCGAGGCTGAGATGTTAAAAAGAACATAATTTTGTGTGTTGAAAATGTGTAAATACACGTTTGGGCTAAAATTGTTGTTTAGTGAAAATCAGACCCTGGGCGGGTGGGAGGGTGACAAGACTAACGTGCAAGAAAAAACTACTCGAGCGACAGCGAACACGAGGAGATGAAACCTGAGACCTTAAGATTGAATGACGCGATCGATCAAGCAATTAATTAACAACTTTGATCGTGATCAAAACAATACAATTATACATCTTCAACAAAACCGTTAAATTCTTCCCTTCTTTAAATGACAAAACTAGCTAAAAAACAACAAAGCAACACTAGCCGTATATTTAATGCTAATAACATTTCGGCAAGAAGTTATTTACTTGCAATTGTTACTCCAATGCATTCTAAAACGGAAATGTCAACGCTATGATCTAAGAACATTCACAAGAATATTTCAGCCTAAAAAAGACAGAAAAATAAGAATATTCAGCCTGGGCCGGAAAAAAATTCTTATAAAAAGAAGAGAGTGTATTTAGCTTAAGATGATCTTATTACAAAGGCTATATATTGCGCGGCTTGAGGTAATACCTTTCGTTCAGCAAAATTTGTTTTTCACCCCCCTCTATACATTGAAAACAAGCGATAACACGTGAGCTCGCCAATCTAATTGCGGAAAAGAATCTTGAAAATCAATTTCATTTTATTAAGACGGATTAGCCCATATGCGGTACACGTTTAGCTCTGACTGAAAATAGCAACCCTCCCCTACCTTCCCTCTCCCACCGAAAGTTGCAACTGAGATAGGTATCATGTTCACAAAACAACTTAACGACACTTTGTTGGGGAATTAAATTTTTATAGCAGCATTGTTTTCTAGATTAATATATCAAAATAAGAAATTTCATATTCAAAAATAACACGAGAATTTTACACGCCAGGCAGCAACAAATTTGTCCGGGACCTCCCCCACTGAGAGAAGGTACTTCCTCTGTTGTTGTGTTTGTTGCTGTTGCATTTCCGGTTGTCGTTGTTATTGTTGTCGTTGTTGTTTCCTCTAGGATAGGGAGAACATTTTTCCTGAACGATGTCGCCCCAATGTAGTTTCCAGGGGGGTAGTACCGAATCACCACGACCTGCCTGCCATCTCTCCTAGTCGCTTGTGCCGCTCCAATCTGTTTGGTATTTTTCCACACAACCTGATTTAAACAACAGTACCAAAAAAGCGTGCCTGTTAGAAACAAGAAGCACTATTCATTTTAAATAAAGGGACAATGCCATTAGGGTTTTGCAGCCTTTTGGTCGAAAATGTTCTGAAATAAGTGGTAGGCGATTTTACCCATGAAAAACATTATCTTTGAACATTTAACTGAAGATAGAACTTTTATTTGGTGATAGAAATCAAACTTCGGCTATAAATATCGATTTTTTTTGAAGGCGCGCGGAAACAACTTGAAAACGTTGGCTAATAACGTTTTCAAATTGCAATCCATTTCCATCCGAGCCATCCGCAGCCAAACACGCTTTTAAACAGTTTTAGTGCTCTAAAATAGCAATTAGAGAGGTTAAGCATGACGTTAACGGCAGACGGCAAACGGCAAAGATAACTTTTGATTTTGAGCTCTGTTCTTCTAATCCGTAAATAAAGCACACAAAAATGGAATTACATCTCCTACTTTTCATTGCAAATACAAATAATTTCACTCTACTGTACACACAACTGAAGGGAGACGGCAAAAGTTTCATTTTTTTTTCTCATTTATTTTATTATTTTTGCCGTTTGCCGTTTGCCGTAAACGTCATGCTTAACCTCTCTATTGTTAATATTGAACGTGAACGCGTCATGTGAAACGTACTTTAAAACAAGCCTTTGTGAATTTAAAAAAGCAGTTCGGGCCAGTAACCTAACTGATGTGTTGGACGGAAGATGCAGCTGCTATGCTTGCTCAACATAATAATAATAATATAACTAATTTAAGTAATCTTGAAATCATTTTTAACTTGTTAGAATTGTAAAACATATTTGTGTAATTTCAACTACATTAACTATGCAGTTATATATCTATTTATATAATATTAGTATTTTTATATTTTATATTTGTATATTTATGTTAGTGTCCCCAATTAGCTATTTAGCTAAACACCCTGACACTTAAATAAAGTTTATGTATGTATGTAACTCTGTACTTCAATTTTTTTCTGAAGAACCTAATCTTGTGAAGCAGTTGCAATTGTTTTTTGGAGACCAGGGCATAATTGTTCCTATTGTTTGTTGTATTGCTCGCTCAAAGGGTAGCGAGGTATTCATGTGAGACCTTACGAGACCGCTTGCTGACCCTAAAAAGGACGTGTGACTTGAATCAGTAGCACAAGAAACAACGGACGTTAAGCTGTTCGAGGTTTTTTGAGAAAATATAAATTTTTCTTCATTTTGTTTTTTGTACGTATTTGTGAGCCTTGGAAAAGCCGTCGAAAGACATGTTTTGTTTTGTTGTTGGTTATTTTGTTTGTTTGTTTGTTTTATTTTTTTTAATTGGTAAATTATGTCTTGATAGTCGCAATTGAGAGAATCCTTAGCCGCTCAAATCAGAAACGTCATTTTTAATGTTTATGTTTTTGTTGTTGTTAACTGTCAATTTAGAAATGACTTGTCTTTACCTGGGTAAAATGTCCTGTACTACTTGAATATCCAGGTTTGTTGAAATCATAATATTTCACCTCCCCGTAGAAAGCTTTCGTAGCCGAGGTACAAGGTTCCTGGGGCCTGTATGAGGACATATAAAGATTCTCTCCAGCATTTCTGTTTGGAGCGTGCTGGAACAGATTGTTATTTGCTAAATACTTGGCCCAGTCCTCCGCGCCTTTTGCAAGGTTGTTATCCCACGTCACTGGGCCAGCCTAAAAAATGAATTTAATTTAATTTGAATTTAATCTAAAAAAAATAAAATTCTTAAAGGGAACGCTGTCACCAGTTTCACTTCAAAAACTCAACAGCCTAAATACATATGGAAACAACGAAAAGTGGTCCAATTTTATTTAAAATCGCCACGCAAATGTACTGAAGCGATAAACAAGGGGTATTATTAAAATGCCATCACGAACTTAAGTTTTCAACTTGAAAACTCAGGCTGATTTTTTCAAGTTTTGTCCTTGTGGATTCTTTGTTTCTTAAACAACAATTTACTTTATATATCCATCCTGATTTACTAGGTGCATTTCATGTACGAGAAGACCTATTCGCCGATATTAGTACTTTTACCGAAAAGCATCAAAATCCCCGTGACAGTGCCCCTTTAAAGACAGTAACAAATTTAATTAAAGTTCGGCCGGGATCCAAGGTAGCCCAGAGTAGCCTCCTATGCAAACATTGTTTAAGCGCGTCACGCAATATTTCCCCCTGGGACCAATTGTTCGAAGACCGATTAGCGGTAGCCCGGGGTTTAATTTTAATCCGCGGGTTTCTTTTTCTTTTGTTCAAAAGCATTTTCTTGGATGATTTCAAATTAAACATTATCATCAAAAAGAAAAAAAGGAATCAAACTGAATTTGTTTTTTGTTTTTTAGTTTTCGTATCTGAACTCAAATTTCGCACTAACACTGGGTTATCTTAACCCAGCTTTGAACAACCGGAAGAAAGATTACGTGACGCGGCGTAGAAGGCTAAAGCCACTGCCTGTAGCATGAAGGGACAATGAGCAGTGGCAGATCCAGACCTTTAGGTAAGTGGGGGGGCCTGATTAACCAGACCAAGAATAAGAAGGGGGGCGCCCTCCAAAACAATTTTTCTCAGCCCTTGGTTTAGCCTGAAAATAAGGTGGGGGCCCGGGCCCCCGGGCCCCTCCCCTAAATGGGAAAAACATTGGTCAAAAGTTGGTCAAAATTTGGCCAAATTAACCATGGTTAAAATTGGTCAAAATTTGGCCAAATTAACCATGGTTAAAATTGTCAAAATTTTGACCATTTTAACCATGGTTAATTGGGCCAAATTTTGACCATTTTAACCATGGTTAATTGGGCCACATTTTGACCATTTTAACCATGGTTAATTGGGCCAAATTTTGACCATTTTAACCATGGTTAATTGGGCCAAATTTTGACCATTTTAACCATGGTTAATTGGGCCACATTTTGACCATTTTAACCATGGTTAATTGGGCCAAATTTTGACCATTTTAACCATGGTTAATTGGGCCACAATTTGACCATTTTAACCATGGTTAATTGGGCCAAATTTTGACCATTTTAACCATGGTTAATTGGGCCAAATTTTGACCATTTTAACCATGGTTAATTGGGCCACATTTTGACCATTTTAACCATGGTTAATTGGGCCACATTTTGACCATTTTAACCATTGTTAATTGGGCCACATTTTGACCATTTTAACCATGGTTAATTGGGCCACATTTTGACCATTTTAACCATGGTTAATTGGGCCACATTTTGACCATTTTAACCATGGTTAATTGGGCCACATTTTGACAATTTTTAACCATGGTTAATTGGGCCACAATTTGACCATTTTAACCATGGTTAATTGGGCCAAATTTTGACCATTTTAACCATGGTTAATTGGGCCAAATTTTGACCATTTTAACCATGGTTAATTGGGCCACATTTTGACCATTTTAACCATGGTTAATTGGGCCACATTTTGACCATTTTAACCATGGTTAATTGGGCCACATTTTGACCATTTTAACCATGGTTAATTGGGCCACATTTTGACCATTTTAACCATGGTTAATTGGGCCACATTTTGACCATTTTAACCATGGTTAATTGGGCCACATTTTGACCATTTTAACCATGGTTAATTGGGCCAAATTTTGACCATTTTAACCATGGTTAATTGGGCCAAATTTTGACCATTTTAACCATGGTTAATTGGGCCAAATTTTGACCATTTTAACCATGGTTAATTGGGCCAAATTTTGACCATTTTAACCATGGTTAATTGGGCCAAATTTTGACCATTTTAACCATGGTTAATTGGGCCAAATTTTGACCATTTTAACCATGGTTAATTGGGCCACATTTTGACCATTTTAACCATGGTTAATTGGGCCAAATTTTGACCATTTTAACCATGGTTAATTGGGCCACAATTTGACCATTTTAACCATGGTTAATTGGGCCAAATTTTGACCATTTTAACCATGGTTAATTGGGCCACATTTTGACCATTTTAACCATGGTTAATTGGGCCACATTTTGACCATTTTAACCATGGTTAATTGGGCCACATTTTGACCATTTTAACCATGGTTAATTGGGCCACATTTTGACCATTTTAACCATGGTTAATTGGGCCACATTTTGACCATTTTAACCATGGTTAATTGGGCCACATTTTGACCATTTTAACCATGGTTAATTGGGCCAAATTTTGACCATTTTAACCATGGTTAATTGGGCCAAATTTTGACCATTTTAACCATGGTTAATTGGACCACATTTTGACCTTTTTAACCATGGTTAATTGGGCCAAATTTTGACCATTTTAACCATGGTTAATTGGGCCAAATTTTGACCATTTTAACCATGGTTAATTGGGACAAATTTTGACCATTTTAACCATGGTTAATTGGGCCAAATTTTGACCATTTTAACCATGGTTAATTGGGCCACATTTTGACCATTTTAACCATGGTTAATTGGGCCACATTTTGACCATTTTAACCATGGTTAATTGGGCCACATTTTGACCATTTTAACCATGGTTAATTGGGCCAAATTTTGACCATTTTAACCATGGTTAATTGGGACAAATTTTGACCATTTTAACCATGGTTAATTGGGACAAATTTTGACCATTTTAACCATGGTTAATTGGGCCAAATTTTGACCATTTTAACCATGGTTAATTGGGCCACATTTTGACAATTTTTAACCATGGTTAATTGGGCCACAATTTGACCATTTTAACCATTGTTAATTGGGCCAAATTTTGACCATTTTAACCATGGTTAATTGGGCCAAATTTTGACCATTTTAACCATGGTTAATTGGGCCAAATTTTGACCATTTTAACCATGGTTAATTGGGCCAAATTTTGACCGTTTTAACCATGGTTAATTGGGCCAAATTTTGACCATTTTAACCATGGTTAATTGGTCCAAATTTTGACCATTTTAACCATGGTTAATTAGGCCAAATTTTGACCGTTTTAACCATGGTTAATTGGGCCAAATTTTGACCATTTTAACCATGGTTAATTGGGCCAAATTTTGACCATTTTAACCATTGTTAATTGGGCCAAATTTTGACCATTTTAACCATGGTTAATTGGGCCAAATTTCCCACTGAGACGACTTGTCCGTCTCATTTTATTTGTCCGTCTCTAGTGTGAAAACGGGAGATATTCTGGAATTGCCGTTTTCACACTAGAGACGGACAAGAGTCTGAGACGGACAAGTCATCTTAGTGTGAAAACGGGACGGACACGATTTTGGACGAACAAGTCGTCTGAATTTGTCCGTCGATTTGGCCGTCTAGGAAGATGTTTTTTCAATGACGACTTGGTCGTCTAGACAGACAACTCGTCAAAAAGCCGTCTTAAATTCCCACTAGACGAACAAATCGTCAGACGATTTGTCCGTCTTCTAGTGTAAAAACGGCCAGTGAACCGCTTTCTCTCTGGAACCTCTATTTTCATTCGCTTTTTGTAAACACTGTCTCTACTGTTTGCTTGTTTTTTTTAAGGGTATTCTTGTGACCTGTTAGGTATTGTTTCAAGAAGTAACGACATTCTCTTTCCGAGAGGTGGTGGGTGACCCAAAAATGGCCATTTTCGCACTTAAGACGGACAAATCGTCTAGACGGACAAATCGTCTAGACGGACAAATCGCCTAAGACCAACAAGTCGTCTTAGTGTGAAAACGGGACGGACGCGATTTTGGACGAACAAGTCGTCTGAATTTTTTCGTCGATTTGGCTGTCTAGGGAGACGTGTTTTCAAAGACGACTTGGTCGTCTAAACGGACAAGTCGTCAAAAAGCCGTCTTAAATTCACACTAGACGAACAAATCGTTAGACGATTTGTCCGTTTTCTAGTGTAAAAACGGTCAGATAACCACTTCCTGTCTGGAACCTCTATTTTCATTCGCTTTTTGTAAACACTGTCTCCAATTTTCCATATTTATTATTTACTGTCTCCGTGTCAGGTATTGTTTCAAGAGTTAACGGCAAGTCTCTTTCCGAGAGGTGGTGGGTAACCCAAAAGTCTGTCGGTACCAATTTATACCACAGGGAGTGGAGATTTGCGTGTCTTGCGTAAGCCATGGTTTTCGTACACCTAGCGTGTAACACGCATTCGCATCGCGCCCGTGTAGTGTTCTTTCCCAATGCAAAGGAACGGGTTTTACCCTTAATACAAAAATAAATGAATTTGTTTAGTTAACGTGCAATACCATTTGTTATTTACCTGATGTTTTATGCGGAATACGTTATGCCATTTCACGCACTGGTCTTTGAATGGAAGTGCGGCTTCCACTAGATAAAAAAAAAACACATAATTTATATTCAATAATATATTAACTCATTAATTAATTAATTAATTAATTAGTTAACGTTAATTAATTAATGAATTAATTATTTATTTAATAAAACAACTTCCAAATAATGAAGTTATTCGAAAACATGATTATTAAAGTCTATGAAATCTTTGATTCATTTCTTAAAAAAAGTGGGAACGTTTATTTTCAGGAGCTTGCAATGGATTTCTTATATTTTACAAAAATATTAGTCCTTCGTGGTTTCGTAATCACATTGTACGACAGATTTTATTCGGGGCCCATTAGACAAATTGCTAACCGCTTACTAACGCTGATTTTTGTCAGAAACAGACGGATGGACAGCCATGGTGAAATCACGCCATTAATTTGTGATCAAACAAAGCGCAATACTCACATGTAAATCAAAGTATAGTTTCTTTTAAACAGGCGATGGTGATAGAAAAATTAGAAAACTTTTCGTTTTGAAACATTTTTTTTTTACTTTTCTATTCGAATTCACTCAAAGACGTAAAAAAATAATTTCTGTCTTTTTCAATTCCAAGTCTATTTTATTTCTAACTTTGGAGTCCAACTTCACCAAAGTCAAGCTAGTTCTCTGTCAGAAGGTAGATTTTCGCTAACTAACGCGTAATAGTTTTTGCATACGCGCGGACTTTTACGTACCTAAATAAGCAAGAGAAAATCTGTGAACGAGTCGCGTCAGCGGACAAAGTTGAGCTTTTCTAACTATTTCCGCAAACGCAACATAAATCACCTTTCACATATACGCTGTTGTGGCCAATAATTTTCTTCAAGTTTTGGAACACAGTACATATGTTTTGTTTCCTTTTTGGCCTTAGCCTGAATTTCAGACGTCCCTCGCTGGTCGCCAAGGAGCTTGAGACCAGAGAGAAACGTCTGAAATTCAGGCTATTTTGGCCTCAGATAGGTCGCGTTTCTAACTCAGTAAAATAGCTAAACAGTTTCCTCGACGTTCTCACAGATGTTGAGCGGAAACTACCGATCTAAAATTGGAAAACTGAAAGCTTAGCTGTTACCTTACCTTGTCTAGGTGAAATAGCAAAGAACAGAAACGCAGAGATGAGAAATCCCTTCATCAAATATGCGTGCATTTCAACTTGAAAAATGTATCTTTTCCAATTTACTTGGTATTTTCTGTTTTGTGTTCCAAGTTGTGATGTTGTTTTATGATTGTATTTAAAAATATTGACTTGCGTTTTTCGATATTGAATCGCCGCTTATATTTAGTGGTTTTGATTTGAGTTTTGTGATATTGTTTGCCATTTGAGTGATTTTGATTTGTGAATTGTTTCAGTTTGAAATATCAATTTAGTCGGTTTGATTTGTGTTTAGTTGTACAATATTGATGTGTATTTAAGCATTGATTCAGTTTGAAACATCAATGTTTAAGCATCTTGTAAGACGTACATGAATTCGTCTGTATTGATCTTTTTGTGTATTGAGAGTTTTTTAAACTGCATGGTCATACGACGGATTGAATGCTTTATACACATCAAACGCATTTCGTTTCATTATTTTTGCGAGCAAAACAATCGTAGCAAAGGAAACAGCGATTATAAAAAAAATAACGAAAGCAATAATTTTGCAAAACCCTTGATTAAACCCCACTCTCTTTTTCCTCCCTCTCTCTCTCTCCTCCCTCCTACTCCCCTTTCATCCCTCCCCCCGTACCAACCCCTCCAGCTAAGGCGAAGTTTTAACCAGCTGACTTCTGTCTTGATTTCTTCAACAGACACGTCATTAACAAAATTAAATGAGGTTCTGGTTTGCAATTTAATTGAAAAATCAGTTGTTTCACAGTTGCTGGCACCATAAGAGTGGTACCTCTAAGAGTTGCCTACCCAAATTAAACAAACCAACAACAGAACAGGACAGGAACACGACCTTTATTAAAGCATTAAATGACTGGGATTCACTCCGGGGGGGGACTCCTATATTTTTTTTTTTTTTTTTTGATTTTTTTTTGTATTTTTTTTTTTTTAGAAATTACAATGACAATAATACATACAAGAACCTAATGACAATGCTACAGACACAAACGAATTACAATATTAAACAAGCCTTGTACAACGTGACTTAAACTTAGTACAAATTGAAAGGACCAAATAAAAAAACAAACTGCCTCCGACAGCGGGTACAGATACAGGTAATTTTTGGTTAATTTACTACAATAACAATAAGAAAAAGAAAGGGTGACAATTAAAAAGGATTTAATTAGACATTAAACCTAAGGTGATAATAGAGGGAGCAGAGGCTCCCACTTCGTATAATGGTAATTTAGATTATTGTTCTCTCTCGCAATGAAACGTTCCAGTTTGTAAGTATTCTTAATACGTTCTAATAAAAGTCTTGGTGATAAAAATTTGTCATTTAATTTGGGGGACTCCTATATGAAACGGACGGGGATGCTCGTCGGAAGTATTAATTCAACCCCTAAAGGAGACCAATCTGTGTGTGGCTCAAGCTTTTCTTGACCCCTAAAAGATACCAAAAAACTAAGAATAGAATTTATATTTGTATATTTTTTTCGTGTGTAACCCCAAACGAGACCATTTTGGCTAAAAATATTGGCGTTTTTTTCCGGAACACCCTAAGCGAGACCAAAAATCCGAAATTTACACCCCTAAGCGAGACGACGAGCATCCCCGTCACTTTCATATGCGAGTCCCTCCCCCCCCCCCCCCCCGGGGCTTCACTGCCCGGCTCAATAAACTAAAAAGGCCAATCCCGCATTCAATTTTTATGGGAAATTGAGAAATATTAAATCGCTTTTTATCTTAGGTTTTAATTGTATATAACCTAGTTTTTAATCAATTTTTAACAATTTTATCATATTTAACATTTTAGATTGCCGAGTTTGTTCTTTAAGTTTCAGTTTGTATTGGTCAATTTTTATTTTTAGAGGACCCTCCTGAAAATCACTTTAGTATAGTGATTGGAAGCCTCCTCATTAAATATTTTATATTATCATTATTTAATTATTATTTCGCTCATTCCAACTAAAGGAAGTTACGTACCGTAACCTATACCCTTTGTACCGACATTTAAATTTGACGACGCCAAAATGATGATTTGTCTAATCTTGTCTCCTACTGCGTGGTTCGCAAAAAATAAACATGGGCACCGCCCCCAAAAATGAACTCTGGAAACGCTTATGATTTATTCTTTTTAATTTCCCAATTTCCCACGAGCACCACCGTTATTTTTTGTATATAAATGCTCCCCTGGCCAAGGAATGAAAAACGAAATTCTATTTGGTCTCGATAGCGCAACCAGATTACTAAACTCGCAATAATTTGCCAACAAAAAGAATATCGCATTTACGGTAATTATCGCTGCGTTCGGGTCAAATATATTTATAGAAGTTTTAAATTCTTTGCCTGATAGCGTGACGCTCGATCGTCGAGCAACTAAAGGGGGCAACTAAACATTTCGGATTGTCAGTTCGAAGGAAAATACAGCAGTTAGTCCACTTACCTTTAAAATTTGGAATAAGGAAAAAGGTTGTGATAAACAAGATCAACATTTTCTCGCCACGGCTGGTCTGGTTGTCACATGATGTTTTGAACAAAGATTAAAATGCTGTCACTATAAATGATTAACCTTTCACCCTGGATCAAGCAGTGATAAGAGGGGCTACGTCACGCAATTGCTGGTTTTCACTGTCACGCAATCAAAAAATAAATTCGAAACCATTCAACTACAGAAGCTATGAATTTCAAATATTATAGATGATAAATAGATAAACGATTTCTCCAAGTTTCGGGTCTGTGCGATGTACCGTTCGCGAGTTATTTTCTGTACCTTTCCACGCAAATTTATAAAGCTTAGTATGGGGATTTCATAACTGTGTCCTTCCGAGGGACACAAATATGGCCGCCGTGATGTCAGAGAAACCATCTGGAACTCAGTTCTGTTTACAACAGCGGCAATCCTTGGCTTAAGAGCTAGTACACTTTCACATAAACACCACTTATTAGACTTATTATATCTGAAATGTTCAATTTGCTCAAAATGGAAAGGAAAGGCCTTTTTTCAAACAAAACAGCTTTGTCACGGCACTCAGCTTGATGTCACGGAAAACTCAAATATTCAAAATGCTCTGTTAAAAACGAATGACACTATCGATCTGGAAATTTGAAAAAATATATATCTTTAGTTTATCTTTCGCCTAATGACAACGAAAATTTAGCAGGCCTAGTGAAGTTTGATTTCAGAATTTTATGACGTAACATGAAAACCAAGAATTAAAGGCATTTGCAGCTAGCACTGACCAGCTGTTCATTGATACATTTTTTTCTGCAATTTTTTCCCCTTGAGCCGCGTCAACTCAACCCACCGAACCAGAACGTAAAATATAGACATGCAAATGTATAGAAAGTTTTGACGAAACTGGATTCTTTCAGTAGTACCGCCTATTTGCGTCCCTCCGCCGCGAAAAAAAGAAAGCCTGATCGCAGGTTAGGAGAATACAATCCTTAACTGTATGATAAATAACTTGTTCAGAACTCAATTTTTGAAAAAATGATCTGCCATCGGATTTCCATACAAACACTGTAAATTCAGTCAAATGGCGTCTAAAACCGCGGCAAGGTCTATTAATTTTGGTGGGGGTTTAGGCGTCCGGCCCCCTACCCTTTTCCAACCGACCCTATTTCAGATTAAAACATACGGTTTTCCCTATCGTATAGCTAGCTAGCCTGCAAACGCAGCGCAAACGTATTTCCCGTCGTCTCTTCGGCTCGGAGGAAACAAGCACAGCCGGAAATACGTCTACGTTCGCAGGCTAGTAGCTCTCTGAAATCGCTTCAAGCGAAGAGCAAAAGAGCCTTAAGAAGAGAGAACGGAAGTCATTTTTGTTTTAAAACATTCTTATTTCCAGCAATAAAATAAATGCCTTGCTTTCCCATTCGATTTCTTATATCAGGGTCGTAACCAGGTATATTTTTTTATCGCTGATCCCAAATTTTAGGTCTTAATTTTGATTCCTGATCCCCTAAATGTGGCAACATTTGATCCCTGATTCCATTCTGTTCCCATCTGATTGGCCGATTCGGATCCCATAATATGCCATGACTTGTGAACCGGGATCCGGGTCCATGATCTCGATCCCGAGGCTGTGATCCCTGATCCTATATACCTGGTTATAACCCTGTGCCCTGTCATATTCATCGTTTACGTTCTTGGGTTGCCTGTGGATCTACGGCCCACAATCCGTTGCGTGAAGAGAAAAAGAAAACAGAAGGACTGGGTCGAGTACTTCGGCATGCAAATGAGCGGAAAATTCGAAAGTCGTTTATTGGTGTTGTGTTTCTTGTTCGAGCAAAATGTAGCTTTTCTAAGCCTTGTGGAGCGCATCAGTTTTGCCCAAGCCAAGAATCAAAATGCCAAAGAAACCTTCAGTGGTGAAGACGTATGGAAGGCATAAATATCGGACGGTTAAAGCCCAGATTTGGCTTTCTCCCGACGATGATTTTCGCTCGCCGTTTGGAGATTCAACTCGTTTGCCCTCCAAAATCGAATCCGCTTCTTCTACAAATTTATTCAAGCCGAAATCGTCCAAATGGTAAGAAATTTGTCAGTTGTATGTGTTTATTTTGTTCGTTTTTATTGTTAGCCGTGTAAGGGAATAGAGTTAACCTTTTTGCGTCCAAATAAATCGAAAACATTTATATACCAATCGATTTCGAGACAATCGAATTTGGTCCGTGTCAAAGTTTGTTCGTTAAAAATTAAAACAAGCTTACAGTTGTATATCAGGAAACTCACTGCAGTGCTACTTACAGACAGCAGAAAATCAATATTATCCAAGCTTTTATAACAAAAGCAAAGTTGTCACGGGTCCGGAAATGGTCAGGGAAAAATAAATATTCTTAAATTATGTCAGAGAAAAGTAGAGAATTTTATTAGTCAGGGAAAATTGACATTTTAGAAACAAGTTATAACATCACTCATTTACAATATACACTACAGTTATTGTACACTTTCCCTGAGACATGCTGGGTATATTGATTTTTTTATGTTATTTTTGTGTTTTTGTTTCTTTGTTTTTTGCATCAGGGGTAAACCTTTGAAAAAAGCACCAACTTCACAAGCCTCATCCCCTAACAACAAAAGTGAAAAATCCTTCAAGAAACAAGACAAAAGCTGGTTATTTGATCACTCTGACAAGGAAAACAATGAACCTGATCCTTCAGAAAGAAAACTTAAAAGGAAAAGGCAAACTCTGTTCAGTAATTGTACCCCAATATCAATAGCGAAATCTCTTAGACATTCCAGATTGGATAACAGCAGGAATTTGAGAGTTAATCAGCAAGAAGTTGTTTTGGTCAATGATACTTTTGAAAGTAAAGATGAAAGCAACAGTGATGTTCATGAAGTTGTTTGTATTGAGGACAGCGAAGAAAATGTATCGCTTCACTGCCAATCCAACAAAGTTTTTGATCCAGCAAATTCAACAAATGATTCCCCAAGTCAGTGTGTCAATTTGGATGAGAATGCCGTGCTGCATAATTCTGCTTTAAGTTTTAAAAATAGTGAAGTAAATGGCTTAGAAAATAAAGATTGCACCTATTACTCAAAACGTAACACGAAAGGTGGCAAGATGGCTTTAGGATTTGACAGTTGTCAATCATCCTATGTGACGTCGACTCCTGTATTTGATGTCGACACTTCTCCAGCAGTTGGAGGTTCATGCAAATCAGATTCACAAAGCTCCTTTTTGGAGGGTAAAGTTGTCTTGGAACCATGTAGAATTACACCAATTCAATGGACGAAATTAGCATCTTTCGATGAAAAACCTCACACTGACAGCAGCATTCAGTCACTGGCTGATGACGACAGGAATTCAGAGTTGCTTAAATCTTCAGCCACGAATGCAAGTGCTAAATCTTCCATGGATTTGAAAGAATGTGTGGTCTCCCTCGAGAAGTTAAGGATAACACCCTTAAAGAACAAGAGCAAATATCTCATGGCCACCATGTCTGGAGATGGTAGTGTTTCTTACAGCAGGAAATCTCAGCTGTCATTTGTGGTGAGTTATCAACAATAATATCAGTTTATCCTTTTTCATGCTGAGGATGGTACAGCAAAGATGGCAAAAAGAGCACTTACACGTACCTCCTAACAAAATGGCCTGGGTTTGATTCCAGTGAGAGCTGCGGCAACCAGGGATGTCACTAAGGGCTGGCTGCCAGTTCATTTCACTGGCTGAAAGAGAACTTACATCCAGCTGAAAATCCAGATGAAAACAGGGACTTGGGTAGACTTTTAGAGATGCCAAGGCCAGAAAAGGCGGC
>NC_135759.1:5754198-5856698 GCF_052425735.1 Oculina patagonica
ACAGCTGTCCAAAGCTAATTGGCTGTCTACACGGATACAGGTTTTGGCCAAACCTTGGAGATGTGATGTTACCATACAATGCTTTCTACTGATTTATTTTCATGTACATGTAGTATATTAAGATACTTACACATGTATACTCAACAGGCCTACAGGGCTGCAAATAACAGTCTGTCATCGCACATTGGCTGAACAGAATTTGCTCATGTCCGACGAAATCCTAAGTGTGGTCGGACATAATGTCCGGACAATTTTTTGATCGTAAATCATTTTACGGCAACAATGAATAAAAATCTGTCCAACCACAATTTTGTTAGATTGTCTTAGTAGGACTTATGTCCTTTCAAGCAACCCTCCAAGTTAAGGCCATTTTAGTCGCCATGGCAACTAAAATTTTGGAGCTGGCGACTAAATTTGAACCAAGGTCGCCAGCCTGGCGACTAAAATTGAGAGGAATGATTGAAAGCATCAGCTTAATTTGGTGACTAAAATTTTTCACTGGCGACCAAAACTTGAGTAGTTGGTGGCCAAATGGCCACTAAGGAAAAAAAATAAACTTGGAGGGTTGTCAAGTGAAAAAAATTTATTTGCAGCCCTGGGCCTATTATGTATAATCAAAGAGGTCTATGACCTACTCGTGAATGCATTAGATTATTTAAATCGTTCCTTTGAACAGTATAGTATCGATGGAAAATATTCATTATAGGGATTAATAATAATAATCAACTTTATTTAAAGAGGGTGAACATATAACAGGACGCTAGGTATAAGAATTACTTTTTCATCGTTTTCGATTGCTTATTCCGAGGCTCAGTGGTACAGCTCTGCGTTCTAAGCGGGTGACCGGGATCGACTCTCGTACCCTGTGGCTAAAATTCTTTTTCCTCCTTTTTTTTTCCGGTTTATATACATATCTGTCTTTATAAAGTTTCATACCTTTACTGATTATCCTTTATAAATCGTGCCGTGCTCAAACCTTCCAGTCTTTCAATAACAAACATAAGTCACTGGTCATCGTTTCCAGTGCAATATGCGAAAGCAATTTTCATCGTTTGGGAAACGATTGTTTCTCATTTACAGGGTGAAGTATTTTCTACACTTATTTCTTTGAAATGATACCTTTGTAAAGCTGTATTTTTATTCACAGCCGAGGGAAACAATTTAGAAAGCAAGCGCTCGTGAGCATACCTAATTTGCATAATGTTAACAACGATGGATGGAAGGTGGACGGATGGCCAATTTCCCCCACTATACTCGTTCATTATGCATTCACGAGTAAAAATAGGCCTGCAGGCCTATTATTAGTCTTTAAAGTATGCAATGCACGTAAAAAATGAAAACCACATAACTGTTTGCATGTATTGCTTGCCTGTGGCTTATTTATTTATTTATGTGAATTACCGAGTATTGTAGGCTTGCAATCGTGCAAAGGATTACAGCTTCATGTATGGTGCACCATGTAATGTTTCCATATGAATGTAGATAGGCTATTGCCTTTGGTTACTGAGTCATCATCCTTATACATGTAATTATATAACATAATTATAAATTATGTATAATTATTACAAAAATTTATATCTGTTCATTTTAGATTATCCCAATTGAAGGTGATTTTGAAGTAAATGGTGAACCACAGAAGTCATTTGAAGAAATCTTGCCCGAGATTGTCATTTCCAAGTAAGTTTGCCTGCAATACAATCATTATTTTAATATAAACCCAGTCACAGCAAGATTTTTCAATAATGTATTTTCTCATTGTCCTTTTAACTAGGGAGTTGAGTTTACTCGGAGATGTCCAAAGAAATGTGAGTGCACCTGTAACCATAACATTTCAAGATCCTTGTTGTCATTGATTTTTATTTTGGAGATACGAGTACAGCATTGAACCATTAATAACCGTTTCAATTTCTGCTTGTCAGTTTTCTGTAAGCCAGTTGGTCAGTGACATTCAATAGGGACCTTCAGATTGGAGTACGAGTACAAGATTGAGTACGAGTACAAGTTTTCAAACTTAGTGCTTATGCCTTTGATTATCACATTTCACACCAATCTCGTAACAATAGTCCCTCTTTCAACTAGTCAGAAACAGGGACGAGTGTGGGCTCTAGGAACGTAACAGCATGGAAATCTGAAAGTCATACTCGATCTTGTACTCGTACTCCAATCTGAAGGTCCCTCATATGAATAATTTTTATAAGTACATTATTGTTGTAATACTGCGATAGTTATTTGTGTAAAGCGCATTAGATCATATATGCATGGATTTTTGCGCTATAGAAATAATAAAGTTATTATATAGATAGTTCAGTCCATTTACAGTGTAGTCAGCTACACAGTTAATTCTTCAGTGATCTACAGTATAGTCAGTTCATTAGTTGGTCATCAATCAGTAAGACAGACTAGTTATCAGTCCCTTAGCCACACAGTCATTGGACAATTTGTCAGACAGTCATTCCGTACGTCTATAGACATTAACATGTAAGCCAGATAGACAGTGGTTCTGTCATTAAAGTCATTCAGTCAGTCCATCGTCAGTCAATAGTCCATTAGTTAGACAGTCAGACAATAGTCAGACAGTAAGACAAGTATATCTGACAGTTTGTCTAAGTCTCAGTCAGGTAAACCAAAATTAATTCATTTACTCACCTAATGCTTTAATTCCATTTTCTTTTGTACAGGATGAACAAATGGACAACATGTCTACTAGCTTCATCACCGTACACAGGTTTGCCAATGGAATTTTTTGTTTTGTTCTGAGATGAAACATGATGTACAGTAACGTTTCGAAAATAATCCCTGGGCTTATATTTGCTCGATATCCCTTTCTGGTGGGCTTATTTTGGCCAGGGTCTCAAAGGGGATTTAGGGCTCCAGGGCTCTAAGCCCAAAATATGCAGGCTCTGCCGCTCCAGGGCTCTGGGCCCGCTTGCATAAAGCAACTTACATGTAAGACAAAGTGGGATTTTCGGCAACCATTCCCCGTGTTCCGGAGGTTTTTCTTATGGGGTTTTATGGTTAAATCGCGCAAAGAAGGACTTAAGAGAACAAGAAAAAAGCAGGACACTGCAGCGAAAACACCCAGCAGAACGCAGGGAGCAGTTGCAGAAAATCCCACTTAATCCTAAGTTGCTTTATGCAACCAGGCCCAGGACTCCCAAAAATTAGGGCTCTGGGCTCTGTTGGGAAAATTTTCAGGGCTCTACATTTTGCAGCAAAGGGCCCCAAGTAACAAAATAATGGATCTCCAGGCTCCTCAGCAAAAAGGTTAGGGCTCCTGGGCTTCTGCCCCACCCCCAACCCCCCCTTGGGACACTGCTTCGGGGAGGGCTTGACTACAGGGGGGAGTCAGGGCATATTTTTGGAAATTTTCGCTAGTTTTTATTGAGTAAAAAGCGTCACTTCATTGACCGCCAAACTTTCAAGTTTTATGCATTTCAACCATTTTCAGGTTCAGGTTTTCAGTTTATTTGCATTTACATCATGTTACTTTGCTTTCCTAGATTGATAACAAAACAAATTACTCATCCTACTCACAAAATGATGCTTTTGTATCCAGTATTTATTCTCTTCAAGCAGTAACATTTGTCAATTGTATGTGTTTAGTGTGACGTGTTGCCGCGATAGATATCCCACCCATCTTATATCTGAATGGGACCGGTGGAATGAGGAACACACTTCAGAGAACGATAGACCAGGTACATAGCTGATACAGTAACTCGCAAAGTTCAAAAGTAACACATTGTATTTCAGTACTAGAGCAGTTTTCACTTGAGTGTCGAAAGTAATTTGTGTTTGATTTGGTTTTGCGATTACTACGCTTAGTGATTGGTTTAAAAATCTCGCGCCACTTTCTCAACCAATAAGAATTACAACTGATGCCAATCGTGATTCACACGCACACGTTTTCCCGCGCTTCTTGCCGGCTACAGGTATCTGCTTTGAGTTTTGATTGGTCCACTGGATTGTCTGTGTTCTTTGTGATTGGCCAGAGTGATTACTTTGGTTTTGGCTTTACGACACTCAAACGAAAACTGCTCTTTGGAAGAGTGAAAAACAAGCCGTGCTTTTTGATCTTCTATTACCTTATTATAGGAAATTAACGCAAATTGAAGGAAAAATTACCTTTCAATAAAGGGGATTAACGCGAAAGAGGTGGTAGCATTTCAAAATGAAGGAAAATAACGCAACGAACACAAAGAAAAGAAATCTTGTTGAGACAACAGGAACAAGTTTTTTTCAACACTGCGTATAATCCGAAACGTAAAGGGTTAGGCGAAGGAATCTGACCGCTCGAGCGTTCTTCACAGTTTCAGTGATACCGGCAGATTTTAACCCTGATGAAATAATGCCTTTTCCTAGGAGTCAAGAACGGCTGGACTGTATCGAGCAATTGGGGCCAAACTAATGGAAATTAAGGTCATGGAAATTAACGCTCCACTTAATAAACGGCGCGGAAATTAACGTTAACAAAAATTAACGCAACTTAAATTAACGCGAATTTTTGAATTTCGCGTTCATTTCATGAAGCGTTAATTTCCTATAATAAGGTATTAATTCTCATCCTCTCTTGTTCTACATTAAGTTGTTATGGCTGGTATATCCTATTTAACCACAAATTTTTCTCGCATTTCTCCTCAGATGTCTTCCCAAGTGATCAGTATTTTATCGTATTCGAGTTCTCTAATGGCGGCAGGGACCTGGAAAGTTTTGAATTTAATGCTCTGCCTGAGGCCTGGAGCGTACTGAACCAAACGGCACTCGCACTAGCAGTGGCTGAGAACGCGCTTGAATTCGAGCACCGTGATCTTCACTGGGGCAATGTTTTGATCTCTAGGACTGGGGACGAGCTCATAGAAAGTGCTTTGCTCGGAGAGAAGAAGACGGTAGAGAGTCGAGGCGTTCGTGTCAGTTTAATTGACTTCACTCTCTCGCGGCTAAAGAAAGGTACAGTAAAAACAGATATGTACAGAATAAATTGTCTTATTACATTTATTATCGGAAAATCACGGCAAACAATTTTCGTTAAGTTTTCATTCATTCTCTGACTTATCTTTTTACGCGCGATGCCCCGCTCGCAAGACTCACCCATTTCCATGGTAACGGCTTCTCTTGTACACTTTTCGGCAAGTAGTGTATAAAAATTTAAATTTGATCATTCCAATACAAGTGGTGAGCTTGCTAGTACAGGTGAATCCCGTTTCCTCAAACCCTCAGTCTCTCGAAACTCCCGATTTTTGAACCAATTTTCATTTCCTTTGGATAGTACTTCTCTGTAATTTTTGACCTGTTTCCTCGAAGCAAGTTTCGTTTCCCCCTGGTCGTTCGAGAAATCGGGACTCTACTGTACATGCATTTTAATAACCACACAAATTGCCAGTTTTTCTTCAAGTTTACTAAGTTTATAGCAAAGAACAGATTTTTTGGCGAAGGAAGCGACCAATGCAAGAAGAACGTTTCCTCGTTTGAAAAGAACATCCTTAGTTTTCACAAAGATTTGAAACAAAAACCCATTTCAGCATCTAACCTTGAAAATTGCCTACTTTGTCTCTGTTGCTGAAAACCAATCAATCAAAGGCGGAGTGCATTCTCATCTCCAGAGCCCGCTTGTCCCTCTTTGCCGGGAGCCTGGGGCACGAGGAACTAATGGCCCTGGGGACACATGATTTGATTGGCTAGATTTTTGACAAAGAAAATGTAGATCTAGCCAATCAAATCAACCGTAATAAAATCCCGTACAACAAAGGGGTCTTAAAACGGTTAAATTGATTTGCCGGATTTAAATTTCTTTTGTTTGAGATCTAGCCACATTCTCGTCCCCATAGCCCTTCGTTTCTCTTAGCCGGTGGGACGAGAAAACGGAGGGCCGGGGACAAGGATTTTTGAATAAATTCGATTTTTTGATTGGCTGTTTGGAACAAAGAATTTCTAAACGGAAGTCGAAAACGTAACGACTCTTTCATACATTCTTTTGAAACGTCATGACTGCATACATGAAGACCGGAAGTCCTAGAATCTAGGACTGGAAATCCGTGTCCCCAGAGCCCTTTGTTTCCTCGTGCCAAGGCCTTGTCGGCTAAGAGAAACGAAGAGGGCTATGGGGACGAGAATGATCTAGCCAATCAAATCATGTGTCCCCAGAGTCACTTGTTCCTCGTACCCCAGGCCCTGCCGGCTAAGAGGGACAAGTGGCTCTGGGGACGAGAATGAGCCGAAATGGTTTTGGTATTTTGACGTTATTTTGGTTCTTGATATTTGTCTTTTTTATCTGCAGACGGTGTGACGGTGTTTTGTAACTTGGCTGAAGATGAATCCCTGTTTACCGGCAAAGGAGATTACCAGTTTGATGTATATCGCCTGATGAAGAAGTCTAATGAGTAAGTGTGATTGCGTTACTAGCATAACGTTATTGTTGTTTGAAAGAATGCAAACTTCGTAGTGTCTGATTTGTTTTGGGAGAATACAGCCTCGGAGAGAGGCCCAGGGAGGACCCAACGACCGAATACTCAAAAAAAACCCTAAAAAAAAAAAAAAAAAAACCCCTCGAAAACGAAGACCCTTAACTCGAAAACGAAGACCCCAAAACTCAAAAACGAAAACCCCAAATCTCGAAAACGAAGACCCCTAAACTCGAAAACGAAGCCCCCCCACCCACCCCAAAACTCGAAAACGAAGACCCTAAACTCGAAAACGAAAACCGCAAAACTCGAAAACGAAGACCCAAAACTCAAAAACGAAAACCCCAAATCTCGAAAACGAAGACCCCAAATCTCGAAAACGAAGACCCCAAAACTCGAAAGGGAAGACCCTAAACTCGAAGACGAAGACCCTAAACTCGAAAACTAAGACCCCTTAACTCGAAAACGAAGACCGCCTAAACTCGAAAACGAAGACCCTAAACTCGAAAACGAAGACCCTAAACTCGAAAACGAAGACCCCAAAACTCGAAAACGAAAACCCCAAATCTCGAAAACCAAGACCCCAAAACTCGAAAACGAAGACCCCAAAACTCAAAAACGAAAACCCCAAATCTCGAAAACGAAGACCCCAAAACTCGAAAACGAAGACCCTAAACTCGAAAACGAAGACCCCAAAACTCGAAAGGGAAGACCCTAAACTCGAAGACGAAGCCCCCTAAACTCGAAAACGAAGACCCCAAAAACTCAAAAACGAAAATCCCAAATCTCGAAAACGAAGACCCCAAAACTCGAAAACGAAGACCCTAAACTCGAAAACGACGACCCCAAAACTCGGAAACGAAGACCCCATAACTCGAAAACGAAAACCCTATATCTCGAAAACGGAAGACCCGAAACTCGAAGACAAGGAGTTTAATATAGTAGGAATGGTTTCTAAGAAGTTACTTTGTATGAACACAGTGCAGAATAGTCACTCCTTTTTCAGGGTTTTATTATGTCATGTCGCACTAAAGCATGGAGTGTTTTGTTAATTTTAAAATTTATTTTGTATTTAATTTATAGAAATGACTGGGAGCCATTTGAACCTCACACAAATGCGCTGTGGCTTCACTATCTTGCTGACAAAATGTTAAAGAAGAAGAAATATCCTGGAAAAGATAAAGAAATCGAGACGAAGCTCAAGAGATTCTTAAGACAAGCAAGAAAGTGTTCTTCTGCCACGGAAATTGTCCAAGATTTTTTCGACTAAGAAAACCCATTCTGAGATTTTTTTTTCATATCGGTGAAGAAAATGCATAGTTTCTGTGAAACTCAAGGGAGGGGTGTGCTGTAGTGTTATGTGCCTTTGGCTTACACAATGTGACATCAATATCAGACCGTACTGGAGGCCGAACCACGGATGATCTTTAGGTTATCAACGAAAAGATGTTCAAATGGGGTGCTCATTAGATGGGGAGGAACGAGGAGGGGGCGGGTGGCGCTAATTAAAGAAGAGGTGCTAAATCGAGTCATTACCATCTGTCAAGTAAATAACTTTGTACTATATACTTGTAGGATAGAATTAAAGGCGCTTTGCCAAAGAAAAATTAATCAGTTACTTTTATAAAATAATTCAATTGTTCTTCCAAATACAGAAATCAACCTCATGTAGGTTTTTTAGCAGTTCCTTTTTTCTGCTATGTCCACAATGACATGTACCTGAAAATATATGTTGTACATTTTAGTGCAAGTCAAAATATTTTTTTTAACAGAAGTGGATGGGGCGTCCTTACAGCTTGCGTTCAATACAAAGTGTAAATAGTAGTTAGCATTTATTAAAAATAAGTTTTTAAATTGGAAACAAACCGATTGTCACTGTCTGTTTAGTTGTTTGTAGTACCCATCGTGCTAACTGCAGGTTGACATCTCAAGCGTTATGGGTTCCAGTAGTTTTATTGCGCGGAATGGCCCGTTTTCAACAGTTATAGATAACTTCTGTAATGCTTGTCAACGCGCGTTAGCAAAATACACAAACGCCAGCTACACAAGCTGCATCTGACCCGGCAATCACAAGATAACGCAATGTGCTCTTACTCTTCAGGTTTTATTTAAGTTAACACTTGCTTGCATATTTTCTATGAATACCCGGTGAGCTAATTTTGGGTGTAACTAATCCATCTCGCGATAAGGGGTGTAGAATGGAAAATCCGAGACCCTGTTAAAATCCGAGACCGAGAAACCGCGACTCAAAAATCCGGGTAGCTGTCTCGTTCTCCGCTCATTGCATTGTGAAAATTATTTGTAGATAAATTTATATCGTGATTTTTCTGTTGTTGTTGCTGTTTTATAACAGTTCATTCAGATAAAACTCCTGCTTGGCTTGCGAGATTTCGAAACTCAAATTGCAAAATTCAAGATTCTGAGGCCGGCTTTACTTATCGCGAGCGCGAGATTTCGAGACACGAGTTGCGAAATCGAGATTTCGAGACTCCCCGTTTTCTCTAGTTTTCACTATTTATTCTCAGAATTTATGTTGGACTAGAATCGAAATATCTGTAAAATATTGCTTAAAATCATTGTAAAACACTTTTCTAAAACCGGCGACTTTCCGACTTCCGTCATTTTCAAGGCACGATGAGCGGAACTCCCGTATGTCAAATACGTTAATTTTGTTACACCACATGCTCATTGCTCTTTATGAATACCGCTGTCCTTCATCAATCGCTGACTCGAAAACCTGTCTAAGAGAGAGCCTGGCACTAGTCTGTTGCTTAGTACAGAATTTACACAAACAATATGGCGCCGGTCTTTGATACAAATCTTTCTGTATTTATGTGAGTTTTTTTTGTTTTACCCGTTTAAGAATTGCAAATTTGTGCGGAGTATTACAACTTTAGGTAGAGGAGAAGAAGAAAAGAAGTATCTGAGACGTGGATTTTTGTATAACGCGTGGGCAATTGTGCTAAAACATGGACCATAAACGTTTGTTGAGTTGTTGTGTGGAGATTTTAGATTCTTTTAATCCAAGGATTCATGGCGTTTTGGAACACCTGAATACTTGTTTAGCAACTAAATTGGTAAGTATACATTCGTTTCTTAAAACAGAGATCAGCCTGAGAGTCAGTGTTTCAATCTTAACGTGCACTTTTTTTCTATAACATTCAATTTTATGATTCACGAAGCAAAGACCAGGTTTTTTATTTATTTTTGTTTATTGTCGGCTTCTGATCTCTTCAGGATCTTGCCGAAAGTGATGAATCCTTTATAACAGAAGTTTTCTCAGGATGTGTGCAGTACACCAATATTCTAAAGGTTTGTGTAAATCATGTAAACGTACAGTAGGAATTGTAATTTAATATGAACTTCACGAACGCCCCATTGTTTGATTTAAAGCGATAAACTACATGTACCAGCTCGATACTCTAGACATAGGAGACATACATGTATAACAGACATTCATAATATTAAATGTCTATTATCAGTTTGTTGGAGTTCAATATTCAGTTTAATATTCTGATGCTGTTACATTAGGTGGTTGTAGATGCATTCTATGCTGAAGTTGGCAAGACCTCCCTTCGTGTTGACACAAATGTTTATACTGGTGAGTTTACATTTATTTAAATTATCTTGCCCTTCAATTTGGTTTAAGCTACACATACACCAGTTTACATGTATACAGCAGAAAATAAACAAGAATCAAGTGATTGCAAATAAAAAATTAATAATAATTAATTTACTAACAATGGTGACATATCCTGTAGATCTAAAATTACAATGTATAACAAAATCATCATTTCACTTCTCTTACGGGAAAATATGAACTCACAATTGACCTCGCTCCCAATGTGTGGCTTCAATAGCTCAGTTGGTAGAGCATCGCACCGGTATCGCGGAGGTCACGGGTTCGAATCCCGTTGAAGCAATGAATTTTTTTCAGGCTTCTTTATTCCAATTGCTTAAATTGGAAATTCACTGCGACGATCATTTATCACTTTCATATACATCCGCAGTTCATATATGAATCATTTTATATACATTACATCATTTCACTCCTCTTACGGGAAAATATGAACTCACAATTGACCTCGCTCCCAATGTGTGGCTTCAATAGCTCAGTTGGTAGAGCATCGCACCGGTACCGCGGAGGTCACAGGTTCGAATCCTGTTGAAGCCCTGAATTTTTTTCAGGCTTCTTTATTCCAATTGCTTAAGTTGGAAATTCACTGCGACGATCATTTATCACTTTCACATCCATCCGCACTTCATATATGAATCATTTAATATACATTACATCATTATAACAAAATCATAAGATACAGTCAAACCTCTCTAATGCAGACACCATAAGGACATAAAAGAGCATCAGTATTATGGAGGTGTCCATGTTACAGAGGTAGAGTTCACATCATATATTTTGGTCTCTTTCAACCAAGTGAACTGTCCATAAAAAGGCAGGTGTCCGTATTATCAGAAACCCATAAGGGTTGAAACGTGTAACTCCCTATGATTCGCATGGTACAAAGCGTTTGAATATTCGTTTCCATTAAGTACATATTTGGAAAATCAGGTGAAAAAATTAACCAATCAAAGTTGCAACATTTGGATTAAATTTCGCACTCGATGGCGTATGAACAAGCTTGGTTGAATAAAATTAAATTTGGTCAAATTCTCCTGCTTTATCGTCGTTAAGTACATGTAGTCTGTAGAACTTCACTTGGATACACTTAACAAATTTCTTTAGTTCCTGTAAGAAATTTACGGCATTTATGTTGGAATCTAAGTAACTCACCGAAAAACCGAAAATGCTGTTGCATGTCCCATTACGTGTGTAAAGCATTCACGTACAAACTCTTCGTGTTTCCAAATATGGTACTTGGCAAAACTGAATATTCAAACGCTGTGAACGCGTGTTACACGTTTCAACCCTTATGGGTTTCTGGTATTATGTATAGAGGTGTCTGTGAGGAGAGGTTCAATTTAATTTACCAGCACACTTGCTATGCATTCACCAGTCAGTTTTTACCTTTTGTTATATAATTTAATGTTGCTTTTTTTCAGTATTGGTCTACTTAGCACTGTACAGACTTGATGAACTTGGCATCGCACATTTCAGAAAATTTGTTGTTAGTCATGAAGCAAATAAAATGTTCAAGGTAAGAATTAAAATAACATTTATGGTGTATTGTTTTTAATACAGTCTACCCATCTCAATCAAGTTATTTTTAACCTTCCTACCCCACTGCCCTTTACCGGAGTGTTTACTGTTAAATCTAACTCTAACATTAATACTCTTTATAAATTCTGACGCTGACTTATTTGAGCGTAAACAACGCTCATAATGTGCTCAAGACGTTTCGACCGAGAATCTTCGGTCTTCTTCGGTTGTTATCATGGCATAAAACGGCTTTTTAACGGTTTCACATTGTACGCGCGCGAGTGACTAATACAAATACACGCGAACGCTGCGCGAGACTATGAACATTATGTAAGTGACTTATATACATCAGGGATGTCTATGTGTTCATTTCCCGCATTCTGGTCCCTCTGCGAATGCCACGCTTCTAGGAAAAGCCTCTTGTGGTAATCGCCTGACTTGTCCACCACCGCTGCATGATTGAAATCCATATCATGGCCAAACGTGTTCGCGTGTTGCGCGATCTTAGAGTTTTTGTCGCAAACACGGACTGCTCTTTGATGTTCTTTAATTCGAGTAGCTAACGCTCTGTCCGTTTGTCCATAATAGGTAAAATTGCAGTCAAAGTAGTTAACTCTGTAAACTACACATCTAGACTGGAATGCTGTGAGTTTGTCCTTCGGTCTGGGGAAGCATGTGCGCCTTTCACGTAGGGTAGAACAACAAACGATTTTGCGGCATCATTTGGAGTGTCGCTGCTGTCTGAGACACGACGATTAGCTTTGCGATGAGAATCACAACTCTTGATAAACCGCAATGGATAGTTATTGTTCATCAAAACTTTAACCACATGCTCCTTTTCTTTGCGTTTCCCTGCGCTTGTTGATGGGATATTTTTCGCTCTCTCAAGGAGTGTATTCACCACTGATCTCTTGTGTTGAGTTGGGTGATGCGAGTTGAAATCTAGATATTTGTCAGTGTGCGTTGGCTTTCGGTAGACGTTAACCTGTATGTGCCCGTTCACTCTAGTTGTTGCGGTGTCTAAAAATGAAAGGCCGTCGTCACTTTCGACCTCACTAGTGAATTGTATGTGCGGGTTAATAGAGTTGAGGTGGTCATGAAACTCTTGCACATACTCCTTTTTTAGGCATACGTGGCTATTATCGGCATACCTGTACCACCATCCTGGAGGATGCGGGGCTGATGAAATCGCTCGGTCTTCTTCAAACTCCATCACTAGATTGGCTATGGTTGCACTAACTGGGGAACCCATAGCGCAGCCAAATGTTTGGTGATAATGTTCTTGCTCGTGGGTGAAAAAACTGTTCCTCAAAACGAACTTTAGCAACCTCATGATATTGCTCACGGAAATGTTTGTGCGTTCCGTTAGAGTTGTATCACGCTCCAATCTATCGCGAGTAACTTGTAGGGCCAACTCTACTGGGATTGAGGTAAACAGAGAAACAACATCGAAAGATACCATGACATCATCCTCTGTAATCACTTGGTTTTTTATCTTCTGGGCAAACGCGGTGCTATTTCTCACTGAGTATCTCTCCTCCAGCAGAGGGGATAAGATAGAAACCAAATGCTTTGACAAATTGTATGTTGGTGCATTAATACAGCTGGTGATTGGACGAAGAGGTATGTGGGCCTTGTGGATCTTAGGAAGGCCATAGAAGGTTGCAGGGGTTGCATCAGTGCTGTGAAGGTGGTGATATAATTTGGGTTCCATTTGAGTTTTATCGCGGTCCTGAATGCAAGGACTGGACTTTATTTCTGATAACAGATGATTAAGGTCCTTTTCGACTCGTGACGTGGGGTTCCTGCGTTTGTCGGTAATCTTCTCGTACGTGTTGGTATCATTTAATAAAGTGGCGATCTTTTCTTTGTAATCTACCGTGTTCATAACAACAACGGATCTGCCTTTATCTGCTGGAACGATGGTAACAGAAGGATCCTGTTTTAGGTTCCTTACTGCAGCAAGTTGTTGCTTTGAGATGTTAGAAACTGCCTCAGGTTTACTGTTTTTTAAGATGTTGACCACAGATGCACGTATAGTTGCTTTAGTACTTTGGGGAAGGTTATAAATTCCCGTTTCAATGTTTGCTATGAAGTTGGACGTTGGGACAGATCTTGGAGTTGTAGAGAAATTTAGTCCGTTTTGAAGTGCTCTGGTTTCGTGGGTACTGAGTTGACGGTCAGACAAGTTTATCACCCAACGATCCTTGTCAACGTAGTCATCGCGTGTTTCGAAAGCTCCTATGTCCGTTAGTTTTTGGCAATGTCTAGCCTTAATTTTAGCTCTAAACGTACAAATGTACTAACGTTATGGTCAATTACCTTAAGCAGTTTTGCTATGTTTTTTCACCCACGAGCAAGAACATTATCACCAAACATTTGGCTGCGCTATGGGTTCCCCGGTTAGTGCAACCATAGCCAATGTCAGTAGTGATGGAGTTTGTAGAAGACCGAGCGATTTCATCAGCCCCGCATCCTCCACGATGGTGGTACAGGTATGTCGATGATAGCCACGTATGATAGCAAACTCACAGCATTCCAGTCTAGATGTGTAGTTTACAGAGTTAACTGCTTTGACTGCAATTTTACCTATTATGGACAAACGGACAGAGCGTTAGCTACTCGAATTAAAGAACATCAAAGAGCAGTCCGTGTTTGCAACAAAAACTCTAAGATCGCGCAACACGCGAACACGTTTGGCCATGATATGGATTTCAATCATGCAGCGGTGGTGGACAAGTCAGGCGATTACCACAAGAGGCTTTTCCTAGAAGCGTGGCATTCGCAGAGGGACCAGAATGCGGGAAATGAACACATAGACATCCCTGATGTATATAAGTCACTTACATAATGTTCATAGTCTCACGCAGCGTTCGCGTGTATTTGTATTAGTCACTCGCGCGTGCGTACAATGTGAAACCGTTAAAAAGCGGTTTTATGCCATGATAACAACCGAAGAAGACCGAAGATTCTCGGTCGAAACGTCTTGAGCACATTATGAGCGTTGTTTACGCTCAAATAAGTCAGCGTCAGAATTTATAAAGAGTATTAATGTCAACTCCTGACTGTAATTTTGGTATTTTTCGTTTAACTCTAACATGTTTCTTTCTTTTTTTCAGTTTCTGTCATTCTTGTTCAGTGAAGATAACATCACAACGTGGATGCAACATGAGGTTAGCAGACTCAGCGTGTACAGTGCACAGTAGCCCATGCTGTCTGTTACATGTACTTGGTTTGAGATTTTCCTTAAAAAATCCACTGCAGTGATTAAACAGTTCAGAGATCTATCTCTTTGGGCATCTTCATTGATGAACTGGATGTTGCCCCAAGAATGTGAATTTTGCAGTGTGAGCAACAGGGAATCAAAGAGACGTCACTACTTGGATGTGTAAAGGGTTAACCCTCTCTCATTTAAGGTTGAATTACACGACTGTCTTATTTATTGTGCATAAAAAAGACATCATTCCATGTCAACTGGCTCGTAACCACACTTTTGGCATAGACGAGGCAAAATCGGCGATCGCCGATGGCGCGAGCCGCAAAATTTAAAATCTAGATGCAAAAATGCTATTTTCAGCATTTTACAAGGTATTTTTGAATCATTTTCCCAACTTTATAGCTAAACGTTTACTTTTTTTAATTTTTGGTGTATGATCTAGACGAGGCAAGTGCCCCGTCTTGCCTCTTACTAGTTACGGACCCTGGTCAAATCCTTTTAAAGCGGGTACTAGTGACCATACAATCATGTAATATCACTGTCAGTGACATAACTTGCCTCAGTTCTAACCAAGATGTTTTTATTTGTATTTTTGCTTTGTTAGTGGTGTAAACATTATGAGCACAGCTATGTCCAAACAAACTTGATATCTCCCTTGTTGAGGCAAGTACATTGTGGTCATTGGTATCAATAACATTGACTTAACAGTCATGCCGAGCAAAGCATGCCCCCTAGAGTACAGTGTTTTTTGTACATGAATTGGCTATTTGAAATTTGAATCCATTATTCAATTTCAAGAATGCATAAAAACAATTTTGATCAATGTTTGAATCAGAATTTAGTTTCTGATCAAGGCCCCCCCAAAAGAGAAGAGAACTCAAGGCAAGAATTTGAATTTTTACTGTACATGTATATGTATTTGTTTTAACTAATAAGCGTAAAAACATACGGTCTTTGATCAAAAAGTAAATTTTGTTCAAACATCAACCGGCACTACAGCTGTAGGTATTCTTGAAATTGACTAATGGATTCAAAATTCAAATAATCAATTGATTAAATAATAATGCACTCTCTGGGAAGGGACTGACTTCACTTGGCATGACTGTATATGATATATGTACATGTAAAGAGTTAATAAATAACTAAAGATAATTTATTTTTTTTAAATAATATAAATGTAACAGTCAATAACGCAATTTGTATGAATTGCCTGTTCAGGTGGTTACCAGAGTTACATGACCTTGTTGCTGAATTGGGAGATAAATTAGCAAATAAACAGAAGCCACGGAAACCAAAACCAGCAACAGGTACTCGACATATACACATACATTGTACAATGTACTGTACATTTAACATGTAGTAAAAAGTTCTTTAAGTAGATCTCAGTTTTGAATTTAATTTCTGCTGCAGTTGCACCCACATGCAGTTGTACAGTACATTTGTTGTACACACATGATTTGTGTACTGCATAATACAAAATTATATTTTATTTATTTAACAACTTAACACAATTTATAATTAGTTTTGTTCACTATTTTACTATTTGTTTACTATCCCATGTCACTTGTCCAAATTAAAAAAATGTCCTGGTCACTGTTTTATCGCACTTCTTGTCCTGTTGGTAGTGAAGAAGGAAAATTGCTAGTCTTTTCGGATTAAGTTTCCAAGGGTGTCTGCCTTTTTATTGCTGCGCTACTTTCTGGGCCGTGTCGCGTGAATTAACTTGGCAGGGCCTCTTTTCTAGCTTTCTTACTCCTAGATACAGCTCTAAAATACAAGTACACTAGTAAGTACATTAATTTTGTAGTAAATTAAATATGTTTTCATTGTCATTTGTTGTAGAACCAAAACCATTTAATTTAACAAAACCCAGACCAAGAAGTGTTCCTATGCCAGCAAAGGTACAGCTGTATGTTTGATGCTTCTTTGTTTCATGTACATGTACAATAAAAGATTTTAAATAATGACCCCCGAGGAGGAGGAGTGGTTTATATTACTTGCAACTTAATCGTTCTTTTTTAGATTTTTGAGGGAAGGAGGTAGGGGAAATATATGTGCTCATTGTGTACATGTGCTCATGTAAATGCTGTAATCTTACAATAAAAACAGATGAACAGGATTTTCAAAACAGAACCCGGCACCTGCCGGAGTTCCACAGGCTACTTCATTTAATGTTGCCGGTTACTTTGACCATAGCAATCAGCTTTTGAGAAACAAGCTCTGCTTGCCACAGCCGCCTACTCTTCCAGTTGCCGACGCCTACTTCAAAACATTTTGAAATCCCTGAGCGTTTTGCCTCCGTTCCCGAAGAGGAAATGAATTTTTGTCGCACTTCGCGAGTGCTTTTCTACCCATATTGATGCAGAGCTGTTGCTCCTAAAGTTAACTGTTTAAATTATACCACTTAGTTATTAATAATAATAAATCTCCATGGAAGAAAGAACATCAGTCTATGGTAAAACAAATGCATTTACATGTATTTAACATGTTTTGAACACTGATTTTTGTTTGCTATAATTCTTAGCTGTACTGTAGTAGACAGTTCCAAACCATATACATGTATTGTGTACACTGTTCAGTAGCTAAATAGTATCTTTAAGATAACATACCGGTTTAACTTATACAATTTGTCTTGAGAAATGGGTGAGGGCAGGGAGAGGGAGGGGGGTGCGGGTGGTTTTAAAAAAAGTCCTGACCCATTATAATATTGGAGATTTACTAATAGTGTGTGTTTTTTTTAATCTTTTTTAATGCATTCTGTACAGTTTATCTTTTGCTGATATTTTAACCATCGTTAATTTTGTCTTTCAGATTCCAAAATTAAAAAAGCTGAGAGAGGTACTAAATGTTTGTCAAGTTTAGTTACTTCTGTTTCAGTTTTTATTTAACCATTTTTACTCACCCTTTCTAATGTACAGTCGAATCCCGATAACTCGAACCTTCAAGGGAAAACGAAAAAGGTTCGAGATATCGGGAGTTCAAGTTATCAAGGGTTATATTAGTAAGAAAATTACCTGAAGGGGAATCGAAAAAGGTTCGAGTTAGCGGGAGTTCGAGTTACTGAGGGTTCGAGTTATCGGGATTAAACTGTACATGTACATTCATGCACTTGACAGTGTTTTTTTTTTAATTTTTTTTTTCTATTCATATGTTTGTAAAGGTTCCTCAAACCACATATCGTGCACCTGCTGAAGAAGATGTTATTGCAAAGATACGAGAAGAAAACCGAAAAAGAGCTGAGGTGAGTGCTCCAGTATCAACATGTAAATTCTCTCTACCATTTTCAATGACATTTCTTAATTCTACTTGGGAGAATTTGGACTTGATCAGCCCTTTTATTCTCGTTTACCACAAAATTAGTGGCTTCTGTTTCTCAAGGCTAATATTTTCCTTCTATTTTGTTTGTTTTTGTTTTCTTTTTGTAGGAGGGACTGATAAGGTCTTCAGCGAGGCAACCTGCCTGTGCCAGCGCTGAGAAATCAGACAAAGCAAAAAGAAGAATGAGAAGAATTATAGATGAAGAAAACTCCAAGTGAGTTAGCTTAGTGCTAGGCTAAGCTTATCGCGATTCTACATGTACTTTCCTTAATATATAAAAACTGTAACAGCCTGATCCCTTTAGCTGAGTTCAATTCATTTTTTCTTACAGATTGCAGTTCAATAAAGTTAAAGCACAAGAAATGCCTTCAACTACGGTAACTTATAATCACTGCAGTGACATTAACAAGTAAAAAGTGGATTAGAGTTATTTCGGGTAGTGCCACTGACTGAATAAATCCTTTTACTAGATTGACAGCTTTAATTTATTCACTGGGCAATTCTGCTTACAGCAACCAAGCAGTAAATTGTATTATTTTTTTCTTTTTTAGGGTGGAAACATCCCCATCAAGTTGAATGCCGCAACAATTATGCGGGAAGGAGTATTGTTTCAAAAGAAGGAAGAAGAAGAACTCAAAAAGTATGAACATTGGAGCTCTAATAGCTATTAAATCGTTAAAACTTTATACATGGGCCTAGAACGTTCCTTTAAAAGCTCCACTGATTGCTTCTGTTATTAATTTTTGCAGACTTGCAGAATATGAAAAAGGAGGCAGAGATGCCTCTGAATTCTTGAAATGGCAAGAAAACACAAGAAAGGTATTTGGAGATTTCCACAAAGTTGATTTTCTAGGAGTGACTGCATGCTTGTCAAAACTGTTTGTGAAAAGGTGGCAAGTGTAATCGGTATCTGATCTGAAATCTGTCTTGGTTTGGTTGTTGTTCTGCCAATAAATGCGATGTGAGCTCTGTCAACTGAAGATGTTTGTTTGTTTACAGTATTTGTGGTTTTTTTTTTCGTTTAATGCAATTACAGATTTTTTCTGAAAACGTTTGATTTGTGTTAAATGTGTACTTTGTATATTTCTTTGCAGAAAGATCTGGAGAATAAGCTGGCAGAAATTGAGAGACGAAGATTGGTGAGTAACTGCAGGTTCACTGCAAAACTAATGCCCACCTCGCAAGCTATCTTGCTTTTTAATTTTCCTTTGTATTGTAGAAATTGTATTTTCCATTTAAAAATCTCATTTGATAATCCAATTCAAGCCTGCCCAATATTCATGTCTTGGCAATAACGCTATTCAGTTCTGTCATTACATTGTACTTATTTTAAAGTGTTGCAAGTTTGTGTAAAATGTAGTAAAATAAAGCACTACGTTGTTGAAACAGTCTTTTACCCTTTTCTTTTAGGAAGGAAAATTAAGCTATGAAGAGGCGATACTTGCGAGACAAACAATGATCAGAGAAAACCAGCAGCGAGTCATGGAAATAAAGGAAGAGGTAAGGATAATTTTATATCAAAATCTCTGAGAATTGATTTTAATAAACAACACTACTGTTTAAGGCCCGTTTACACTTGAAGCGATTTTTGTCGCGCAAATTCAATGCAGTTTTTGTCGCGCCGGTTGCACTTCATAATCGGTGTTAACTTGCGGCGATTCATTGTGATTTTATGACCGCGATCTCGCAGGCGTCGAACCTGTTTAAAACTTGATGCAGTCGGCGCAACAAAAATCGCCTGTGTTAACGGACCTTTACAGTACTCACGCGTCGTTCCGTTTTTACCACTTTTATTACGACTTTTTGTTGCTTTACCAATGCTAATGACCAATGAAAAACCAAGTTTTTCTAGGGGTTGGAGAAATCAAAGCAGACATGTGACAGTAAGTTGCGCGTTCAGCTGTTTGTTTTGTGATTGGCTGAGAAGCTCGGGAAACCAAAAAAAAGACGCGAAAAGGTGTTAAGCTTCCCAGTACATCTTTGCAGTCCTCTGAAAAATGATCAGTCGTGTCTTTTTCTAAGAATTTTAAACTTGCAGACTACGAATATTTCAGAAATCATATTTAAAGAAAATTATTTGACATCGTTTCCCAGACAAACACTCTAGTCTGATGTTTGAAATGGCAGAAAATCCCTCACACCTCGTTTACAGCTAAAATGCGTTTTTATGCTTTCGCAAACGACCTTCTCAATCGTTGGTAAGAGAGAAAGATTTTTGCTTGAATCACGGTAGTTGTTACATGTACATACAATTTTGTGATTTACAATTTTTTTTTGCTCACAGACCAGGGATATGATGCAAAAGCATTTTGAGAGGAAGACAAAAGAAAGAGAAGAAATGAGGTTGGTGTTTTGCCATGGATAATTCGAAGAGCACGAGTGACAGGGAAGACTCCCATATGGAAACGAAGAAGATGCTCGTTGCCTCGCTTAGGGATATAAATTACGGATTTTGCTCTCACTTACATGAGAGGGGTGAATACATGTAGGTTCGCGGTTCGTCGGATTTGGTCTAAAACGTACCCATTATGCCGATTTTTTGCGAAACATTGAGCGGATTCGCGGATTTCGAAAATACAGCGGATCGCGGATTAGCTGAGAATATTTGTGCGGATTCCGGACTCTCCATGTCAGGAAGCTCTGATCGTGGATACTAAACGAAACTCGGATCACTTTGGTTCGTCTTCGTCGTTGTGTTGGTGAAAATGTCGCAGAAACAAACAACAGAACGAAACTTCGTTAAAAAAAATGAATCATTTAAAAACAACATCTATTATACTGTCCGTTGCCGTGAAACTAGACCACCCAAAGTTTTCAAGATACATGTATGTGGATTCGGATTTGAGCGAAAATTGTGGCGGATTTACGGATTATGGCCAAAAAAAATAGCGCCGATCGGCAGATTTGCGTACCCCTATTCACCCCCTCCTTAAATGTAGTAGCCCCTATTTTTAGGGTTAAGGTTTGTTTGTTTGTTGGTTGGTTTTTTTTTGGTTATAAAATTTTTGGGAAAATTTGATTTTTTTTTGGGGGGGGGGGGGGGGGGGATTCCCCCCCCCCCCCCCCCCCCCCCCCCCCCCCCCCCCCCCACTGAATTAGAAAGCCTAAGTGGTTGGAGTAAACGAACTTCAGTATTTTTCGCTGAAAGTTCGACAAGAACGCCACTGATACATGTGTGTTAGTTTTTTTACGTACTGAATAATGGCTTCTCAACTGCTGTACAGCGTCAAGGACTGTCGTCTTTTAATTCTGACATTATACTTTATTGCGTTTGTCCTTTAAATAGGAACCTTGTTGAGCAAACTATGATGGAGCATGAAAACACAAAAGAAGCTCGGAAAAAACTTCAAGAATACAAGCAAAAGCTGGGTAAGGCAGAAAAAACTGCAATAGTTACTCTTATAATAATACTTTTTCATACATGGGTAGTGCACGTTAAAGTTGATTTGTAAACTTCATTAAAAATTCAAAAGGAATGGACCCAATGAAAAGGCACTAGTCAGGTCACATAAATGCACTGTAAATCCCAAACAAGCATCTATAGGCGTCCTGTAATTTTGTTACACAATGGGACCGATTTGATTTCATAAACTTAAAAACAATAAAAAGATAATTATATATTCCTTTCACGAGTCCGATACAATATTCGCGTCCGATCTGTATGGGTATTTTACAATACCTTGCCTTTGTAAATGCCCATACAGATCGACCTATCACATACGTTGTGTTTGCTGGTAAGAATCTAACTCCGTTGCGTCTTTATGAAGATTTTTTGTAATTGATTGTTCTAAACAATTCCCTTAAAATAGGAAATATTCTAAACTGAAAGGTTTTACTTCATAATTTTAGTTCAAGAGGTCAGCAAAGAGAGTCAAGAACTCATGCGAATAGCTTTGGAAGAGGTAAGCTGCCTAATGATTGTACATTCTAGATGGGCGAATTTTATCCTCTTCAGAAAAAATTGAGTACATTAAGCACTCATAGAACAAGTATCTACAGTTTGTTATGGAATGAAATATTTCCCAGGTCTTGCTTTTTTTTCTCCATCAGGAGCAATGAGTAACTCGCTCTCTGTTTTGGCATTGACCTCCAGACCTCTCGTTAGAAGACCGGCGCGTTCGCCAAAATCTTTTTGTCCTTCTCTTTCCTTTCCTCCCTTCCTCCCGTCCCCCTCCTTTTAATTCTTTTTTTTTTTTTTGGAGAATTTGGAGGCAGGCCGAATTTTATAAAGTAAAATGTACTAGAGGTGGCATTATTTTTTAATGTTTTTTTTTTCTGTTTTACAGGCTGAAGAGGAAATGAGACAGAGAGTCGCGCTAATCGCTAAGATACGTGCCATTGAAAGTGTACCGGTTATTCGATTCAAGGTATTTCCATTTTATTGTTTCAGTACTGCTCTAGCATTAATTTGTCATTTGAGAAAGTTATGAAAATGTAGCTAAACATTTTGCAAAGTCTCCAAGCGTAGTTTCATCGTTCCTTTATATCTGTATTACGTTTATTCAGTTTCCCGCCAAATTTCCTAGCTAGTTCGCTGCGCAAATTTTCGCCCAACTTCTATCCAGTTTTAAGTGGATAGATTTCTTCACAGATTCCCGCCAATATGACTGGGTAGTTAACAGTCATTTTTCTGCTAATACAAAATGTGAACTTATTTTGCATTAACACGTTTGCTTTCTTGTTGTACAGCACGTGGACATCACAGAATCTTCAGGAGCTGGTCTTCTCAGTGAAATGTCCATAGCGGAGGTGAGCTTAAGAACATTATTTTTTAAAAGGGTTACATGTATATCATCGCATGTGAAAGGTGAGGTGATCTGATAGTAAATGCATTGGATATCGGATTGAGGTCCGTGTTTTAGCCCTGGGCAAGGGCACTGTACTATGTCTTTGAAAAAGACGCTGCAATTTACACAGCCCCTCTCCGCTCAAAAGTAAATGGGTACTGGCAAAATGTAAGGCCAAACCGTCAACATGCTTTTGGGTAGCATGCGTTTGACTAGCAACGCATCCAGAAGGAGTTTCTAAATACTTCTGTTCTCTTCATGCTACAGTGCAAGCCGGGCTGATAAAGTGTATAACGTACATTGTACTGTGCCCTAAGTTTAAAAACAAACAAATAAACGGAAAACACTTTGTCACCTCACTTTAAAATGTAAAATCAAAACAGAACTGAACTTTCTAAGTACTTAAAACAAAAGAAAACTTACATCACAAAATATGTAATTTGTGATAGTCGTAGATTAGTAATTTTTTTGGGGGCGGGGGTTGGGGGGGGGTTTGGGGTGTGATTAGGTTTTTTAGGTGTTTTTTTGGGGGGGGGGAGGGGAGAAAAAAAAGCTTTCATTTTATGGTGGTAACTTTTTTTTTCTTTAGTTGCGGGAGAGGCTGGCGTTACTTAAAATTGCCGAAAAAGAAGAGGAGGAGGAAAAAAGGGACACTATTCTGAAGTCAAAAGTGGTGAGTGTTGAGAAAGAACAACGAAAATGGAGACTGTATTTTGGGTGTGCGGGAACTGTAAAGTGTTAGTCTCGATATCGATCTAAAGAGCTAAAATGGTTGACAAAGACCAGTGAGAACTTGAACTATTTACAACGCTGTACATTGTCTCACTTTAGGACTCAACACTTTCATGCTGGTATTTATGACCTCTTTCAGTGTAAAAGAGAATGCGTGACTCACATTTGCGTGACCACGCAGAATCTTCCTGTCACGTACCGTAACGTTTGTTCGACATTTGTAATGTAAGTGGTTTTGGATTGTTTTAACAGGAGAGAGACCAGTTCCTTATGGACACTTTGGAAACTATCGCTAAACACCGAGCAGAGAAAGGAAATGAGGCAGCAATCCAGTGAGTGACACTTCATTTCTGATTAACAGTAACTCTCTTTTACGGCCCTGGTGTTGGTCCCGTTGGTTTTTTTTTTTTTTTAAATATCTCCTTGCGGCCTTTTTAAAGGTGGGCCGGCCCGAGGGGGGGGGGGGGTATAACGTATTTCGCGAGGAACGCTAGTTCCAGGGCCGCTCTTCGTTTAGTAATCACTTTGGAGACTATGCTAGCTATGTTTTTTTTTAATCCAAAATATTATATTTAACATTAAGAGATTCGTACATTTTTTTGTTATAGACTGGAAACAAAGAAGCGCCAGAAGAAACCTGAAATTAAGGATCCAAAATTACAAGAACTGCAGGAACGACTGGAAGCCAGAAAGGCGGGTAAGAGAAGTCTGTGAAGTCTTCTGTTATAGTTTAACATGTGTGCTAATCAGTTTTCCTTGCATGGCAATTTCATGTACAACCTAGTTATGACATTGGAGTGCATTCCAAACTATTCAGTTGTCATTCAGTAGGTAGGTAATAAGTCTGCGTACGAGCCTAGTGGCTCACAGGGTGTACCAGGTATTTTTTTTCCTTCTTTTTTTTTTTCCTTTTTTTTTCGCCCCCGGCCGCCGGCCCCCCCCCTCATCAGGCTGGAGCTTATCCCGATTTACGTAGAATAAAACGACTTGAAGTATTTCTACTCCCCCCGGGATGGGATGCTAGTTCATCGCAGGGTTACCCCCCAGCATTAATTCGCCGGTACCCATTTATACACCTGAGTAAGTTGTCTTGCCCCGGCCAGGGTTCGAAGCCGGACCACTCGATCAGGAGTCCAGGCCAACGCGCCTGAAACATTTTGTTATTCAATAATCATACTATAATTCCTCGTATCATAGTTTAACTTTGACCGTTTTATTACATTGTCTCTACTCTTTTATCTCCTTCCTCTTTATCTAATGCATTATAATTGGATTTATTGTGGTTTTGACAGAACGAAAGAAGGAGAGTGAAAAGCTAGCAGTTGTTCCAAAAAAGAGCTCAGCAAGAAGACAGAAGGCTCTGCAGACAGAAAAGGTTTGTAGTAAATTAAGTAGACCACTAGATGAATTTATTCAGCCTGACCAAGCGACAGACAAATAAGCTGACAATAAAGTTATTAAAAAGTGACATTAATATAACAAATGACAAACTAGCTAAAATAAACTTGTTTTTACTCCTTAAAATAACACAAAGAACGGTCGAACCCAAGGCGGAAATAAATCATTAATTTTCCTTTTTAAATGAGATTTTTTAGTCAGAACTGTCATTTATTTATGTATAATGACATTGATTTCCTTTCAGGCGGCTCTAGAGAAAATGAGATGGAAAGAGCTTGAAGAAACAAGAGAAAAGGCCGCTAAGCTTCGAGGGGAAGGGCTAGCGAGTAGAAACTCGGCAGGCGTTCGACCTGTGACAACTTTAAGGTGAGAAAAATAAGGAAACATGAAAACAATTACATTTTATGGCAAAAAAACATAGCTCCTCTTATTCCCACGATTAAAATTGTGAATACAATGCATGTAAGTAATGATTGTTAGTTTATTAAATATCTTTTTTTGTCCTTGGTTTTCAGAAATCAACAGAAGGCAACAAGGATTGCATCCTAAATACAACTACAGTTATTACATTCCTTAGAACGATATTTGTTTCTCATAATAAAGTTACACGTAACATTCGCGATGAAAAACACATTGAGTTGTCCTTGCTTGCAGATTTTTTTACAAAATTCTTCTAGATTGTTTAGTGTTATTCTGGTCTCCTTATTCCTACCTCCTCACGATCTAAATAGCATTGCTGTTACTTGCACTCTTGTATACGGTAGCTTGTACGCGGCCGAAAACTAGAATACTCTGGAAAGAGTTGTGGATGCGTGTGATGTTACTGAGAAAAGGCGGGAAAATTTTTCACACGCGCGCCTCTACTCGCTCCAGGCTACACTGTTCTGAGAGTGAGAGAAAAGAAATACTACCGGCCTAAAGAAGTGAATGCTTTGAGATGCCGTTTAGCTAAATACAGGTGTAGCAGACTTTCCAAACTGCAAGTTTGGGTAGTTGGAAGGTTAACTTAAGAACAAGTTATTTACGTCGAATTGGTGGTTCAAATAATTCAAGGAACACGATGTTTGCTATCATAGCTGTGTTCCTCAGTCAAACCACTAGTAAACAATAGCTCTTATGCATGTTTACGTCAGACTGGCTAGTTTCACCACCAAGCCTCGTTTTCGAAGTGCAAACTTGTATATTTTATCATGAACGAATTCCCAAAGCAGCAAAGTTGAAAAGAATACCCACGTGAAAACTGCATGAAGGTGGCAGAGGGTTGAGAATAATTCGCGTAAACGAGCCTTGGTGGTGAATTATGAGATTATGACGTTATGATGCATAAAGCCTATTCCAGCTTATTTATTTTCATCGCCCTCGAATCTGCTCCTGCTGAACTTTGAGCGTGAACCAAGTTTTGTCTTCTCCACTTGATTCTGCGATTTTGGAACCAGATTTTAACTTGGGTCTCATTGAGGCCCAGATCAGCCGCGAGATAGAACCTCTGTGTACCAACAATGTACTGTTGACGGTTAAACTCTTCTTCCAGTCGTTCTAACTGGTCCGCTGTAAAGATTGTACGCTTTCGTTTCGATTTGCAACCAGCTTCAATCTTCCAACCTCGTTGATGGGTCTGTAGAAATCGTTCTAAAAAGAACCCAAGCAAAGCAAATGTTTGTTACATGTAGTTGTAAAGACAAGCAATCAAAAAAGTGTTTCTTCGAAAATTGTTCCATTCTACAGGACCCTACAAGAAAGCTATGACAAATGATGAAAAATGCAAGGCTAGTAGTATTTAGAACAAGGGAGGCAAATTTAAAGTGGAATGGAGTGATTGAGTGATGGATGGAAGGGGTCTGGCAGCGAGTCTCGCATGAATGGCTCGCTACCCTTCGAGGGAACAACAGGAGCAATACGCCCCCTCTCCCCTCCCCATCTACCAAAAATAGCACCTGCTACACTAGAGGAGAGCTGCTTCACTACCAAATGGAGGCTTGCGAGAACTTATAAGAAACTTCCCGTGTCCCCAAATTATCACATTATACATGCTATGATCGTTTTAATAATATTTCCTGGAGGAAATAACTTCAAATGAGAAATATAAAGAGAAACAGAGTGAGAAGCGGAAAAACACATTTTGAGAATCAAAACTTCCAAGGTAATTATGAAGGAAAAAGAATGAAAAAAATAAGTTTTACCTTGGATTGGTTGAAATGTGGGTAGCAATCTTTCTACGTCGAATTTGTGGCGGGAAACTTCAGACCGCTGCGTTCGCTCTCTCGGAGTGGCGGGAAAAAGCACACGGTAGCCGCCACTTGTGTGCGAAGTAAATTGTGAAGTGTGAGGAGCTTCGTCAGTTGACGACGCACTCTGCTCTGGTAGAAAAGCATTACACTTTGAAACAGAGGTCGGGTATGAAGGAGAAACTACTCGAAAATCTTGTAGTTGGTTCTGACAGCAATCTTCTGTGCAATAGGGAACAAAAATATAACCTCGAAGACAAGGCTCTGATTGCTTGAGATCCATTTCTCGGCTGTGTTGAAATCACTGACTGCACAGAAAGAGCAATGACCCAGATTTATTGAGGAGTTGAAGATCAAAATGATAATTCGACCCGGTAATGACTTTAAATTGGGGAAATGAAATCGCAATTACGCATCGTTAGTTAGGTGTCGGCAAATCCACCTTTAGCTTTAAACCGACAATTTTGACGTGATAGATACAAGCGATCACGCAATTTAGGTCTGTAATTACAACAGCGCTAAGATGGTTGAGATACGAAGCACATCTGCCTTCATATTGACATGATCACCCGCATGCTATACACCAGAACGCTTCTTTAATAAACAGAACTAACTTACCCCTACAAATGACAAAGAAAATTCTCAAAATCGCTATTTTGTTGCACACACCCAGAAACTCTCAAAAGAGATTACATATTGGGTGCGTTTCTATAGCAACAATATTTTGCACGGGCCTTTCGTAATGGGTGTTTTTTGGAGCATAACATGTAAACAGTTATAATTTGTTTTTTATTACGAGCAAATTACGTGTTTTTATGCACATCAGATGTTGCCTCGAGCTAATGACTTTTTCTAATTAGTTTCTTGAATGAGGCATTAAGTGCCACTTAAGGTTTTAATAGTTCACTGTTCTTGTCAAAAGATTAGTACTCAGATAACTAAATCAAGTTGTGGGCGAGCTACGAAGCTTAAAAAAATTGTAGAAATATAAATCCATTGGAGAACAAGAAAAGTGTTTAAATTGACCTATAAATGCATTTTAGGAGGAGTATCTGAATGCACAAAACACGATTTTGTGTATGCCAATCAAACATGTTAACCGTTTCTTTGAAAGCCACATTTGCTTTTTGTGAAGCTTAAAAATTATAATTAGAAGGGTGACTAATCTGATTTGTTTTCATGCTGGTACACTAATCAGAACTCTTGTTGTCCAAAATGTGGAAAACATTCTGGCCTTGTGAGTAACCGTTACGCGTTTCTAAAAAGAATTTTATAAATACTGTCAATCAGCGATGAAATTGACAAACAATGGAGAGTACTCTTCAGGTAATGACGTAACTGCTCAGTGCTCAGTCCCCCTCCCACCTCCCCGTAAAGTGGATGTATACTGCTTGGAAATTAGAGACCGACCTTTTTTAGTGTACCACATCAGGAAATGTTACTTTCTGGACTAAAAGACTAAATATATTTTATTATACATTTTCGGGTGTATATAGTATGCATGTATCTTACGACAGGGGCACCCAACGGAATATTTCGTTAAAATATCTGTTCGGAAGACGATTTGAGATCTAGAATTTTCGGAACATTCATTGTAAATTTGTTTGCTTGCCTGCCTTTCCTATTATTTTCGAATATCTAAAAAATAGTACAATTGTTCATTTTTAACGGATTTTTTTACTCTAAAAAGGTCACCTAGAATTTTCGGGAGCCTTTCTCCGGCTGGAATTTTCGAAAAGGTAAGTTTTGATCCCTATAACTTTCGGATCACTAGACTTTCAGCTAGGAAATCCGAACAGATAAAAAAATTTTAGAGGATAAAAATATGCCTATATCTACCGTTTAAATACTAAAATAAGTGACGTTCAACGGTGCTATCTTTAAGTGGTGTTGAACTATATTCTCGATGGGTGCCCCTGTAAAAGACTAAATATATATTAGTATACATTTTCGTGTGTATATAGTATGCCCGTATCTTACGAGTCTTGCAGTATTTTTAACGAGCGCGTAGGGCGAGTCAAAATGCAAATGACAAATAAAAATGTACAGCGATACTACACACTAAAATGGTTAAAAATATATTTATTATTTAAAGTTTGTCTTTCTCGAAATCCTGCCTTCTAAGGCCCGTTGCGCCCCCCCGACTGGACCTTTTCTCTTAATTTTCCCCCCCGGAACGGCAAAAAACGGCAGTTGCAACCAAGCTTACTATGTTTATCGTTCTCGCATGCTTTGAAGGAACAGGAGGACCTCTTTAAACGGTCTCCTAAAGGACAAATTGAAGTTGAAGCCTTCTACCATATATTTTTTCTAAAATAATTGCGCTGAAAATGTTTCCCTTTGCGAATTTGTCCGAAATCAACATGATCAAAGATTCATTCTATTCACCTGTCTTGGGAGAATTAAATTTAATTGTGGTGACTGCAAAAATCTAGGTACATGTGACACGAAAAACCTACAAATATGAAAATGTCACTTTTCCATTATTCATTTTACAATGGAAAAAAATAAAATTTTAAGTTCACATCTGGAGTTAATGGCAACAGTTCAATTTGCCCGGTTCATCATTATTTTTAATTTTCGTCTTAAATTGAACAGTACATTGACAATGACTTGTCAGTTTATTTTTGCTTTAAAAACATATGAATTAGTGTCAAAACATAATAGAAAATTAAAAGGCTAAACTATTAAATACTTTAAAATATATTAAACACACTTTTAAATGTGTTTTAGCTTGGTTTTGTTTTTTATGTGTTTTTATTAGTTTTTACTACACCTAAAAATGTAAGTTAAAATATTTTCGACTAACCATCATCAAAATTTTGGATGTCTTTACTGTTGTTTTTATCGTACAAATTACTTTGGCAAATTTCAGCCTTTTTAACTTTTTATTGTTAATTGGCTGTAATTAATTCATATGGTTTTGTGGAAAAAATATCAAGGAGTTCAATGTCGATTTATGCTTTGATTTTTTTTTTTTCAGGAAAGATGGTTTATACAGTAACCAAGAGTTTTTAAAAATACCTTGCCTCATCTAAAAAGAAAAATACGAAAAAGCGCAACAGCTAAAATTACGTTAATGTTGTAGCAATATAAGTAAAATACTAATGTCGCTAATCATGGTTTAGTATCAGTGCTCAAACGAGAAGTGCTACGATTTTGTTTTTGGATTCCTCGACTGCGAGGTAGAAATTTCGGCCCAAATTTTCCCCAAATGCATGGTTATCTAGCGCAAAACACAAAAGAAATATTAAATTTGGCCTAGCTATTTATTTCCTTTTACATTTAATCGAACTGGCAAGGTAGAAATTTCGGCCCAGTTTTTCTCCACGAATGCATGGTTATCTAGCGCAAAACACAAAAGAAATATTAATGTTGGCCTAGCTATTATTTATTTTCTTTTTATTAAATCGATCTGGCTGCGTAAATATCTGCAACAGCTCATTTGTTCCTCATTATTCATGCCACTTTTAAAGTCGACATCAACAATAAAGAGGCGTTCACACGAAGCTAGAAGCTGGAAACCGAAGCCTACGATGAAGCTTTCGTTTCCCGCAACGAGAGGAAACAAAAATAATGCATATACGTTCAGAACTTTGCAGGTCATCCAGGTATTTATTTAGCTTCTCATATATAACGTGACAAAAAACATACAGTCGGTCACAATATCATACAAAAGCCAATCATTTTTTTTTTTTTTTTACAATTTTTGTTAGCCAATCAGATTTTACGAAATAGACAAAGCGGTGAAACCTAGAAGACCCAAAGTCGACAAGATATTTGGCTGTCTGTGGACCTTCAGAACTGGTGCATGAACCTTATCATGATAAGAAATTATTTTAATGCGATATTTCGAAGAAATATAATTCTGTATTGGAATGAACAGGAAAAATAAATTCTTAAAGAGAAACGGCTAAGTAGGAGTACAATTAAAATTTTCAACAATTTTTTTCGTTTTTTTTTTTGCTGACGAGTTTCCGTGAATCGACAGCGCAAATTATCGCTTCGTTTTTTTTTTTTCTGTCAAATATTAAACTGCGATATTATCAGATTTGAACCTGTTCCAAAAATTCCGACCATAATTAGCTCTTCATCAAGTATATCGCGTTTAAGTTTCGATTGCATAAAATGTGAAACAGTTTTCTTCAGTTCTATCACGAAAATGAAAGTTTGGTGATTCACTCTGGCAAAGAATGGATTACTGCTTTGCACCGGCGAAGTTTGCCATTTTTCTCTCATTCTGGAAAATTGACGGTGAGAAAGATGATTTAAATAACGATAGTATTTCGGTATATTTGTTTCTTTTGAATGAACCCATATTATTTATAGGTCGGCAAACAAACCGCTGTACTCTTGAAGGCATAATTCAAAAACTAAAATATTTCTTCAGAACGACATCGCAACAAAAGTTTTGTTGAGAGTAAGAAATCTAGAGTTATTGCTTGCTGTATTTCAAAAATAGCTCCATCCTCCCCAACCTTACAAATGTAAACTGTATATAGGCGAGCCTAGGGCGTTTTACATTATGTTACTAATCTTTAATTCTCAATGTGCCAACCGGATTTTGCGTGTTGCCAAGCGGTGGTATAAGTTTTAACTTGTTAATTGAAATCCAACTCAAGAGGCTCGAAATTATAACAAGCGTGTAATATTACAAAGAGACTATTCGCTTCAGGGGCCGATCCCTGAAAAACTCAATGGTATCGGTTGTTGAACCCAAAATAATTTGTAGCTCTGTCTGGAACTTTCCGAAGGTTCTTGTGATATAATATTTGTCTTTTGCATTTTTGTACAATTTTTTTCAAATGGTCTTTCTTTTAAATATTTTCAGGAGCGCCCTTACGTTCATAGTCTGTCCCCTTAGAATGCTATGGTGTAGTTGCATTTTGTATTATTAAGTAGTTCTATATCCTGCAATTTCCATGGAAAAAAGAGAAATTCACTTCCTATGCACCTGATCCTAATTTTAAATTCTAGGTTTCAATTTCCAAGTTCCTGTTTCAAGTTTCCTTACTTATATTGTTTCGACAGAAACTGATGAACGTGCAGCCTTTTGGTCATCATAAATTATTGAACTGATGTTTTGCCTTTTAAAAACCGCCGGCTAGGTTTCATTTTCTTTGTAAATAAGATTAGAGTCACTTTGCAAACAGCATGGCGGCAAATGTAGACAAAGTCAATATCTCCAAGTTTGGTTAACACATTTTAAGAAGAAGACGAAATTCAGTCAGAAATTTTTTAGCAGGTATTTGAATAAATACCAAGCGTAGGCAAGAGTTATTAAAATAGCGCGCGCTCTTCTGATGACGCAAGTTGGCTTAATTTATTTTCTGCTCTCAGTCACTGGAATTAAAACGCAAGTTTGAGGTTATTCCGTTTTGCAAAAGCTAACATATGCAGTCAGTCGAAGGACATTTCAGCTGCTAGGCGACTCGAAGTTTTTCTGCCCTGAGTTCAATAGCAAAATGAAGAAACTTTCGTTGGTATTAATCGCAGTTTTCTTCGGTTTAGTTGTAGCTAAAGGTAAGATAGAATGTTTTTCAATTTTATATGTAATATTGGGGTAAATAGTGTATCAGGATACCTTTATAACATATTATTTTACTGAAAATTTAGCATTCTATTCATGATCCTTTTTAATAGCTGGGAAATTTAAACTCCACTTGCATACATAAAAATCGATTTAAATTTTTCGCAGTTCAGCTGGATGGTGATGGTATGTTATTGGTGTGTGTTTTCCAAAAACTGGAAGCTTTTCTCCATCTTAAATTGGTTTTCAAATGCAAACTGACACAATGAAAGAAAAAACGATCCTATGCTTGGTGGAATGTTGTCTAAGCTAAGGTGGCAGTCTCCTTCCAAACTTCCTCGTTTAGTAGAAGAGGTAGTTTGAATGAAGAAAGAAAGTTAGACATTCAAAAAGTTCTGGTTCCCCACGCCTCGACCGCGGACAAATGAAAGAAATATGTAAAAAACTGGAAAAGTACTTCATAGATAAGGTTTTAATTTCAACTCAACTAAAGATCAATATTTTACCCTTTATTCTGGTGGCTTACAGGAAACAAGTTATTACGGACTTGTCGGCGCCAATTTATCAAAACATTCAGTTCGGCTGCGGAGCATTCAAAAAGTAAAAATACTCGCTTATTCAAGGGAATGGAAATGTATTTACACGCAACAACTATTTTATCTATCATTGCTTACACTTGCTATTAAATATAAACAAAATTCTTCAAAACAGAAAGAAAGACTACCTGAAGACGTTTGACCGCGGTGAACCACAAGTCATGCTGAATTCGTTTTCACTCGTGTGCACTCGTTTGAGTATTTCCCTTTGTCTTCCAGACTTGATTCGGGGCTCGTAAGATTCGTGCTACAATGAATTCACTCACGCTTCGGTTTTACTGATTTTCTGTGCTGTTTTATTTATTGTGTCCTTACACCACTCACTGCCTTTATTGTCGTGAAATAGTCATGTTTTTCACTATCTAGCCTGAGTGGACACGCGTTTGCTTATTTTGCGGGACAAACAGTCCGAGAGACACGCGAGTCGCGACCCAGGCGTCGAGGACAATTGTGCTTTCCCCATTCTCCCGCGATTCGGATGTGCTCGGTTAAAGCCATTTTGACCTGGCGGCGCATGGAACTTCAGTCCGTTGGCCAACAGGCACTGTTGGTCGATATAAAGCAGATGTAAGACGAATTTCAGTTCAAAACTTTCACTTTCAATTCAGTTATTTTTAATTACTTTTGCACTATAGCTATCAAGACCGTTAACTGTTAAAAATGCAAAAATATAATGTTCATAACCAGGAATCCCAATAAACTTTACCAATTAAGCGCTGCCATATAATTGGTTACGTTAAATTTCTAACCTTGGCCGGGTGATCGAAGGTTAACTATTAAGTCCCAAAAGAATTAAATCAGTGTCTATTTAGAAAAAGTATTTGTGTCACCGATTGCATTGTTTCGGTTGGCAAAGAGCGACACAAAGCAGAAAACAGTCCTGATACGAAATGGCTACAACCCTCTATCTCTTGTTCATCGCAGCAGTTTCTTTTCAACTGAAAAGCAACGGTAAGCATTTTTGGAGTTAACATAAATATTTCCCTGCATTATTTTTACATAGTCCTTTGTGGTGATTAGGCTCTCGGACCTCTCGTCGACAATCTTTTTATTAAAAGTCTCCTCCATGTCCAACTCGCTATAACTCTTTGAATCTGAACAATCATATCAGTGCAGTACCACAAAGATTCACAGTATACTAATTTTAAACTGTATTCACGTTTGAAGAGAAAAAACTAACAGCATAGTCTAGAAATTATGTACCGGATTTGTTGCTAGCTTCCTTCTTAACACCTGGCCCGGGATTGCCGGCTAAGGCAGGGACAAACTTGATAAGACACTGCTTAGCCTCACATTTCACAAATCAACTGAAGTTTATTCAAAACGCGAGATATTCAGTGAAATTTTGTGATGCTTTTGGATGCATTTTCCTGACTACAGCGAAGGTGCCGTTCATTGACAACTAATTACCAACTTTTTTGTTCTAAAATGTTCATTATTACGAGGCAGACGTCGTGCCTGAAAAAGTGTGAATGTTTAAATCAAAAGTTTCACAATCTGCCCAAATATGCTGACAGGCCGTACAGTTACTTGAAATATATTGTTAGCTTATTGTACAAGCCTCGATTTATGAGCATACTGCAAAAAATTCCACACTCTCCTTTCTCCACTCCCTACCCCTTGGTATTGATATATCAGTATAAGGCTCATTAATTTACTGCAAAGATTTTCTATTCATTTACAGAAGAGAATATTTTTTAGTCAAGCAACAAAAAGAAGCTAAATTGCAGATAAAGGTTCTTATGTGCTAAAATTCCAACAGAAAAGGAAAATAATTGTTTTCTCTAAGTACCAAAAATTTGCATTTCATAATTGGTCTTCACAAAATACCGAGGGTCCATTGTATTAAACTGGAGTTAATTTCTAATAAGTTTGCTAACTTGGTCAATAGGAAATGTTATGAAAAGGATTTTCTTGCGCAATATCGACAGATATTCTGTTATACCTGCTTTCGTATCGGCAGTTGATATCAGTTCACATCGAGCTGCTTTAAAAGGACTTAAAAACCCCTGCTGTTTATACGTCTCAATGGAATACGCCTCAAGAGTTTAACATGGATGCATTTCTTCCCAAGGGAGCAGCTATCATGCGAATAAACAACTGACACAATTAGTTGAGCTCGATAATCCATAGGTCATTTAGCGGGATCTGAGTTTACATAGTCGGCCTATAAAATACTTAAGAGTTAATTGACAATTAAATCTATCTAGGCATGATACGTAGAATTTTTGACTAGGCGTTAAGTCCATACTCGATAAAATATTGACAAATTACAAGTCCCTTTGTTTGCGGCCGACAAAAGCCGAGTGCTTTATAAACACGTTAATGACATCTGGGAAAACATATAATTGTATAAATATAAAGCGCTTATGTCAAAATCAACGATACAAATTTTTTTTCCCTGTCTCAAAAAGAAGTAATTATGGCATTTTTAAATTTGCAAAACAACGCGTTTTGGTCACCAAGTCAATTTTTTTTACATTCTTTTGATCACGATTTTTTGAGCAAACTCATGATCCTAAAATATAAGTAAAAATGCATGTTGTCAAATGTAATTACGAAATGCGAAAAAGATGAAAAGTCTTTTTTTAATTTACTAAGAAAAAATCATCATACTTTTTAAGAACTAAGAAGTAAGCTTTGTTTGAAAATTCTTGAATTCTCACGACCTTCGTCAGGAACTACTAAATTGCTTCAGTTAGCCTTGATTTTCACACATTCAGCATAGCATCAATGTCAGTATATTTCGCAATTCTTTTACGTTAAGGCGCGGAAAAATGTAGATCTTTGATAATTGCCATTCTCTTGTCATGACAACATTAAAACTGGGAGACACGGTGGCGTTATTGCTCGGTGTTTTTTTTTCTGCGCAGGACATCACTTCACTCTCACAGCGTCTCTGTCCACAAAGTCGGCATCCCGCTAGCTCCTTGAATGGTCGACCTTTGTCGATTTATTTCACAGAAACCGACACGGCATTGATGAACCAATGACAACACGCGCTTGGAATAGATTTTAGCATGCTAAAATGTTATTGTGACGGAATCCATCAGGAAATCGAGAAATATTAATTTAAGTTGGACAAAAATTGAGTATCAGAATAATTTAAATCCTATTGCGTTATTTTCTACTCTTTTTAAAAGTTAAAGATGTAAGTAATTATCGGTGATAACACCAACAACAATTTCTTATCAGAGCATGAGAAAATGAATTTAAAAGTTCACAAGAACCATGTAAACTACAGGTAAAATCTTACGTGTTGCTATTTTGTAAAACCGTCTTTTAAGCGATTCAGTGGCATTCAGTGGAACTTCAAAATTTGTTTTGCGATGTTTGGTGTTGTTAGAAATGATTTCTTTTTATAAGATGTTTGAAGCAGTAACACAGAAGTTTGCAATAAGACGTAAATAATTTTGGTACATAAGATTTCTATCGTCTAAGTTATAAGTTAAGTATCAGTACTAGAAACTTGTAGTTTGACGCAATGCTAAATTTTAATTTTTTTGGTTTCAATGTTTCTGCCACGAAGTTCTATGTTTACTTTTAACGTAAATTTGCTGATAAATATCAGTTACGTAACGAACGAAGACGATTCTTCGGCATTATAGGACGTGTTTTGCATACATATGGAGCTAATCCAGTTTTCTGTTCGCCCGACGAAAACTTCTCTGTCGGCGTTTTTGTTCTCAATGATGAAACATTTGAACAAATTGCGGCATTTTTGTTTTGTTTCTTTGCGGTCAGCGTCCAGCCTCGGAGATGAACAATATTTTCATGTAAAACAATGCCTTTCTTCGAACATTTTAATTGTTAAAAATTCAAACTTTACTCTCGTTAAAATATAACGCAGAAGACGTGTAAATACACAACCAAAAATAAGCAAAGAAAAGCTATGTTATGTCTATCAGAACTACAAATTTATTCTGCCTCCACTTTGACTAGCCTTATCAAACAGGTACTATGAATTTTTTATAAACTTGGCTTTGCTACATATAAAGTGCTTGTTGTTGACCGAAATCAGTAGGTGACTCGATTTACTTCATATCCAAGAGGGTGTGTTTACCAAATCGCAAAAAATGCGGACATCTTTTGCTCTCCTTTCCTTCATTTCCACTTTATTGGCCAAAACATTCATTGGAGGTAAGTTTGTGTAAGTTTTTAAAAGGAGCGCATATTTTACTATAAAAACTCGTTTTCGTTGCTCGTACGGGCAGAGGTCTTCGTAAAAACTGTAGTGTCATCTTTTGTTACGAGCCTAGATCTCAATCTCGCGAAGCTATATCTACAAAAATGGACCGGATTTAATTTTAGCTTGTGGAGCGATACTACTGGTTATGGAATTTGTCAAGTTGCAAAACTTGTATTTTCGCGACAGGCATCTACCCTTTAGGGTAAAACTTTCTCCTTTCGACAATTTTGTTGTTGTTTTAACGTTCCTTTTTAATCTCTTTCCTCAGTGAAAAAAAATCATGTTTACAAAACTGGTGATTAAGAAACAATCTTAATGTAACATGAAATTTATTGATTTTTATCTTCCGCACTACAGTGCATAAATTACAAAATTTGAGATTTTCCATTCATTTGATTCCTTTTTTAAGGATATTAAAATATTTTGGCGACTTTTCGGCTGATTTTGTCTCACGTTCTTACAAAGACTTTAGGCCGCCAAAATACCACATAACCTCAGAAAATTCCATTAATTAAAACAAAACAAAGTTAACAAAATGCAAGAGATAAATTTTTTATAACAAAAAAAAACTGATTATACAGTGTGTGCGATTTTGTAAATGAGTGTCTAAATTTGGGTTAAACATATACATTGGAGGCAGATGAAAGTTATTATGGACGTTTTTGTAAACTTGAACTAAGTGGCTGACGCATGACTGAATTTGTAGTTTTGCGGGCCATACTGTGGCGAGTGTTAATTAATTGAACAAAGGAACAAATAACTGTTGGTTATTTTGGTTTATTTAAATGTTTCACCACAAAGAAATGTTTGGGATCGAATTGTCCACAAAACGTTAATGACTGTGAAGCAAGTTTTATTTACAAACAAAAACTTTAAGTACAGTTAAAAAATAATCCGTTTTTAAAAAAATTTCCTTTCGCGGCAAGTGTAATGCATTGCAGTCTTCATGTGCAGTGTGGGCATTATAACCGTGTTAACTTCTTTCTTTTTTTACTATTTATTTTTACCGCTCATGTTTCCCACGGTTAATGAAAAAGCAACCGCATGTCGTTGGTTTAGTTTAAGGTGTTTGTCAAAGCATAGTTTTAGTTAGCCTGCGTAGCAGGCGCCATATAGTTTCTAGCGCGCGTATGGGAGAAACGCGAAAGGCGCGAGAAGGCCACGCGAGGAAAACGGGCTAAAAACTACACAGACGCCTGCTACGTACTAAAAACTTGTTCGTTTTCCAGAACTTTTCATTTGCAAAGTCACGTCACAAAATATAGTTTTCAAGCAATTCAGGTTTATTTTAAAGCAAGTGAGCGTTTATTTACCGTTCTTTGTTGTTTTTCGTCATTATTGAAATTTTCTTTGTTCTTTACAAAAATAATAAACTACAAAAATGAGAAAAAACATGCTTGTCATTTAACAGTGGGTTGGTGACTTAACGACATAATGTAATTTTGTAATTGCAAGTCATTGCCTAGCCGCGTGGGACGATTTTAGAAGTGTACTGTGCTTTCACTGCGAGGCAAATTTCGCTCTGCTATATTTTTTTCTTTGATGCAACCGCTTTAACACATTGAAGTTGTTTGTGTTTTGGTGTTTTATTTGTTTTGCGGTTGACATCCTACCTTGAAGATGTACAATACTTAAATGCAAAACAATGCTCTTTTCTAACACTCGTGTGTTTGAAACTTTAAACTAAATCTTGTTCAAATACAAGCGGAGAAACTGCAATCACACACAAAAAAGGCAAGGAAAGCATAACTATAAATTTTGTTTTGCTTTTAACCTCAAGCAGGTATATGTAATATGAATCTTTTATTAAGTCTCCTCCACTATATAAAACGTGTTTGTTGTGGGAGGGAACATTAGTTGGTGCTCTTTGTACGTAAAATATCAAAAATGCGTATTTCGTTTGCTCTCTTTCTTTTCGTTTCTGTTATCACGGCTAAAGTGTTCCTTTTTGGAGGTAAGTTAAACAAGCATTAACTAAGAAAACTTATTTTCATATGGGTCCATATGGTGTTTTCGTTTTCGAAAAAAAAAATGGTGTCACCTTTATTAACAAGCCTAGATCTAAATCCTATTCATGACTTTTCTGAATGAAGAGGTCGTTTTCAATTTGTATAGCGATAATAAAGCTATAGAAATAAGCAAAGCTTAAAAGCTGTTCCTTTCACTTTACACTTCCCGGCTCAAAGACAATTAAAAGTTACATTTATTAAACTGTTGGAGTACTAAGCTTGGGCAGCTATAACTGGGGACACAAAAAGTCAATTTTAAAGGATAAAAATTACATTAAAATTAAAATAAATTTAAAATAAAAATTTCCCAAGTTAAAATTACAATAGTGTGAATAAGGATTAACTGTTTATAACAATTTCTGAAATTCAAGTAGGCTGTTTTTCTTTTTGCAACTTGCAGCTTGACGCAGGGCTAAATCCGGAGTTTTGCCAAATGTGTTGTGGTTATCCACAGAAACAAAATACAAATAATTCTTTGTTATTGTGGTTTGAATGTTTCTACCACGAAGCAATGTTTAGGGTCGAGATACCCACAAAACATTTTTTGGTGGGAAAAGTTTATTGAAAAAAAGCGATTAGTTTGAACTAAAGTAACTGACATGTTTCGTTTGCGGGCAAGTAAAATATTTGATGTTGATAAAGCAAAATTACTAACCCCGTAGCGAATTTGGAAAACTGAGGTTATACGGGTATTAAAACTTCGTCGGAGGAGCAAACCTCTTATAGAAGCCTACGTATATTAATCAATTTCGCAGCTTTAGTATAAAATAAGGCTTCACAAGGCATGGTAATTAACTGAGGTGATTTCGTTGCCCTTGACTGTATATAAAGATTGGAATGTGGGTTTGAAAAGAGAAATGTTTTCAAAACGTGGCTAGTTTCACTCTGTTTTCGTTTGTTTTGTGTAAGTGTTTTGTTCTTTGCTTGCGGTATTCACCCCACATGGGAGATTAATGAAAACACTAAAAATAATCCTCAAAACATAACACTAATCCTGGACCAGTTATTTATCATAGTTCAAAATTCAGGCAACGTACCGAAAAAAAAGTGTAAATGTAATCATATTTCAGTCTAAATCTTCCGCTTTAACTCACCTTGTCATATTGTTTCCATGCTTAAAAAATGAAATATTATTCCCAAAAACAACTTAGGACTTTTCACGTCTAAGTTTCACGTCTATTCTTTCTCTTCTTTGGAAGAAGGGGGTTTCAGCAAATATCTAAAAGTGCAACGTTTGTACGTTTCGGGGACATCTACGTCTCATTTGGTGCCACACTTGTTAAAATATATCTTGCCCGACAAGGCATATTTCCACTAAACAATATTTACGTAACAGATCTGTTTTGGTTGTAAGTTTAATTACCGTATTTATTCGTATTTTTTTCGGGGACATCTACGTCTCATTTGGTGCCGCACTTGTTAAAATATATCTTGCCCGACAAGGCATTTTTCCACTAAACAATATTTACGTAACAGATCTGGGACCTGTTTCTCGAAAGCCCCGAAAACTTAACGGGCCCGTAAAGCCATAGCAAAATCTCAAACCCTTTGATTAAAGAGCTCTTTAATTCCATGATATTTTTCATATGAACGGATGCTTCATTCATGCAAAGTTTCAGGCATATTCAATTCTCTGTTTTAAAAAAAACAGATAATTTAAAATGGTTTTACGGGCCCGTTAAGATTTCGGGGCTTTCAAGAAACGAGCCCCTGGTTTGGTTGTAAGTTTAATTACCGTATTTATTCGATTAAGCGCCCAACCTCTAATAAGCGCCCACCTTGAATAAGCGCCCACCTTGTAGGTAGGAAAAGTTAATAAGCGCCCAGCCTCGAATAAGCGCTCTTATTTTTTTCTCAAGCATCTCAGCGGTCCGGAATCCTGAATCCTGACTGATCTTCGCGCGCCGCAGCGGTCGGTTCTCACCGGACCCCGGTTCGGACCCCGCAACTTGGAAGTTTTTGTTACACTAAAAAAAGAAAAATGTAAACACTAACGAGAAAAACTAAAACTGTTATGCTTCTGACAGCGATAGCTATCAAGCGAAAGTGAATTCTATTATCCAGATGAGGAAAACATACCTCAGCCAACACAAATTACGGAAACGCGAGGAACGAAAGAAGAAGATAAATGCCACAACAAGAGTATAGAAAAACAGAGACCGGAAAATACGACCAAGAAAACAGGATATGACATAAATGGAACAGATTTTTTGTCAACGGTGAAACTGAAAATATCCAGCCAACGAATGAACGTACGCTGTGCAATCAGAACGTGAGAAAAAAAGATGCGGTGTTTACGAACCCTCTTCCCTGACCTCTTCCAAAGAAGTATCAGCGGCAACTAAAGGACAACATTCCCTTTAACTCCAAGACATGGAGTTTGCAAAGTCAAGAGAAGTCCTCCTTGCAAAGAAAAGAGAGCTGGTTGAGAAGCACGCCAAGGAAATCGCCCACAAGCGGAAGGGCCAGAAAAAATTTTTTCGAACAGTTCGGTGACGACCAGCCAGCCTGTTTATCCCTGCATGGCCAGAGCGGACGAGCCGGAAATAAGATGTGGAGACATGTATTGAAAAGGCCCTGAGAAAGGGGCACGAGAGAGGTTAAAAAACAAGGGGGTCGCACAAGAGTTTAATCCAACCGCGCGGCCCACAACGAGCGTGCCCGTAAACCTCTACAAGATGTTCGCCGCTCATCGCGGAAAAGGAACCCGGACTCTCCGTTTTTGCCTAACCAGAGGAAGCAGAAGAGAGCAACAGTCCTCTCGGTAGAATCGAGTTTCTCGTCGCAGCCGCGGGACCGGAATCAGTAACCACAAAAGCTCTTGATGCAGACCTCCCGGCCGCCCAACCGACACAAAAACTGAAAATAGATCAACAAGGCAGCAGAAGGTACAGCGACATGTAAGTGCAGCCCTCCGCCAAAAGTAGAGGGCTCTAGAGAAAGGAGCCTCCCTACAGCGCCGGCCCTGTGGCCCTCAAGAAAGAACGCGCGCGATGAGGAAGTATTAAAAGTTAAAAAAACGCGCAACTCGGAGAGTATGAATAAACTACAAGATAGGTATTTTCCTATGATTGGGCGACAATTATATTAGAGAGGATTTAAAAGATTGAGTGGCGTTTTTACACTTCATTGATTTTAACCAGAGTAGGTAACGTTTTGGCGTATGACCATAAATAAAGCCATTTATAATTTTTTTTCCTGAATGTGTGCCGTTTTTCCTGATTTCCTTTCTTTGCAATAATTCCTTTTTCTGTCACACAGGTAAAAAACAACCGCTTATTGCTTATTTCTCATTTTGATACGTTAAATCAGCAGAAATCTTAATCTCCTTGGGTAAACATCTGCAAACAGAATTCTTCATGCCGAGATGTGGAATCCACTCGCGCGCCAAGTTTGAGAACGGCTTTCACCGCTTGCGCACATTTTTTTGAAGAAATAATCAGTAAACCGTAGAAAAAAAAATAAAAATTTATGCCGGCCTAGGTCGGCCGTAGGGAAAACGTACCCCAGTCTGAGCACGGCCCTCGGTGGCCTCGGGCCGTACTCAAGACCTCAGGTACAGTTTTTCCCATACGGACCTCCCGGCCGGCAAATAACATATATATCCTTCTTCAAAAAATTCTAAATGCACAAGAGGAGTGCTTTGATTGTTATTGAAATTGAGAATGAGATTGTGTAAGTACTACTAGAGCGGTTTTCACTTGGGTGTAGAAAGTAATTTGCGTTTGCATTGGTTTTGCATTACTACGCTTTGTGATTGGTTTAAAAACCTCGCGCCACTTTCTTAACCAATCAGAAGTAAAACCAAAACCAATCAGACTCGCTCACGCACGTTTTCCCGCGCTTCGTGTCGACTACATGTATTTGCTTCGAGTTTTGATTGGTTTACTGGCTTGTCTGTCCTTTTGTGATTGGCTAGAGTGATTACTTTGGTTTTGGTTTTACGACACTCAATTGAAAACTGTTCTAAGAGACTTCGCCGTATTTTACAGACACTTTCAATGAACAGTTAAGATTCTGTTTTGGTATATCTTCACGTTTTATTAATATTCATTGTTTTGTTGTTAAATAAACTTTCTACTTGCGAGAAATGGTGAAAAATCTTTCCAAAAAATTTTTTTTTCCAAATTCCAATTCGATCTGGAATCAGTGGGATCAAGAAGAGCCACCTAGTGGAAGATCCCAATGTAAATTCTCATTCCCATTCCAATTCCCATTCCCATTTAAATTTAATAAGCGCCCAGCCTCGAATAAGCGCCCACTCTCAAGGTCCAAAAATGTAATAAGCGCCCAGGGCGCTTAATCGAATAAATACGGTATATTTCATAATTTTTTTATCTCTAAACTAAACTAAGCTCTCAGTATCTCCGCCATTGTTGCAGAAAGTCGCAAAAAATCCCGTTCTTCGTAAAGTCACATTAAGGGCGGCGCTCCCTTTTGTTATTGCCCACACTTTCTGTGCACTGGATCATGCAACGTATCGATCGCAATTCAGTGGACGCGCGTTACTGAAATTTGACTTAACTATTTTATCCAATTAATATGTTTCGGAAGTCGTTTCTTGTTATTTTCGTTATGTTACAGAACAGGAGATCGCATTAATAACTTCTTTTCATTTTCACAGTTTGATAGAAAAGGGGATCAGCCAATAGAAGCAAAGAAAATAAGTCACCGTCGATTAACAGATACCAAGTAAAATACTTCACTATTTCTTGCAAACAAGACACTGATTACTGGCTCGCTAGACATAATTTTACTGTTCCAAAAAAGTTTTCTTTTTTTACCATAATCTTCGAAACTGAAAGATGCAGATTTTGTGTGTTCTCTTTCCCTTCGTATCAGTTGTTTTGGATGGAGTTCTAAGTGCTGAAGGTGGGTAAGAGTTGTGTCGTGCGAACTGAATGAACTGCGAATAATTGTTTTTCTTTGCGATTCGCGGTTTCGTTTTTAATAGAAAAATAATTTTACCTTTGCCACAAAATAAGCTTAGATCAAAGTTTCTTAGGTTGAGAGAAATGATAAATAGGCTTTACTGATAGAATGATACTTCTTTATTGTGAGTTTGCACGAGTGTAGAGATCGGAAAATTGTTTTAAGTTCAGTCGACAACCCCAGCTTATAGAAGCGTTTCTCCTTTACATAGTGAACGGAATTTTTAGCCTATAAACACTGAGAGAAAACTTTGAAACAAGTCAATGTAAAAAAGCTTGTGAGTTGTCCTTTGATTTTTCATAAAACTGACACAATTGAGTTTCGTATCTCGGCAATACTTAGCAAACTTAAGCGAGTAATCAACAATGCGAATACTAAAAGGCAGATGTGAAATTTGTCAAGAAGAGTCTAATGAATATTTTATCAGGGTGAGCGAAGTTACTTTGTATGTCGGGTCGCATAAATAAGACAAAACTGGTTTTCTTGCATGAAGGCATAAAAGAAATTTTATAGAGTAGATATATAGCCGACGTTAGCATTAATCAGCGAGTCCAGAAATTCGGTTTGTAATTAAACGGTTTTCCTTTCTACCATAAAAATTGACCTTGCTATTGTCTAGACTTGCATGCGAAAGGCTGAAATTAAAAATTGCAGAAAGAGACTTTGGTCCTAACAAAGTTATTTAGAAAATAATTATTTAACAATTTGTATTAAAAATAAGCAATTTGTTTCATTTCATTTGGTAGAGTTTGCTACAACATCACTTTTTACTTTTCTCTAAAAAGCTGTCTTCGATTTGCGAAACGCAGTACTTTTACTTTTGGTTAATTAATTGATATAATTGACGCTTGTGAGTGACACACTTTCACATCAGTTGAACATAAAATAAACTGAGGGCGATATTTTTAAAACTTTCCTCGAAGTGTTTATTTTAGCTGCCATGTCATGATCAGGAGCTGAAAAAAAATCGCGACGCATACAAAGATCTCTTTAATATTTGCGAAGCATTGGATCGCTATTAGCATTATCAAGAGTACCTTTCTGTCCTCAAAACTTTGTAAAGTTGTTAAATTTGACCTGTGCTACAATTCAGACTTTTTCCATTTAAATTTAAGTTGCATTAAAGCAGACAAAAAGTGATAACTTCACTGCAAACACATATTTACAAAAAATAAAAAAAACGAAGCTATAGCCGATGTGTTATTTGAGGCCCACTGTGATGACTGAATTGATTTAATCATTTTCGTTATCTTTCTATTGATTACAGAGGCAGCTATCCCGCCGTTCAAAGAACAATGTTTGAAATGGCACAATGAATTCCGGACGAAACATCAGGTAAATAAATCTTAGTATTAACTGCACATAGAGTAACGTACTTTGCACCTGCGAAGGGTTATTGTCAAACTACTGTGAGCCAATCAAATTGTACGCTTCGCTTCAATCACATGCAAAAGAAATGCAACCTCCAATCGGAATTCAAGTTTATTTGATGTAAAATTGCCACTCTTCAAACAAATATGTCAAGAACTATTTTAATTTTTTTCACCTTGCCTGGTAGATATGAAAGTTTGAAAAAGGCTAAAGTAAATGTTTCAACGTTTAAATTGTAAACCTCAATCGAAAAATGAGGAATACATTTACCGTCAATAATACTGCAAATGTATAGCATGACACGATATACGACATGACATGACATGACTGACATGACATGACGTGACTTGACGTCACTTGAGTTGACGCGACATGACATAAGGTGACATGGCATGACATAAAAATGACGTGACGTGGCATGACATGACTTGAGTTGACGTGACGTGACATGACATGACATGACTTGAGTTGACGTAACGTGAGGTAGCACAAAATGACAGGAAATGACGTGACGTGGGGTAAAGTGATGTGATGTGATGTGATGTGATGTGATACGATATCTTTTTTTAAGTTGCTTTCTTTTTATAATGTTACGTGACGTTATGTTATGATACGTAGCGTTACACTGTTTTTTAAAACATCGATTACGATTACTTGAGTTGACGCGACATGACATAAGGTGACATGGCATGACATAAAAATGACGTGACGTGGCATGACATGACTTGAGTTGACGTGACGTGACGTGACATGACATGACATGACATGACTTGAGTTGACGTGACGTGAGGTAACAAAAAATGACAGGAAATGACGCGACGTGGGGTAAAGTGATGTGATGTGATGTGATGTGATACGATATCTTTTTTAAGTTGCTTTCTTTTTATAATGTTACGTGACGTTATGTTATGATACGTAGCTGCGTTACACTGTTTTTTAAAACATCGATTACGCAATTGTTTTCTAAAATGTAGGTGGACCCTGTGACTTGGAGTGATGACCTGACCACAGGAGCACAACGTTGGGCCAATATTTTGGTACAAAACAATACATTTGAACACGAGAAAGGCATACAGCCAGGCGAAAATCTCTATTTGTCAGGAAAACCCATACCTGAGGAACCTTGCTCCGAAGCCTCGCAACTTTTCTACGGAGAGATTAAGGATTATAACTTCGACAAGCCTGGGTTTTCAATGAAAACAGGACACTTCACCCAGGTAACTTAATTGTTAATTTGCATTTACCGTCAAAGTTGTAGTCATTGTTCGATTTTAAATTTTCAATCACAGAAAATACGCGAGAGGCGTGGTAATTTTCGCTTCCAATATTGTGTCTGAACAGCATTGACCGAGCAAGTCGTAATGATAAAAGGCCGTGTACTCGTTTCGTGTAAACTCTGCTTCTTCTCATGAAAATTAGCCGCCTTTTTGAGTCCCCTGTCTCTTTTATAAGCTATCCTCTCTGATAAACCCCCCGTCTGGAAGTTTAATTTCTTAATAAGCCCCCTCCCCCACCCACCCCACCCTATTTAGCTCCCCCCCCCCTATTGCCACGGGGTATATTATGAACAAAAAAGCACGAGACAACTTTACGCTTTCAGATAAGTTATCAAACAACACTTAAACATTATATCCTTTTAATGTACCCTGACTGATACCCTTTCAATCAACCTTTCTCCTTCAAAAGGTCTTAGAAAGCGCAATTATTTTTAATTCTCTGCTAGATCCCATCTTGTAAATGAAGTTAACCTGTCCTCTGTTTGAGTGGGATGACTGTGGTATCAATTTAACTTATATATTCTTTGTCTTTAGCTCGTGTGGAAGAAAACCAAAGAGATCGGAGCAGCAATGGCCACCAGACAGGATGGCAGGCTGGTGGTGGTGGTTCGTTATAATCCCCCTGGAAATTTCAACGACAAATACGAGGAAAATGTCCTACCAGAGCTCAAGAAGAGTGGAGTCGGTCAAACGCGTTCTTCCCTTGTTTTCACTGCCTTGGTTGTCGTTACTGGAGCCGCTTTTAAGACCTTTTTCTAAACAACAAGGTTTTTTAACTTTATTTATGTCGAGTGAACTAGACAGTGAATTTAGTCTTTTTGATAGAGTTTCAGGCTTAAGGTAGTAGAGTGTCCCCGATTAGCTTCTGTAAGCTAAATACTTACCCTGACACTTAAATAAAGTTATTATTAAGGGACTTTTACTTAAAAGTGTAATTTTTGTAGAATATACGTTCCGCATTGAGGACGCATTGGTTAGCTTTTGTTTATAGACGATTGGTCACTAGAAATACTGCAATTAAATCGGGAATGTTATGAATTAAAACGAACATCAATTCTCTTGTGCAATGTTCTCATGAAGGAATTACGGAGTTTATGACCTCATAACTGGGTTTTAAATTGCAATTTGCAAATAATATTTAGGTCCCGTAATATATCTGTTGCACTTGATCTTTTATGGATTTTGTAGCCATTTAGATGTGTTAATAAATAATACGAGCATTTTATTGCACAAGAATTGTGTCTTTTTTGTTTTACTTGCGACTCTTCCAACTGACTGTTTGTGTTTCTCTTTTCTTTATCCGGCTTCAAAAAAAGAAGACGCTTTGTGGAATTTTCGTCACGAACCATCACAATTTTGGGCCTAGGAGTTACAGAATTGAGGCCAGATTATATAATAAAAAAAGTAGAACGTTGACTCAAGTAGGGGTTTGCTCATCATCCGAAAGGAGTGCTCTCTGTTTTAAATGTGATTGTGATAAAACTCCAATTTCTCGATACAATTTACTTGTCTGAAACTGAAACTTTATTTACCCTCGGTATTATGAAGCATGTTAGGCCTCTAGTAAGTAATGGTAATGAAACCGAGCATTTTACACTATACAGCACAATGGGCAAAGACCAGACCACAACACCGGGAACTTCATGCCCTACTCTTATCGATAAGTGAGTGGGTTCTTTTACGTCCCCTGCTGACCATAACAATGAAGATGCAGGAGACGGGCCCAACGGAGACGGGGCATCAAGGCATCGTCAATGCAGGAGACGGGGACTAAAACAGACTGTTGATGCCATGGCCACATGTAAAGTTAAGTCTGCATACGAGCCAAGTGGCCCAAAACGCCGAAGCTCATCCCGGTTTCAGTAGCATTGAGTGACTAGGAGTATTTCTACTCCTCCTCCTCCTAAAATGCCGACAAATGATTGTTGTGTCATCTACACGATCAAATATTTTTGTCACACAAAGATTGTCACGTAAAAATTGCTCGTGTAAAGAGTACAGTGATTACCAAAGAAATCAAACAATAAAATAAGGTGAAAATATATTCTACAACTACAATAAAGCTGCTTGTCTTTTAAGATAAAGAAAAGATCTTAAGAAGGCTGTGGCTCTTTATTCCTTCCTTTCATTGTTCTTTGACTTGTAAATGAAGTGTTGTAAAATAAGGGCTGTGTTACTTTGCCTCAAACGCAACAGGTGGTTAAACTAAACAGCCACTTTACGAGTATCTTTTTGTTTTCACTTTTTTTATCAAGCCATCTTTGCAACACCATTTCACACCGGGATAACTTATTTTAGTGCTATCGCCCTGTTATCACTTTTCTTATCACTTTGCTTTTTATTACCGTGACAAGGTGTTTTTTTCTGACAAAACTAGTGTTTTGTACCCTTTGTCTATAGAGAAAAGAACTAAACAAAGCTTTCCAACAACCTTCCAAGGATTCTTCATTGTAGGCCGTATTTTAAGGGTAAATCTCGTGAGGGAATACATTCAGTAAGTTTTCGCTGTTATCTACAATGTTGGACACATTTCTTAATACGTCAATTGTCTTGTGTTCCTTTGTCCCTTTGCTTTGCTTCATGCGCAACAGGTGAGCAAACTTAACACCCACTTTGCGAACATCTTTTGTTTTTAGTTCTTCTACATCAAGACATCGTCTATTTCACACCCGGGACTACATGTCTCAGTTTAATTGCCTTGTTATAAATGTTATTTCACTCTGCCATTTATTACAAGGTGAATTTTTTTTAAGAAAATATTGGTTCTTTAGCCATAGATGTTTTGTATCCTTTTTTTTAAAAAAAGAAAGAAAATAACAAAGTCTCCCCACGGGTTTTCATCGAGGACTGTACTTTAATGAAAGGACTCGTGCGTGCATTTAGTGGAAAATAGGGCGTGCTAAGAACCAATCAGATTCGAGAATTTTGTAATAGTTATGATTAAATTGGTAACATTTGCCATTTTTCCCCATTAATGTTACACAATGTTCAGTCATTAAAGCAAATATAGTAAATAATGTATTCATTCTTTTATTCACCTTACTCCACACTCCACCTTATTTTCAATTTCGCTTTCCAAATTATTTATGTTTGAAAATAAAGAATAAACCACGAAGTATTAAAATATTGGCTTTGAGTCTGATATTCTCAATATTTTGTTAACAGTATACCACTATGTCTAACGACAACCTTAAACCTAAAGTAACAAAAATATAAAAGTAAAAATAACAGTTGTTTGCCAACAAAGCATGATCATATAAGAGCCTCAAAGAAAGGAATGTTTAACAAATTTTAGTTTAAAATGCGATAAAACCGATATCAACCAGGAAACAAAAGGAACTGAATCATTCATAAGTGCTATATACAGTTGTGTTTCACGGCAAGCAAACCAAACGTACGAATAGATAAGTAGTCCCGGTACACTGAATAGCGATCTAACAAAAAATATTTTAGCATATTAACCTGATCCAGTGGTAAGAATATAACAGATAAAGAAGACGAAAACATAGCCTTGTTAATATAACCAACGAAACAAAAAATAAATAATAATAAAAAAGCTTGTCGTCTAGCCTATTTTTTCTCAAGAATCAAGGTTTTGGGTTTTGGATTTTCTAACTTCATAACATTTTGCGATGGTTGCAGCGCCAAGAAAGCCTAAATCATAAATCGTTTCGTAGGATATCCACAGATTTGTATTTCAATACGTCATGAAAGGCTTACACTTGTTTGTTTGTTTGCCTGTTTTTTTTTTGTTTGTTTATTTGTTTCTGTTGTATGCCTCTGGATACAGCTTCATTGCAAATAACAACGTCCACGGTAAGAAAGCGTCTTCAACCAGTACATAATCCAGAAGATTGACATGCGCATTAGGTACGTAAGCCCCCTTAAACTCCGTCAGGGCGTCTTAATGGTTTCATGAGTTTCCTTTTAACGATTAATAGAGCTCCATGCTTTTCGATTAAACGTATGACGATGCAACCATAGCAAAAGTGTCGATATCTTATGTACTGTAGATATACCTTTTATGTTTTTGCCACTAAAAGATAAGATACAATTTTCCCATTCCCGAAAGTTTCTTAAACTTTGAAGAATTTTTAGGACGTACTACTTTGGAGCCTTTCCTGAGGCTTTTAATGTGGCTTCCAGAGTCACATCCACTACTTTGTCCTATATGTATGATACATCCCTTGTATAGACCTGATTGAAGAAACGTTGACCCACGAAAGCATAAACGATAAACGATGCGACCCAAATGTGTACTGAGAAATCGTAAAAAAGTAATCGTCGTCTGTGACAGAATGAACCTTATAATAAGACAGGTAGCAAGCCTCAAAGAAAGAAAAAATCTTGAATAAGGATTAATGGAATATTACTAACTGAAGCTCACCAATGCGCACCCAGCCATAGGTCTTATCGTTCATGGTTATGCCCACAGGGCAACGTTCTTCAATTAGGTGAACACCTGAGAAAAAAAGGTTGACCTAAAAGCACAAACAGTTAACGATGCGACCCATATGTTTACTAGAAAATCATAAAAAAAGTAATCGTCGTCTGTGACAGAATGAACATTATAATAAGTTAGGTTGCATAAATCATGTTCTTAAAGCTCTCAAAGAAAGAAAATATCTTATATCTTATATTACCAATGTTGTCTACCAAGAATACCATTAGGTCTTATCGTTCATGGTGTGTGCCTTTCACAGGGTCAACGTTTCTTCAATTTGGTGTAGATCTGATATTTTTCTCTTGACTCCTTACTAAGTAAGAAATCATCTTTTTTCAACTGAAAAATGTTGATTGATTATTGAGTATTCTAGTCGATAAATTTACAACTGAAACTGTACTATACAGATAACACATATTTTGTCCCGAGTGATACGTGATTAAACTAAACTTTCTTTTGTCGACCTCACAAGATAAAGTCATAATCATAGGATATATGTTTTATCATCGGAAGGTCTGATGTATGTAGAATTTAAAATGTATCTATGGATATTGTATTCAGCCAAATGACGTATCTGGTTTGCTCATATCAAGTGCTGTTTAGCACCCGAACCCAAAAGAATTGTGCTTAAAGGGACATGGTCAGCGTTCACGTTTTGAAAAAAGTCCACCTTAACCCGAAATAAATACGCGTAGAGAACCTCAGAAATCTGCTTCAATTTTTCAGTGTTTTTTTCTTCTAAATTTTCCCATTTAGTAACTGAATTGAAGAGATGAAGGTTTTTTTGAAAAAGTCCACAGTGGTTTTTTTAAAACGTGAAATAGGTCCAGGTCAGCGCTGAAGAACGTGACCATGTCCCTTAAAAAGGATGATGATGATGATGACGATGATGATGAATGATGACGATGATGATGATGATGATGATGATTAAGAGGAATACTCTGGGAGTTAAGAAAGAATTTATACCCTTAGCTACATATACTCTAGATCTCTTGCTCACGTTAAAATGGGGGTAGTGTAGCAGCTTTCGCAAGCTTGTAATTCTACTGATCCTCTAGCGTAGCAGTTGCTATCGTTTTGGGGGCTTGGGGCATTGTTCCTGTTGTTTTGTTTCCATTGTTTTCTCGAGAGCTGCTACATGACCATAAAACGGACTGTGTTAAGTTAGCGTTTCCCGTTCTTGCATTGTGGAACTGTTAGTCATTCTTAACATTGGCTGAAAGCATTATCCCTAAAGGGCCGGGTTGTTCGAAAGGTGATTAACGCTAACCCAGGATTAAAAGATGATCAAGGTTTTAATCTCTCATGTTTTAAAAGGTTTTCCATAGTTAATGTTTTGTGACGTTTGAAGTTGGTCCATGTCAAAACTGGGGGACAGAAAATACTAACAGAAACCTCAACGAAATGTTGTAAAAAATGAAATCAAATTTCACGCTAATCCTGGATTAGCTTAATCGTGCTTTGAACAACCGGGTCCAGATTACTACCAGATGGCACAAGACCGCACTATATGATGATTTGTACTCTATTAACTATTAGCTATTAGAGCTTAACCGTTAAGTTTCCATTTTTTGGAGGCTCTATTAGCTAAAATGCTAAATATGTTAACGATTGGTCATTTCAAATATACAGCGGAAAGGATGTGTAATGAAGAAAACTAAACCTTGTGAACCTTGGTTAAGATAGACATTATGTTCAATTAATTGTTACAAAAATAAATATATTGTTTAAATAATCAGGGCATTTGATTTCTTTTTTTTTTTGGACTGAGAACTTCGTTCCTTTAGTTAGCCTATATTGCCTCAAGCTCGCTCGAGATGCGAAATGTAACACATCAAACTTCTTATTGTCACGCAATGAACTTTGAGTCATACATAATTGATGCGCCACAGCAATAAAGAGATTCAAAAAATATTTAGAATTATACTGATTTTTTTTGTGTTTGATTTTAGTTAAGTTTTCTTATTTTTTGTAATTGCAAGATTGATTTTCAAATTGTTGCGATGATATTAGATTAATGTTTGCATAATTGTTAGTTAAAATATGTTACGCTTCGCATCTCGAGCTCTGACAAGCACCATGTTAAATTTCTACCTATCATATCTGTCTGACCTTTTTTGTGAATCCACTTGATGTCTCTCATTTAGCATTCAGTTTCAGCCTTTCAATTCTTTGGCATAGTTTTTGTCCAATCAGAGCCAATACTTTAAAGTTCATCAGCTTTCCTTCAAACAAACGAGTCTGTATCGAGCTTGGAGGCATTCTTAACAGACAGTCACAACATTAAATGTTTTACCTTGCCTTTCAGAGTCATTCTAAACGTGGCATTCACTAGTTTTCTTGACTCCTAAATTTCACAGTTTTTTCCTGTAACAAAAATATTTCTCGTGCATTTCTTTTTGTCTTTGTTTTCTCTTCAAGACTAACCGCTGACGTTTAAGATCGTGGTCATCGCTTCTTCTCTTTTTGCATCGATCTACTCGAGCTGTGGTCCTCAGTATGACGTCACGTGACTTCAGATGACAAAATCCCGAAACTAAATCAACACACTGATCCCCGACGACATAATTATCATTAATTGATATAATAAATCCACGTAAATTAAGATGATAAATCTTCTAATGAAGGTTAACATTAAGGACCACTGCTCTCCGCCATCTTGGCCTTTGCTTGGGCTTTCTTTTTCTCACGCAAAAGATTTTCTCCTTCGTCATCTTCACCGTCATCACCGCCCATCAGTGAAATAAAGCCCCAGGGTGGCTCGTCTTCAAATAACCGACTGATCGCCAGCAGGGCACTGGAGACGACCGCAAGACCAAACGTGAAGTAGACAAATGTGAGAACTGTGAAGGCAATGACGTAACCTGGGTGATCGTGCTCGCTCTTAGATGGATGTTGAGGGACGTAATCTCCAAAACCAATTGTACTAAGCGTGATAAAAGCGAAATAGACTCCTTCGAAAAATGTCCAGCCCTCGTAGCTTTTGCCTAGGCCTGCCAGAAGTAGAATCATTCCTGTTACCATGATGAATATACACGCCACAGTTTTGAGGTAGATTTTTCGAGGTTCTCTGTTGAAGATCTTTCTATCCACTAGTTTCCAGAAGTCTGCCGTTGTTTCCGTGATTCGTTCGCCGATCGATTTCAGCATCAGGCCTGTGATAGGGATCCCAAATATGGCGTAAAATATACAGAAAATTCGTCCCCACACCGTGTTCGGAGCCATTTTTCCGTAACCTGATGAAAAAGCAATGATCACGATTACAACATTGCTCTAGAGCGGTACATTCAGGTCCATAATAGAGGACATTTAAGGGAGATGTTAAGGTCTTAGCACGTTGCTCGATACGGCCTCTAGGAACAGTCAGTGTAGCAACTCTCGAAAGCTTTTTATTTAATTAATCCTCTAGTCTAGCTGTTGCTACTGTTTTGGGAGCTATTTCCATTGTTCCTGTTGTTTTTTCTATTTTTCTCTAGGACGGAAGCGAACCATTCATGTGAAACCTTGCCAGAACTGCTATCAGACCCCTAAGAAAAATATGGAAGCTAAGCACGTTGGTTCTACAAATAGTCTGTTACATTTAAACCTGGGTATCATAAAATTTGAATGTTACTGAATTACATTTTTATGGAATATTCTATCTTCATGTTGGTCTTTAAAGCCTGTTCAATAATCACATCACTGAATGCAATATTGATGTAACTCTTAGAGCCTTTAATCACGTTTTATGAGCCTACTAATTTTATGGTCTTCGACTCGAATGCGCCCTTGAAATAAGTGGAAATTGCCGGAAACAAATCCCGCAATTTCAAAATAACTTTCAGCTTGGTAGCCAGGCCTAGAGGACACAAACAAAAGGAATTTACCAAGCAGGTTTATTCATTTCTTTTGTTTGCGACCTCTAGGCCTCGTTATCAAGCTGAATTTGACGAATTGAATTTGTCGAAAGAAGCCTATTACTTTTAACTAATTTTCTTCGGGCTATACTACGATTTCCAGTTGAGTGCGACGCGAAAAAGTTTGGGACAGTCAAAACAGATTGTTGTCAAGGGCAACTCCTGTTACCATTGGTAACAAATTTTTCTTCTTGCCACCCGATGAATAATACAACACTACAAAATCGTCAGCAACACTTATTACGCTTCAAATAAAAAAAACACAGAGACAACGATAAAAGAAAAATAACGAATATGCCGCCGACAAGATTAGATAATTTCTGCGTCACCTCCCGAGAGTACGCACTATATCGTCCACTCCAGCCAGCGTCCTCGAATCCCAGTGAATATCGCACTGAGAGAACGCGCCGGCGGACAAAAAGCCAAAATGCCCGAGCCCGAAAGAGCCACGACAGACCAAGGAAGAGGCCCCGCGCCGTCACAACTTCGCCGCACTCAACTGGAAATCGTAGTATAAGTTGTAACAACAAATCTTGCAAAAATCGTCATAGTAATTACGTAGTTCACCTCGTCGAAAACAAAAAACTTGATAACGGCTCTATGCAGTTTAGATACTTTGGTGTTTGATTTAAAAACATAGCTCATCTGGGAATGCTAGATTCTAATGGTAAATTTTAATGATAACTTAACGATGTACTGTCATGCTGTCTATCGACGTTGCTACTACTATTCAATATTCAAATAAGTGTATTTTAACCATTACAGATCCTACATTAAGAATTAATGTGAAGTTTCCCATTAATGTACCATTTTCGGCCTTTCAGCATTAGTCAAAATGTCTGGTGTATATTTATAGACAAACTAAACGACTGCATAGTTTATCAGTAACGTTTTGTGATTTGCAATTAAAAGTTTTAGATGAGAAGGTGATAATGAAAAAAAGTGAGAAAACCATCCATTAAACAAATTGAAATTCTTCTTTTAAGATTTTTAGACTGATTGCAAATGATAAACAATTGATAAACTCAACGGCAGCACGCTTTTTACCAAACGGAAATTTCTAACTAAGAGTATCTTTTTCTTAATTATTTTAGTAATTTCTTATTTATGAAATATTTAATTTTCAAAAAAGAGCGATAGTATAGGTCAAGACTGAAGTTATCAGTAACGTTTTGTGATTTGCAATTTAAACTTTTAGTTGAAAAGGTGATAATATTGAGAAAATGAGAAAACCATCAATTAAACAAATTGAAGTGGATAGTGAATACTTTGTTTACCCTCGGATTGTAGAGTAGTTTGTTTTTTTTTTTTTTTTTTTTTTTAACATAGCTAATATCTCCGAGCATGATTGGCACAATGGGCAAAGACCAGACCACAACACCGGGAACTTCGTGCCCTACTCTTTACGATAAGTGTGTGGGTTCTTTTACGTCCCCTGCTGACCATAACACTGAAGATGCAGGAGACATGGCCTACGGTTTATCGTCCTTATCCAAAAAGACTAGAATATCTAACCATCTAAACTGTGAAGATTTGTAGACTGATTGGAAAAGATAAACCATTGATAAGTTCAACAGCAGAACGCATTTTATCAAGCGGAAATTTATACTGAAAGGTATTTTCTTCATGTTTTCAGTAATATCTTATTCATTAAATGTTAAGTGTAGATGAAAATGAGATCTGAGTGGAAATTTAAGAAAAATCGTGTACTTGACATTGTGTTTTATTAGTACCAAATCTTTCAAAAATAAAAATCATTCATAGTCATTAATGAAAGTCAGACTAAGCACTTCTTTAGTTGTCCATTCTATAAGATTTTTGAATGTCATAGACAATGGCGTGTTTTTTACACAATGTTAACTGTAAACAAAAAGAAAACAAACGAATATATATTCCTCTCTAACGTACTTAAATTTAAGCTTTATGTCGTTTCTTCTTTCGTTTAGCTTTGAGCATTTACCACTTTAATATCTAAAGATGTGAAAATGAAATAAATACCGTATTTTATTCCTGCACTCGTTTTCTGCTTGGAATTTTCCAAATATTTTAAGTGTTTTCGTGAAAAAAAAAACAGCCCTACCAAACGTTCACACTCACTTACTGGCTAGCCTAAGATTGAAATGAAATTGACGGAAAACACAAAGAACAGTGCTTTAAGATTTGAAATTGATAGGCATGAATTCGAGTAAAGCATAATAGAAACAGCTCTGATTACAAGAATATAAAATTTTGAATAATTCATGGTCGACAATTCATTTTTCACGATAAACACGTAGACGTTTCAATACCACTATTACACTAGGTACACGCAATATTACCCCATTTTCACCAAAAAGCATTACGAAGAAGTGTTTAACTCGAACAATACATTGAATTATTTAGTTTTACAAAGTTTAGCGAATTCGTTCCAAACTAAAAGGTTTCAGGGTTTTTCTCAATGTTTGTACAGTACCTATTACTGTATTTGTATGACACTACGCGGCTAATTCATTACAGAGAAAATCATCACAATGTGTAACTCTTCTCATTCGGTAGTGTTTCTTCTGTTTCTGTTACATTCCGTAAATAAAGATTCAAAACAATTTAAAATTATTACACTGCTGATTTTGATGAACGCCTTCTATTCTCCCACATTTAATTTCAATTTAAATCAAAAGAATCAAAAACAAAGAGTCATAGACCCCCTGCTTAGAATCGCGAGCTTATCAGCGTTTTACAACTTAATTGATTTGCGTAGACGCGTATTTCCTAGTCTTTCCTCTTATCGCATTTTTCCAATTAGTTTTCAACTTTGTCTAGAAATATGTCTATTATTACCTGCTGTTCGATAACCGCGAAAATTCATAGCTATACGCGTATTTTATCCTCGTTAGCAATTCTTCCGTCTAGACATTTTATTTTTTTTCAGTAAAAGTTAATTTTCGTAGCCACAAAACGTGGTAAGGCAACAAAATTCCCCTATACTCTCAAATAGGTCTTAATTTTTATGTGGCTCATTCATGGTGAATTTTGGAAGAAGGTAAAATACATTAGAAGGAAAAAAGTAGCACTTAGATGATTCTTCCGCTCGTTATTAATAATGATGTACGAATAGCTTCATTACAAAAGGTCAGTGAATTCTTTTCTAAAAAAAAACAGGGAATGATAGGCACATTTTGCACCGTTGAATCGTCGCTATATTTTGGATAATTTTTTTTTCTCTGTTTTTTTTTCTTTTGTCATATTTTTTAAAGATCAGTCTTCCTTCAAATTTCTTTTAAAGTAAAGTACAATAAATGTAAATTCGATCTGATTGTTGTATATATTTTGAACATTGCATCATTACTCCAATGTATAACTAAATCAAAAACTAAGAAAAAATTGTATTTCTATAATGGATAAAAATACCCTTCAAAAGTCGGAGCATTTCTGTATTTAGTCCTCAATCTAATTTTTCTTATTTTACTCCGCAGTGAGGCCTGAAGTATATTATAAGGGATTTAGAATATGGTTTTATTCAGTGATCGCGCGTGACTTAAAAAATTAAAGACCATGAGAAAATAACAAGTACATATTCGACGGAACAGTTTTCAGTAAAGTTCAGAATTGCATTATTGTCGTTTATCAGTATTATTATTTTTCCTTCTCTTAAGATTTTTTCTTTGAAAGATTCCTTTTGCTTGAATAACAAACGAACGATAGTGGCTCTCGCCTGAATGTCATTTTACTGACTGAAATTTATTAACTGCTGCCTGTGCAGAGAAAAATGGTATAAAAGTACAACTTATCATATTGGGCCTGAATAAATGCACTTTCTAACAAAATATATCTTGTTTCCTCTTATTTCGGCGTCTTAAGTAATATTAAGCATTAATGTACGAGCATAGAACGGCGTGGGCGAGATTTTTGGAAATCAGCAATATTAGCAGTAAATAAATTAGACTACTTTCACGAAAACCCAGCAAACAATATTTCTATCTCTAACATACAATGAAACACATAAATGTTTTATACGTAAAGGGAATTCCCAATTACTTTCAATTATGTGCCGAGAATTCTCACATTTAAACATATTTATTCAAAGGCGTTCTAACACTTAAGAATATCATTTACTTAGCTGCAAAGGTTTTTACATATATTGTAAGGTTTCTATGCCTCTATGGCAATCTTAGTTCAGTTGTTATTTAAGTTAATTTCTATTGAAATACGTTAATTTTACAAAGGAAAAGTGCTTTCTAACGTAACCGAGCGACATGTCGACATGTGGTTTTAAGGTTATCAGCTGTGGTTAATGAAGAGAAACCACATTCTAAAATAATAAATTATAATCTTTGGGCTTTCAGATTTTTTTTAAGAAAGCTGTAACGAACGTTTCCTGACCTTTCAAACTAATCGCTATCCTTCGTAATTAGAATTCTCGGCCGAAAGGACAATATGGGAAAAATTGACAAAAGCAATGTAACTAGAGCCAGAAATATGCGAGACTTTGTTTGCAAAAGCGAAGAGAAGGAAAAATTGGGGATTGTAATCAAATTTCAATTAATAACACAAAATAACCGTTGGATATGAAATTTGAGATTTTTCACTATTCTTTTTCACTTTGAAACGCGTTTTTACAACAGAAAAATAATAACAATAATCTTCGTTAATCTGTGTGTTTACAATTTCACAACATTTGGTGGCGGTAATCTAAATTGTGTCTAAAATAACTCTTTTCCAGAAACTCCCCGCAGCCGGACAAGAATTATGTTTGTTAGAAATAGTTTTCCTTCATTTCTCAATAACATAATAGAAAATAAGTAAATGGGATTATGAAATATGCCGGAAACTACCTTCCTACGTTCGTAAATATTCGACATGAAATGCGTAATCGATAAAGGAATAAAAATTGAAAGGCGCACTTTATTATCAAGGTTTGCACGGAAAAGTTTTATTCTAATTTTTAAATCGGCTAAGATTTTCACCGAGAAGAGTTAGGTATTTCTAAAAATAAACACATTTTCGTCTTTCTCTTGTAATGACAACACTTTGCCAAGCGCACTTCCTAATTACTTTTTTTGGATTGTAGATAAAAATTCGACCACGATTTCTGACTTCCTTAAGAAATATCTATTATATAAGTGCTCGAATTCAACACAATTGTAATTCGCTGGGGTTTTTTGTAGGATTTAAACTATTTTCAAAAGATATGAATTTTCATTTATGGATTGAAAATATCTGTATTAGGCAAGGATCAACTTTAAAAGTAATTTACATTTCCACTAATACAAGTGATAAACTAGGTGTTAATGCAACCGTTTTTACGCCGCTTAAAGAAAAAAATTCATACTCGCTAATTTTTTTTCTTTTGAGTAAATGAAACCAACAAACGCGTTTTCCAAAAATGTGGTTATGTTTTGTTGAAGATGAAAAATTTTAGGAAGCTGTTACACTATCTATAAAAATATTCCTTGCCCTCGTTAAGCAAAACTTGACGACTTGCCTAAATAATGCCTATAAATCCAGAATTTAATACTCCCTCGTTCTGTTTCATTTATTTAAAAGCGGCATATTCGTAAAGAGGTCCGAAAGCGGAAAAACCATTCGTACGTAACATTTAAGAATTCAAAACAATAAAGCAAGATGCATTTCAATTAAGTGTTCGTCCAGTGTCCGACGTGCAAAAAAGGAGCAAAGTTTCGTGCGTCCGTCGCTTTCTTTGAAAAAATCCTCTAAAACATGTACCGAAAACGCGTTAAAATACATTTAACCTCTGGCAGGTGGTAAAGTTGTTATTGAGATCAATTTTTCGCTATTTCCATTTTTGTTTATGGTAAACACGGCCTACTCAAGCGCTACAGAGAGACCGAACGCTAGCTGAACCATATTCATCGTAAAAAAAAATCGCGCTTATTAGCTAATCGCGAAACCGGGCGTGATTCTCTCTGTGAATAACAAAAAACACATGAAATTGAAAAAGAAATATCCAGATTTATTTGATCGGAAGTAATGGAATATGGCCTTGTAACAAATTGGTCCTCAACTACACTTTCGGAGTCTGAATATTTCTTTCTTCCGCGAATGTGTTTTTTATAAATGATGGCAATTTGAAAATAAAATTTTCTCAACTTTTTTCTGCAACAACGAAGTCATTTTTTATGAATTTTATGATTTGCTTCATCCAAAATTATATTTTCACAGAAAAGAAAATAAATTTGTTTTCTTCACTCGAAGTTGAAAAGTATATATCTAACTCTGTCACAAAAATAACTTAATTTTAGGACAAAAAACTTTGTGTTTTAGTTACAGCAAATTTTCTAGTCCATAACAAGATTTTTTGCCTCACAAAATGAATTCTACTCTCCTTCTTGGATTTGTTTCCGTATATTGTTTGATTATACCGAGTTTTAGTTTCTTAATCACCCATGTCATAAAAAACCCTCTTCTACGGGGCCACAGCTGCTTTTAAATAAATATACAATTTTTTGTGGCGGAAAGCTTCGCAAACCGGAACGAAAGCGAAAGGACTCCGCAAACGTTCATTTTATTTTTGGCGCATTTTGTGTACTTCACCCAAAACTTAAATTTGCCACCTCAGATTTCCAACGACAGCACGCATTTCCTTGACTAGAATAAAATATTCATTTGACAGTAATTTTTATTTCGATCGAGATGTCAGATTCACGTTTTGAATAGGCAAAGCTCAATTTTTTATTTACTTGATCGAAAATGGGCATTTAATGATATCCTTTCTAATTGAAGCGCGACCTTTATTTCTCCAACACAACGAAAGTTGAAAATCTTGATTTTTTCGCTTGGGTGAAATTGGATTTTTTTCAAGCAGTGATAGAAATAAATGAACCGCTAAGCTACCATTGTTATTTTGTCGTCTTCTTTGCTATAAGTTCATAATCTTTTGATCACTATTTTGCATAATACAGCCTTGCCACAGCTTGAGCTTTCAACATTGTGCTTCTGTGTGAAAATTAATTCTCGAAAAAGCGACCGATGGTTTGTTTTCGTTTGAAAAATTACAAAACTCGGCGATTTGCTACTTTGCACCTTGGTGAAATGCCCTATTTTTGTGTTTTAGCTAATGAATTCATCGAAAAAACTACTCCAGGAAACAAAACAATCTGCTTGCGAAGCGCATCGGAAAACGAATTTTGAATATTCATGTTCAACACAACATTGAGATCGAAGCTTTTTTTTTAATTCGCAACAAAAGGAGGCAGGACTTTGTTGAAATCGTTAAAACCTCATTCTGAAATCAAGCGAATTTTTTTTTAGGTAGAACGTTTGAAAATTAATAAGTTTACATCAACCAAAAGGCAAACTAGAGATTCAATTTTGCGAGGTCTCGGCAGATAATCAAGTAGAGTTTGACAGTGGTAAATCACGTTCGAGGCTCTTTGCTTAGCAAAGTTGGAATTAAGTCACGGTTCACCGATCGAATGTTTCGTTAGTTAGCAACGATAAAATTGAAACCACAGTTTCAAAATACACCTCACCTTCGGGTATTTAATTTACGAAATAGCGGTATTGGGGCTTACTGCTCCCCACCAAGCGAAAAGTATACGAAATATATGCGCAAGCGAAGACATTAGCGAAGCGAAATTGAGTTGTAAGAGCACTAAGTTCGCTAGACATTTCAAGGTATACCGCAGATTTAATGTACGGCTTGTAAATTAACAACATCATAAAGGTCTATTTTCTCTGGGTCAAAAGGCAACGAGATAGGTTTTAACGTAAGGCGTTCGACAAACATTAGGATACCTAACACGCGGCAACAAGAGAATAAAGTCAGATGTACTTACCAATTGTTGTAACTACGGTCCCAGTGAAAAACAGCGAGCCGGCAAAACTCCATCGATCGTACGCTATATCGAAGTAGCCATCGTCGATCGCCTTGGAAACTTCTGTGAAGAAATTATTCATTTCTTCGTCCGAAATGTTGTACTTTTCTTTCATCTGTTTTTGTACCTTGTCAAAGTGATGAATTTCGCGGTGCTCGGCGCCCGATTCGATCGTTTGAAACACTGCAGCACCGAATAGTAAATACACCAAGAACAGAGTCGTTCGCAAGACCAGATTTTTAGTCGGGCCTTTCAGCGCCTTTAGGAAGTTTAGAAAGAAAACCCCCATTTGGCCGGCGCGGGAGCTTTACCGAGCGAAGCTCTAGATGCCAGCGGCTCGCGCGACTCCTACTTGTTTGTGATGGGGAGATGTGACGAACATGCTATTTTCTCATCCACCGGAGGTAGGTACTCGGGTCGACAATCGTTACCTGATAAGCTAGTGACGTCACAGCTAGCAATATTGTTGAGAAGCGAAGTATGAATAGCTTGATTAGAGGATATTGTATTCGCAAATTCAGAATATGCCACGGTCCATTGTCAAGAGGCTGTACATAAACACAGTTAATTGGCTGCGCGCGCGACCCATTCACCTGTTTGGCGCGGGAAATCGTGTAAGCGTCGTGCTGCCCAGCGCGCCGAATAAAAAATGACATACAAGCATCTTTGGCGCTCTAGTGTTCGAGGGTCTTTAGTCAAAAACAAGCCGCATGGAGTCCACAGCCTCTATTGGTATTAAATTTGCCATATAAGGCAATTGCAATCATTTTGAACAAGAAGATTTCCGCCATGTAGGAAATTTATCATACAAGCTTAGTTCCGGTGCTTTGATCTGAATACAAATTATACTCGCCAAGATTCGGTCAAAGATTTTCTCTAGTGTGTAACGCTCGGAATTCTGGCGTTAATAACAAATAAAATGACCGAGATGCGTCCGAGATTTATTCAGAAAAATTCAGAATTTCAGATAGAATGAATACATTCAATAGACCCTGGCAGTCTCAAGACAATAGAGATTGAATTTGACCGGCAGCTGTCGTGAGAAGAATTGAGCAAAGTGAGGCAAGAAAGTGCACAATTACAAAATAAAATGTTTAAAAAACATAATATCCTTACATTAGAACAGCGGCAAAATCTGGTGTTTTCCAAATATATTTATTAAATTTAAAATACTCGCTTTTTTTCTTTTCTTAACTCCAGGATACTTCGCCCTAAATCCATATTTTAGCCATTAAATGTCATTTGAAAAAGACTTCCTTATTTCTAAATGGATAAAAACACAGCCGTATTTGTTTTTAACCTGATGGGAGTCCCATTGTCCATTTCTACCTTAGGGAAACTAATTTTATTCGCTTGTCTCCAGTTCGGCAAAAAGAAGTAATACACGACACTTATTATATTTCCAACGAAGTTTATTTCGAGAAAATTTGCCTAGTTTATTTAACATGTCATGCGAATTGTAATCAAAAGAGGATAAAATCGTTTGCGTCGACGCGTTTATTAATTTTTCAAAAAACGCACAAAATATAGCTTTCTAGCTTGACGAAAGCATCATTCGCGAAAGTCGAATTGGTCGCGTGGAAGAAAAGCGAAATTTCGAAAGTCGTGGCATGATTTTGCGTTTTTACATTGAGAAGATTTATTGGCAGATGCACGTCGTGGCCTTTTTTGTTTCTTCCGCTCGGCTGTCATGCTTTCATCCAATTTGGTTTGGCTTCCACTTACGTGTACGTCCACCAAACAAGGCTTTATTTGTATTGGGCCTCACAAAGAAGACTCCTTGTTTACATTGGATGTTGCTTCTCATTCTAGTCGCACGAATCGTGACTTTCGTGTGAGCGTTCAAATTGAAAATATTTGACATGTGTGTTGCCTTTTGATGAAAATCAAAGTTTATTATTAAAAATGTTTCCTCAGATTTCTAAGATATTTTTATTTTGATACCGAATGTGAAAAGTAACGTTAAAATCAACATGGAAAATCATTAACCCATCTTTTCTATTGTGTTACTTTATGTTTAGTTTAAGGAAGAATTTTCGAAAATGTGAAAATCTCGTCTACAATTCCGAAAATTTTCTTCGTCTGTTTATTATATTTCAGTATTAATTTATGTTTCAATACAGACAGGCGACTTATTTTTTTTTTTTTTGAAAGAAATCAAGACCTCTCCCCTTAGCCTGAATTTGATTTATTATCACTTGCTTCTTATCAAAAAAATTAATTGAAATTCCTTTCTGTTAGTATTTTTTAATGAACTTGCTGTTAGTTATTCGCATTTCAGGATTTATTAATTTTACGGCTTTTGGTGGTAAACAACATTTGTTATTGCACATTCTAACCGAAAAGGATTTAGATATCCTAGCAACCAACATGAGACTTCCTCAAATGCTTAAAATAACACTATATCTATATGCAATTTTAAAATAAAACCTTTTCGGCTTTTAGGGCTAGAGGCAAATTTGAGTTATTTTGAAAACAAATTGCGGGAAAATATTTTCCAAAAAGCTTTAAAATGACACTCTTTGTTTTTTTCAGCATGCGATGAGGCAAGATGTTTTTGTGATATAAACAAAGATGTACATGCGAACATTACATGTTTGCCACTCGCCCGCAATTTGCAAATTAAACTGAAATTTGCTCATTGTACCTAGAATAATAAATGTAAGATTTGAATAGCAAAACTTTCGGTTAATTGCATAACGAAAATTTTAAAATACTCGTGAGTTAGAATAAAAGAACTTAATATCCGTGGGAAGCTAAGCGTTGGTGGGATTTCTTATGACGCAAGTCAAATTTTGTTTTCTAATTCCACTACCGCGCACTTTCTGCGAGGGGGTTTTTGAGCGGAAAAAAATGTTTGTTTCTTAGGACCAAGGCGGCCTCCTGGTGAATGAATGAGATCTGAGGAATAAAAATCTACCGAAAGTCACGGACGGGTTCAATCTCAAACAACAATATCTGATTTTTAAGAGCTAATGAAACTAGAATGTCAAATATCCCGGTAACATCCTGCTCTCAGGTTTTTTAAGGTGAAAATTTGATTGCACAAATAAAGATGGCTAACTGAATGTTACACATGTAAAAGAGTTTTTAGATGATCGTTACTTTGGGGCAAACTTTTATTTCAACAATCTAAGATAAACTGGTTTTATCAATAATTTTTATCCACTATTCGTAAAGCGATTATCTTTTGTTTTTTGTACTGTGGTTCTGGCAAAACAATCTATTTTGAAATTATGTGAAATGTAGAAATCATTGAGTCTGCAAACTTTATTATAATCGATAAAATAATCTGAAACAACTGCAAGCGAGACACTATTCCTGCGAAGCATCTGTCATTAATTAATCACAAATCAAATTTACGTTTCACAACAACATTTTCCTTGCAAAAGAAAATGCGATGTTTTAAACAGATACCTCTTCTGTTATTGATAAACATTTTCACCCCATGCTGTTTTGGGCACAAATATTTGTTTGCTTTAGTTAAAAAAGGAAAGATTAATTGCCATAATTGTACTATTCTTTTCCAGAACTCTCGCAATTGTTGAATATCTTGGGAGATAATTTCAGTATCATCATACTCAATCTATGTCAATAAATTCTTGTCTACCCATTATTTTTAAGGGATCTTACATCACACATACAATTTATCATCTTATCGTCTCTGGCCATAAAGTACTTACATCACTTAAGATGTGGAAAACTTCCACAATATTCAATCAGATTTATATTCAGTTTGAATATCATGTTTTCAACAGTTATTTACAGCTAAAAAATTTAATTTTGCAGCAATACCCAATTTTCGTACAATTTTGTTTAATAGTGAAAACTAAAAAAAAATGTTCTCTAATTTGTGATTGGAAATTACTATAAATATCATTTTTATAACTCTAGATATTTATCATGTAAGACAGTAGGTTAGTTGTAGGTCCTCTATTTTTTCGATCACTCGGTTTGATTCCTAAATTACATCTTAAAGAAAGGCGAAAGCTTTCCAGAGCAATAGCTGAAAAATTGTTTATTCTACTTCTTATTCACGATTGCCGCCATGATGGCTTTTCTATTTTAATGCAAATTACCCACGCAATTTCTGTGGGGCATAAAACTTAAAATCGGGAGATTTTAAAAGATTTTTGTGTATTATGATGAATTTCTTCACGTTTTGTATTGGTGCTTACGGCATTGCAGTAAATGATGGGCTAGTTTTTTGACGCGTTTGTGAAAAAAAAAACGACTTTTGTACTTTACAGGCCAGGGATGGGTTGTTCAAAGCACGATTAATCTAATCCAGGATTATCGTGAATTTTGATATCAGTCTCTTAACTTTTCAGTGAGGTTTTCTGTTTATATTTGCTGTTCTCCAGTTTTGACGTCGTCTAATCTCAAACTTCACAAAAAATAGGCAATAAAAGAACTTTATACAAGACAAATTGAACCCTCGATCAACTTTTAAACTTGGGTTAGTGTAAAACGGCTACCAAACAACCCGACCCTCAACATAAAGTAAGCATTGTAGTCTTAAAAACACATCCATCCTAAAACCCGACCCTCAACATAAAGTAAGCATTGTAGTCTTAAAAACACATCCATCCTAAAACCAGATTAATTGCCAGGCTGGTACAACGGCAGGAGGGCAAAATTCATTGGAAAATAAATGTTGACCTACTGCCGCTGTACCAGCCTTGCATCTGATTTTATTAACACTTAGAGTGACCTCTGGTACGAGCATTTCTTAAACAAGAGATCCAGCAACAGTCAAGCCAAAAAGTTTTATTCCTTGTTGCTTGGTCCCCTGCATCCAAGCTATTTTTGTGCATCCATCACAGTTAACTATTCTCTATTAGATAGTATTAGGTTATGCTGATTTTTCAAAAATTGTCTTCTTTGATGAGTTTGCCCCCAGCCAGCTGACAACATGGCTAATTTGCGTTATAAAATGAAACATGGCCTAGTGCACGCTCTGTTTTTGACCTTCCCTCCTTCAAAAGTGTTCTATGGGACCACCCGAGATACTCTCATTGACTCAATGTTCGATTCGCCCACTGGGACTGATTTCAAATGTAAAGCATGCCAGGTAGGGAATTGCACTGAAGGTGGCTGGTAACGGTTTCCCACAGTTTTTAACACTTATACTATGATGGATTAGTTCTACTCACTACTTAACCTCTTCGCACCTCGGAGAGGACGCTTGAGGTCATAAAATTGGATTAATGGATCAATATTACTACTATTTATCATTTCTGTGGGAGGTGCAGTGGCCTAATAGTTAGCGCACTAGACTCCGAGTCAAATGGCCCGGGTTCGAGGCCTGGCCGGGGCGCTGCGTTGTGTTCTTGGGCAAGACACTTTACTCTCACAGTGCCTCTCTCCACCCAGGTGTATAAATGGGTACCGGAAAATTTACTGCTGGGGGATAACCCTGCGATGGACTAGCATCCCATCCAGGGGAGGGTAGCAATACTCTCAGCCGCTTAATGCCACGGAAACCGGGATAAGCTCCGGCTGTATGGGCCACTTGGCTCGGACACAGACTTTAACTTTACCTTTTGTGAACAACTCGTATTGTCATTTTTGACATAGAAGGTTATTATGGCAAATCTTGTAATCCGGAGGTCCCGGGTTCAAATCCTCCTCCCTGCCAATGGATGATTTTGTATTAGGTAGTCTGGAATTTAACTCCACGCTTTGTACATATAACCAACCGGTCAGCCTCCTGCCAGTTGGGATTTCATAGCTGTTATTACATTGTTTTTTTAATTATCTATTTAGGGCCACAGTGTATACTACTCGGATTTAATTTATTGTGTTTACCCTTATATTTAAAGTTTTTTTTTAGTTTTCAAAATGTCGTGAAATTTACATACAGCCATGAGGTCTGTCTTTGGGGCAATGTAACACACGCAAACTTGAGCTATATGGGTTTTCCAATTGTGTTTACCACAGTACCAGCTCTTATATTTCTTGACAAAGAAGAACGCTTCCTAATTTGATGGGTATTCCTGTGATCTCTTGGGATCATTTTAAAATTTTACTTTTAACTTTTAAGGCTCTTAATGGCATGGCTCCAACTTATATTAGTAACTTAATTAAGGTAAGGAAGCACGCACGCTATTCACTGCGCTCTATAAATTCAGGTACGCTTTTAGTGTACCCAGAAGGGAAAATGAAAAAGTCTTTTGGTGAAAAATCTTTCAGTGTCAGTGCGCCTACACTTTGGAATGCGCTTCCAGCTAGCCTTCGTAATATTAGTTCTATTTTTAGTTTTAAATCTCGTCTTAAAACATATCTTTTTAAATTAGCTTTTTTTAACTTTTAGATCTAGTCAATAATGTGTATATAGTTAGTATATTTTAATATTTTTAAGTTTTAATATTGTAATGCGCTTTTGCTCATTTACATATTAAAAAGCGCAATATAAATTCATAAATTATTATTATAAGACAAGCGGGCTGAGTTTATCGTTCGTCTTTTTCAGCGCCATTTTCGCCATTTTGGTATGAAGGTTAATAAATGAGGTCCCAAAACTCGTCGTGCACCGCATGCCTTTTCGCATTTCCCCCTCCCTAGTCTCTTTTCATTTACTCTTTACGCCGACCACGTGACTAAAAATACGCGGGCTCTTAGGGCGGGAATTGCGCAGTGGGCACCATTTTCGTGAAATTTCGTGAAAACTACGCATGCGCTTAAACTGCAACAAAAGGACCTAGAAAGTCGCCAGAGAGCGTTTACACGAACTTGTTTTCCGGAACAAAGCATTAATTACCCGTGCCCATACCAGGTAGTCTTCGTTCCCTCAAAAATATTGGGCACTGGTGCCACAAAGCATCGAGGCCGATACGTTTACACGCCGATATTTTGTCGTGCGCAGTGTTAATTGTGACGGCTTGTAAACAACGTGACGGATATGGATGTCTGTGTTGCAAAGGGATAAGGGATAAGGGTTTTGAATACTGGAATCAGTGAACAAAGCAAACGTTCTGCATCGCATTAGCCTGCGAATACAGCCGCCTCTCATTCGCGTCCCGCAACGAAGAACGAAACACGAAGAGAGACGTCTGCGATTTACGGCCAGAAATTCCATACTGATGACGTAAATCTGTCCAGAATCCGGACAGGAGCGCTGATTGGTCAGCTAGTTAATTTACATAATGTATGCGAAATATAACACTTCATTACACGAACGGTAAAAAACCGGATGTTATTGCGGACAAAAAGTTGACCGGGGGAAGGATCGTGAAACTACACCGAAGCTATAGCTTAGAATTTATAAAATATCTATAATTCATATGTAATTGGGGAACAAAAAGAAACTGCTTTATAACAAGATGAACGACCTCAAAGATGTACAGAAAGGACGCGCCACAGCGGCCGTTAAAAATAGATCAATTTTGTCACCTAACTTTTATTGTTGACATAAAGGCAGCCGGCAAAACAAACAAGCAACAAAAATGTGAAATACAGATAACCTGAACGACCTGAACCATCCACAACCAAAGAATAAATGCTACAGAAAAACAGAATTTTAATTTGACAAACAGCGGGGAAAAGAGAAACTAACTCAGAAGAATTGTTATGATCGTTGCGGTATCGGTATTTACGGCCCAACACCTCCAAAACAATGTCATCTAGTGATTTCGCAGCTTATTTTTCCAAATTTTACTAATGTGCAACTCGTATAGGGATTTCTAATTTTCGCGATGAAGTTGTCCGGTGTAAATGACCCCTAAATATGTCCTTGACTGCCTTGAAAGTGTTTGTGATCAAGTCTCCGCCGGAGACAAGCGACAGCTGGAAATGCGTCTGGGTTCGCAGGCTAGTAATGTGCGGCTGAAAGCAAAAAATATAATTATGCAAGACCAACTGCGTGTAGCCTGAGTATCAGGCTTTTCTAAGGGGTAGGGGGAAAAGGAAGGAGCGCGGACTTTCCTTTCCTACCCTCCCCTTTCCCCTTAGGAAGACCTGATACTCAGGTTAAACTGCGTGTGGTGTGGGAAATCTAATTAGTGGTTAACGTCATCAGTATGGAATTTCTGGCCGTGAATGGCAGACGTCTCTCTTCGTGTTTCGCTCTTCGTTGCGGGACGCGAATGAGAGGCGGCTGTATTCGCAGGCTAGCATCGTATCTTCTTAAATTTAGAAATTGAAAGCCTTTTTTTAATCGGGGGATGTTCCTACTTGGTATTAATACATTATGACAACACCTTCACGTTTTAAGCGAGGACTGTACAGCGTGACAAAGAGAAGACCCGTTAGGATCGCTGTCGCCTACGTATTTTCTCTGGTGATCGGAATTCTGTTGTTGAAGAAATTGTCTCAACAAGGTATGTCGATTGCAAGTTAATTTTGTGACTTGTTTATACATATAAGTTGATTTATGAATGTACTTGCGACGTTATTTAAACGATTTAACGTGAGTAATAGCTTTCGTGATTCAGTACAGTTAACGTGGTTATATTTGTCCCTATCTGACGGCTTCTGTAGCCTTACTTTGATTTAAAATTACATTAAACGTCAAATATGCCAAGGATGGCTACTTATTATAGATGTGCTGTAATTCCTATGGTTAACCTTTCTTTATTCTCCAATGGAAGTTGATGCCAATGGCAACATTTTATAACTAAGCTATATCATATATAGTTGAGTTCAAAGGAGTTATTCAGAGATTATGGATCTTGAAAAAATAGCCAATATCTTTTTAAGTTCGTAGTTTCTAATCCGTCTCATTTTCTCAAATCGTTAATCACCCTTTTTTCTTTATTTTTTGGTTATCATTATCACTTTTCGCCTTTGTAAACAGTCATTTAAATTTTCCTTCAATTTGAAGCTAATTTTGCACGTCGGAAAAGCCCGGGTTCAATATATCGAGGCATAACTCCATTAATATCGCAATCGAGGCTATTTTAGCATGAAAACACAACATACAACCCCCGAGCAATATTTTACAACATACTAAAATATTAGAACATTATTTCCTTAACCCCGAACATTCAATCTTTGTGCGTTTGATGCTATGCTGAATCATCTTTGTTCAGGAAATTACTGATGCTGGTCTGTTACCAGTACGTTTTAAGAGGGAACCCGTCAGGACTTCGAGTATTAATTGGACAAAATTATGTACCAAAATTACTCACATCTTATTGCAAACTTTTGTGTTACTGTTTCAAATATCTTGTCATAAAGCCCGGGCCAAAGGAGGATGAGAGACTGAGTTGATGAGAGTTTAAACTTTCACTCTCGTTTGGCATGGAACTCTCATGCACTCTCATCGACTTTGAACGTGGTTAAATTTTTGATGAGAGACGATAAGAGTTTTCTCTCGTTTGGCCCGAGTTGATGATAGTCGATGAAAGCTGACGTAAACTCTAACAACACCAAACATCGAAAACAAATTTTGAAGCTGCACTGAATTCCACTGAATTGCTTAAAATACGATTTTACGAAGTAGCTACACGTGAGATTTTACCTATATCAGTATAGTTTTCATGGTTATTGTGAACTTTGAAATTCATTTTTTCGGGCTCTGATAAGAAATTGTTTTTGCTGGTATCACGGATAATTACTCACGTCTTTAAAAAGGGTTATTCTGGTACTCGATTTTTTCCAAATAAAATTAAGTAATATTACTCGATTTCCTGATGAATTCTGTCATAAAACGTTTGTTTTAATTGTTTTCATTAAATTTAATCCCGCAGGAAACAGCTGGGCCCTACACTTTGCCCTTACCCTCAGACACTTTATCTTTTTTATGTTGTGCGACCAGTTTTGTCACGTTATATCTCTTAGCATTTTGATATGGTTAGCCTAAAACAGGCGTGTTTTCACGAGCGAAAGTTTAATAAGAATTTTTTTTGCTTATCGTTAATTGCTGGTCTTTCATAAAATAGTGGTTCATTAAAGCTTAAAATATTTTTTCCTAACATTAAAGTACTTGCACTGAAGAAGACCAGCTCTGCTAGTTGAAATATTTGCCAATAAATCTTGCCCTCCTGCCGTTGTATCAGCCTTGCAATCGATCTGGTTTTATTAACACTTAGAGTGACGACTGGTACGAGCTTTTCTTAAACAAGAGATACGGCAACAAACAAGCCAAGTAGTTTTCTGCTTCGTTGCTTGGTCTTCTGCATCCAAACTGCTTTTTTCAATTTTAGATGTATCAAAAGTTTATAGCTTTTTGCATTAAGTACTTCTGTTTTTTTTTTCGCTTTCATTTGGCCCCGACTAAAGCCTGGTTCTCATATTATCGTCCCGATCGTCTCTGTCGCTTCTGTCGCTTCAAAAAGTTTGCTTGCTCCAATCACCTCAGACTTTGCAAACGACAGAAGCGACAGAGACGATCGGGACGATCATATGAGAACCAGCCTTAAAGGTCAAATGAACAGAAATTTCAAAATGCCATTTTAACCAACAAAACCCTAAAACTATCCATTATTGAGTAAAATTAAAAAAAAATTTTTGCTTTCCAAGCCTTAAAGCGTGAATAACAGCAAAAAATACGAAGATTTCCGAAGGGTTCACGAAAACGTATTTGAATGACTGCGCACTGAAATGGAAGGAATGGAACGAGTTTTTGACGTCATAATTGGTGTTTTTCAAGACAACCGCAGACCAATTCCACAGACCGCACCGACGGCAACGTCTGGTGGAAAATGAATTTATATTTTATTTGAGAATCTCGCAACTTTCAGGACATATTCTGCTTATTTATTGGTATAAGAACTAGCTCCCGCTGAATATTCAAAGAGAGCGTTTAACCTCAAATAGAAAAACCAAATATGAGCCGTCGTGGCTGACGTTGTCCAACATAAGCAGAACTTCGTCATTTTACGTTGTTGTTCGGCAGAGAACGGCTTTGAGTGTACTAAGATTCAAAACGCGCGTGCATAGTTAACGCACGTGCAGATAATTCTGCTCATTAACGTAAAATGCTAATGAGAAGAACAATAGAGATTCCTGATTGGTTTTTATACCGGCGTGCATTCTACCTGTCTCACATGATTATGCAGAACGACAGCAAACAAAACTTAAAGCTTTTTTTGAGCTTTAGCTATTTTACTAAAAAAATGCGCGTCTCTGAACAACAACCAACAATGAATCAACTGAAAAAGGGCCGAACAGAACGAAATAACTGCTCGAAATATCACTAAAAACATTTATTTAAATTCTAACGTGCGGTCTGCGGAATCGTTCTGCGGTCGTCTTCCAAAACACCAATTATGACGTCACAAGTTTTTACTTTCCGACAATTTTTCCGAGCACTCTACGATAATGAAGGCCTAAAAAAACACTTTTCAACTTGCTATATCTCTGCGATGCAATGTCCGATTACTTTGAAACTTTGGGATATGTTTATTTGGCTCTTAATAAACACATGGACAAAAAATAAAAAAAATCGAAATTTCTGTTCATTTGACCTTTAAAGGTTCGAGGAAGACGGGATATATACCTACTTGTTCGATCACAGCTTCTCAAATTAAAGTGATTGCATTAAAGGGGGTCAAGCTTTAAGCTAAGTGTAGTTGCGCATTGAATAAAGTTATATTATCTTATCTTAAGTACAAAGCATTCTTGACATTCAGATTCGATTTACAGTACCAGATACATATTTACATCCATTACAAGTTAAAACGTGCGTTTTAACCACAGGGCACAGAGGAGTCAAGTTTGTCCGCAATTCAAAATCTCTACCGTGCAAAACAACCGTCAAAGCGATCGTTTAAAAGCGTACGTGATATATACAGCGCCGTCATGCGATACTTGTTTACAGATCGTCTGGTAATATCGGCTTGTCTCTCTGGTAACGCCCACAAACATTGCTGTCTGCGAATGTCGCATGAGGGTACGAATACGATATCACCAGACCAGACGATCTGTAAACAAGTATCGCATGACGGCGCTGTATATATCACGTACGCTTTTAAACGATCGCTTTGACGGTTGTTTTGCACGGTAGAGATTTTGAATTGCGGACAAACTTGACTCCTCTGTGCCTTGTGAATTTGGGAGATGTATTTAGCGAGTATTATTTTCGCGGTTTCACAAAAAAAGTGAATAAATTGTATTTAATTTTGCATTGTCAAAGCATTTATGATCTCCCAAACCCGTGTTGCCATGGTTACATCATAGTATGAGCCATCTTGCACCTCTAAGAAAGTTCACTACTGATGCCAAGTTTCATAAATATCACCTTTATATTTTCAGAGATATTCTCGATTTTGTTATCCATCTTTTAGTGGAACAATTTATGACGTCATCACTTTCCTCATTTGCATAACACAAAAACGTGAATATCTCCTAAACGAAAGAAGATCTTTCAAAACGGTAAACGCCATTCTTCTTTATTTGTAAAAGTCTTTCAAATAAGCATTAATTAATTTTTACTTCATAGGAACTTTAATTAATTACAAGCGCGTGTAAAGTTGCATGTACCAAATTACTGTACACCCAATCAAAGGAAGCATGTATTCGAAAACGAGACCAGAAAAATACAAATTCAAGGACAAAAAGTGACAATTTTAATGCAGAGCAAGTACGTAACCAGAATGCCAGTGACTCGCAGCTTGTAGAATTCATGTATTGTTTCTTCTGTAATATGGTATTAAATTTCGTGCGTTTAATTTTCGCGAATTTTTTTTTTTTTTTTTTCGCAAGTATAAATTTTCGCGATTTTTTCCAAAAAACAAAAATCGCGAAATTAAATACCCGCGAAAATTAGTAAGAATAAGGAACATGTTGTCTCAGTGAAGCATTCTCTTGTTTCATTTGCCTTCTTCCATAGATACTCAGGACGAAAAGTTTGTCACACTGGACTCTCCAGTTAACGATGCATACGAACAGCCACCAGTAAGTACTGACCTAAAACCAAGGCGTTTTTTTATTGAGTGAGAAAAATAATCTCCAATTACATTGGTTTTGTTTTACTCTGTTTTGTGATTGGTTTAAAAAACTCGCACCACTTTCTCAACCAATCAGAAGTAAAACAAAAACCAATCGTGACACGCCCGCACACGTTTTCCCACGCTTCGCGCTGGCTGCATGTGTTTGCATTGGTTCACTGGATTTTCTGTGCTTTTGCGATTGGCCAGGGTAAATACTTTGGTTTTAGTTATATGACAATCAAACGAAAATTGCTCTCATAAAGGAAAACGTCCTGTAATAAGAGGACACTGGCTCCGTCGCCGACGAAATTACACTGATGATGAATTGTTGATTGGCCGCCAATACTTAAAAATTACAATGGCAAAGACGTAGTGACCATCCTAACAATCGAATGAACCAATCAAAACAAACATCTATCGCGAACCAATCAAAATTGACCTCCTTAATGCAGGACGTGGAAAAAAAAATACGTAATACTTTGTCTCATACATATATGACAGTGGTTTGTTTGTCGGACTCCCTGTCGAGAGGTCTGAGTGCGAGCCTGACAGAAGTCGTTGCGTTGTGTTCCTCAGGACCATGAGCTATAGGATAAGTGGAGTTTTTTCTAAATTAAAAGCCAATATCTTACCACTACTCTGTTTACTACTTTGGTTGTTCGATCGCAACACATGGGTAACCAGGCTTTTATTCCACCAAGAAGACCTGGATGCTAAACTAATTTGCATTTGGTGTTACGGCGAATAATAAAAACACTGGGTAGGAAAAACTTTTACTGTTGCTAGGAGATTGTGGTTTTTGGCCAATCACTAAACCGGACAAACAATGGGTATTGTTTTTTAATTTCGTGTTGAGCTCGTAAGATCAACGAGCACTCTCAATCCCCTTGTGAGGTATGAAAAAGGCGACAAACTTTAGCCTTTCCCCACATGGACGAAGAAAGGTTTGGCAACCGGAAATGTAGTTTGGTTTATTTTGGAGATGTTCGCAACTCAACGGTGGAAAAAAATGTAAATTTCGTATAGTGTTTTGGTCGTTGTCGTTATTTTTGAAGGTTTTCGATATGGAGTAAGCTGGAGTTGTCTTAAATTGCCTAAACAAGCAACGAGAGACTTTTAACCGGTGCAGCATGAACGAGAAAACACAGGCGTTGAACGCTACGCGTGTGTTTGTGTGGTCACAAGTTACAAATATGAATATTTAAATCTATTCACTAATTGTTGTTGTGAATATTTAAGCTTCGAAAAAATCGGCATTTACGACTGAGGTTTTGAAATAAAATAAATGAGAAAAATTTCCGCAAAGGGTGGGTTAGTTTTTATGCAGGTTTTTTTGACGAATTTAAGCTTGTAAGAGCGCTTCTTTGTTTAATGTTTTCGACTCGCATATATAATACAATTATTTACATGCGGCGTGCAATTTATTGTCGTCGGAGAATCCACTACTGTTTCTGAAATGTAGCCGATAAAACTTTATTTTCTCCACTCACTACTTCTTTCAACATTAGAACGTCAGATTATGACAGTAAAATAAAGAAAAGTAGTAAGAGCGGGCGAGCCCGTATTATTTCAATTTACTTCAAAGGTGATGTAAATAGTTCTTTACTCCAATTCATAGTCGCAAAATTCAACCATTTAATTAAGCAAGACTCCAACGACTTCGGGTAAACCCATGTTCACCTCATCCCACTCCCTGTGTGAATGAATGATTTCCTTTGTATAACCCCCAGGTGGGCCACCTTTACATTCCTTATAAGGAAAATGGCCACCTTTGGATCTTACGAGCTTCGCACGAAAGAAGGGATTATCTTCCTACCCATGGTATTATACACATAGTCCCAAATGCAAATTAGCTTAGTGGTCCACATGTAGGAATACCTACCCCCAAAGGCATGAAATGGTGCTTTTTGGGGAGTGGCCAGGGGCACTCCAAATGCAAATTAGTTTAGCATCCAGGTCTTGTCGGTTGAATAAAAGCCTGGTTACCCATGTATTGTGATCGAACAACGACAGAAGTAAACAGAGTAGTAAAGAAAAGACTTTAGTGGTAAGATATTAGCTTTTAACTAAGACAAACTCCACTTATCCTATAGCTCATGTCAGGACTAGACACTTTGCTCTCACAGTGCCTGTCTCCAAACATGAGCAATAAATTGTTCCCCGGGTAAACTGTCAGAAAAATGTGATGAGACACACACTAGTTATGCAACGCTTTCGAGTGGTATACCATGGAATATCCCACGAGTCACTTGTATTTTCTCGGTATACACACGAGCCTTTAGGTGAGTGTGTATACTGAGAAAATACAAGTGACAAGTGGGATATCCCATGGTTTACCACGAGAAAGTGTTGCGTAACTATTCTATACCATTCCATAGATAATAGGCTAGACATTAAATTTCGCCGGGTAAAAAGATCACAGTGCACGATGAGAAGGTTGCCTGGGTTGAATACCGTCGAACATACAACGTCTTTTCTGTATTCTGATTAGCTGTATTTTCTATGGCATGGTATAAAGACGAGTAGTCTGCTAATGACAAGCATCTCATCCAGAAGAATTCGATCAGCAACAGAAGCTGACCTTTTAAACAATTGTTGATAGTTGCTCAAAATTTGGCCCTGCTGAGCCTAAACGGAACAGGTCGAATTCGGGCTTACAACTCTGTTCCACTCTACAATTGTTGAAATTTGTTCATATTCTATTTTTTCACAGGTCAATCACGAAAAGCGGCAACATGATCGACTTCAAAAAATACGCAAGTACTGTAACGAGTCCAGAAACAACAAGAAAATCTTTCACGAACTTCCCGATCGAAATCATTTTAACTTTGTTGTCAGCGAGAAGCATAAATTCATCATCTGTTATGTGCCAAAAACTGGATCAAGTCAATGGAAAGATCTTCTTCTTAACATCCTTGCAACTCATCCAGTAACGCCAAATCCTGCCATCTCATTGTTTGATTATAAAATCTTCAAATTTTTGAATGCATATCCATCAGAACAGAGACAAGAGATGCTAAATACTTATCAAACGTTTTTCTTCGTCAGAGAGCCGTTTGAAAGGCTGTTGTCGGCCTACAGGGATAAATTTGTCGGAGAAACCACTCATTTGTACGGAGAAGTGGGAAAGAAAATAGTTCGTGAAGTTCGCGGTGATACAAAAGAAATGGAACAGAGTGTAGGCGAAAGGCCCACTTTTGACGAATTCACTTCTTACATTGACCGGCTGTCCAATTCATCGCTATGGGATATGCACTGGCGACCGTCACACCAAACTTGTTATCCTTGCGCTATTAATTATAACTACGTCGGCTATTTTGACACAATCAAAGAAGACGCAGATAACATTTTGAAGAGACTGGGTTTAGACAAGGAATTTGAATTTCCTTCGTTAAAATCCGGGACTTCAAAACTGCTGGAGACACACTATTCTCAGATTCCACTCGACCGAGTTATCAGACTTGCTGAGATATACCGCGAGGACTTCAAAATGTTTGGTTTCAAGTACCCAGACTCCATCAAAAGGCTTTTTAAGGAGTGGGTTTGATTTTTTAATATTGTACTGTAAAATCGTTAACGTGGGTCGTTAATCGTGGGTGATGCACAAAATCGTGGCCATTGCTTTTTTTCAGCGAATTTTCTATACGATGTAAAAATAACAATAACCTCTTTCAAAGATTTAAAAGGAAATCTATGTTTACAACTCAGCTAACGTGTTCGTGCCCTGAACTGGCTAAACAAGGGCACAGTTGGCCTTTTTTTAAAGGTAAAAACGTGGGCAGCGACTCCCATTGTTACCCACGCGAAACAACTTTTAGTACAGCATTGTTGCAGCAACTGCGTGTTACAAGAGACGATTTCTTAACACAACTTGAAGCCACGCCAACAGAATTAAACTGCCCACACCAAGTGCAATAAGGAGTAAGGCTGTTTTTTTTTTGCAAACACTTTATTTCCACGAGATGCGTAGTTTTAAAACAACCGGTGGTACCACGTTGTCCAACGAACACTAATGATAATATTTTCATTAAAGAAAACAACAACAAAAACTAAAAATCATCACAATACAACATTTGGTTTGTGATATTATTTAATGGTTAAAGATTTTTTTCTGTCTTTAAAATACTGATTTCAATATTTCTGGAGTTTTACTTCTTATAAAAACGTTTTTTCTTGATATCATTTATAGCGCTCAAAAATTAATGTGAATTTTGAATTGTTAGAAAATATCACAGTGCATTGTAACTAGATATTTCCGATTTGAAAAAGCTTTTTTTAAGTAACAAATATCATTTTCAGTTTTTTGAAAAAAATGCTTGTTATTTTAAGGGAAACAAATGTATGATTGGTGTATTTTTGAAGTAATGAAGTGCTTTTTTAATGGGTCGTAGAAAAAATATTCGGTGAGCTGCATAATTAACTTGGCAACCTTTTGTCTTAAGTTTTGGTGAAAAGAAAACAAGAATTTTTATTATGAAGATATAAACAAACGGAAAGCAAATTAAAACAATGAAAAAAGATTTAACATTCAATAAATCTTTGAAACATTGCCACGTTTCTTGAAGTTGAAGTTAAATTTGGAACTAAATCATGGCGCCGGCGAAAGATTTTTGAGTTACAAAGCTTTTAAAAATGTTAAGTAACGAATGGAAGCTTTGAAAGTATTAATTACAAATGTGCTTAATAAATATTCATCGAGCAAATATGATTTTGAGAGGTTGGAAACCTTTTACTATTGGATATAAATGGTGTGAAGTCGCAACAAAAGATTTGCGCGCCATTCAAACGGCCGACGTCTCTGGCCGGTTCAAAACTATCGATTCTTTCGCTCTGGACGCCCTTTAAAACTTAAAAATTGATTATGAAAAAGGAGACAAAACGCTTGCTAGTCCGTGGAACATTTTTCCTGCTATATTTAGTCATGGGAATGGTGGTTTTTAGACAGCTCGAATCACACAATGAACAAGCCGGTATGCTAAAAGCGAAGCAAGCCGTTGATCACATGCTGATAAAGTACAACATAAGCCACGATGAGATGAAAGAATTCGTTGCTATAATCACCGAGGCGGAGAGTTGGGGATATACGAGTGGATGGCTGGAAAAATGGAGTTTCACTGGATCGTTATTTTTTTCTGGAACTGTAATTACAACTATTGGTAAGTCGTTCTTCACGCTGGGGTGAATTTTTTTGGTTTTGTTTTGATTTTGTCATTTTTCGCGAATTTCACATAATGATTACAAACAAAATTATAACAAGATCTAGAACATAAAATTAATAAAATTCTTTCGTATTTTACGGTATCAAGCCAGAAAATATATTGATGTTGTCGCAATATAATAAATTGAGCAATTTTCGACTAAATTTTTATTCAGTTTTGATAAGACGCCCACCACAATGTAGCCGGGCGCTTCATTTACTAAAACTCTAAACGCCGGTAAAACAACGCCTAAATTACTTGCTCATTTTTTTTCCTGAGGGAATAAAATAATCGTTAATATGACGCTTCACGGAAAGCCAATATGTTCAGCTACTTGCTTAATTATCGAAGAAACGAAGGATTTAGCTTGTAAATGGTACGCCTTTTGTCAAATGGTGATTAAGTTTTGTGGATATTTGAATAAACATTTCCTTCACGTATGAATAAAATCTTTTGAGCATCGTAAACCGATTATTAATTTTGGGAGTATAGTAGCGCCACAAAAAGCACTGTGAAACTCGATTTGAAATTATTTACCAAGTGTTTAAGAAGTTAGTTGAAGAAAATTTTCTGTTGCGTTTGTTGGTGAGGGAAATTCAGTCAAGATTAAATCGCGCACGTGGCACTTTCTTGTAGTAAACGGCGACGGCCAACGAAATGTCAATAAAAACAACAAAAAGCATAAATTAGCGTCGTAATAGCGACAAAATATTGCGTGCAAAACAGCAGGTGTATTGTTTAAATATCAATTGAGTTTAAAACATTGAGCATTAATTATTTTAAGTTTCCTCTTTAAAATGTGACTATCCTTTGATCTACATTTTCTTCATAAACTGGCTCCCTTCTGAAGATTTTTTAAAAAAATTCGTCAGTGACTCTGTTAAGAATTTTGTTATTCTTAACGTTTTCTTCGTCGATGTTAATTTTTATGACCGGTTTTAATCATATACACATGATTTTTAATTAACATTCTGCATCTTCAAAATTGTAAGACATGAACCCTCAATAGGGAAAGATTTTGACAGGTTAAAATATATCGCATTTATATCAATAAAACAATACAAAAAGGCAAATAACATTTCTTTCGGTTTCATTTTCAGCCAGTTACAATTTTAAGAATCCAAGAGCGATTATTTGCTGTAAATTTAACGCACGTTGATTAACTGAAATAAAATTTAAACAGTTAAGGCAGATTCAGACGCAAGACATAACGATATTCACACATGTTAAAAGCATAATTATCATATTTTAACGTCAACGCGCTCTCTAATTGGCTGCGTAATCACCAGTGAGTGAACAATTACATGTTCTTTTAATAAAAGAAAAAGGCAATAAAACAGCTGTTCTAGCATTGAGTTAGACACACTTGTAGAGTTGGCTTAGCAGTTACGAAGCTAGCCTGGCACTATACTAGCCCAAGGTCCAATACGAATCCGTAACTGTTCAATCGTTTAAGGCCGGCTTAACAATTTTCGTTCAAATCGCACGGAATATAAATAAATAAATAAATAAATAAAAAAGTTATCTTTATTTAGACACGGTACTGTTTAAAGCTAGAAGTTTGTGGGACAGTTTATTCCTGATCGAATTGGAATTTGGAAGTTTTGACTTTTTTATGGAAGGAGGACAACGAGAGAACCCGGAGAAAAACGCTCAAAGCAAGGATGAGAACCAGCAGCAAACTCACCCCCCCCCCCGCCTCACTCAACACCACCTTCCCCCCCCCCCCTTATTATGTGGAGTCCGGGAATCGAACACGGGCTGGACCATCTCCGCTCCTCTTTACCCTTTGCCAACGAGCCTAATCTTTGATAATTTCGACACCCCCAACCGTAACAATAACCCTGGAAAAAAGTGGGAGGCGCGGTGGCCTAATGGTTTAGATGCACTGGACTGGACTCCGGATTGAGCGATCCGGGTTCGAGCACATGACTTAGCGTCATGGTATTTTGTTCTTGGGCAGGACACTTCACTATCACGGTGCTTTTCTCCACCCAGTTGTACAAATGGGTACCGGCGAATTTAATGCTGGGATGTAACACTGACAACGGGACTACCATCCCATCCAGGGGGAGTAGAAATACTCCTAGTGTCGCTTCATGCTACTGAAGGCGGAATAAGCTCCGGCCTGATGGGCCATAAGGGTCGAACGCAGACGTTACCTTTTTGACTTACCTAGAAAAAAATAGTGGTCTTATTTCCATTCTCTTTTCACTATAAATCGTATTTTTGCATTAATTTACTGCATTTTCTCCACTCTCAAACAGGTTACGGACACTTTGCCCCCAGAACCTTGCCTGGTCGCCTCTTTTGTATGGTTTACGCCTTATTTGGTATACCTATCACGTGGCTAATGCTGACGTCACTGGGTAGAAAAATCGTGGAGCACATCGGGATGTCGTTACAAAATAGGGAATGCAAACCGGAAAACAAGTTGTACAACCTGTTATGCCTGCTTGTTGCCACACTGTTGGCATTTTTCGTAATGATGGTTATTGCATTGGTAGGAATGTTCGCCGAAAACTGGACATTCTTCGAGGGAATATATTTTGCTTTCATAAGTTTAACTACAATAGGATTTGGGGACTATGTCCCAATGCATCCGAACTTTGATCCTGAGGATGTTGAACGCTCCTCTTTCTCAATATCTCTGTTTGTGTTATTTTGCTTTTTGTTGTTTTCGTTTGGACTTGCTGTGAACACCAGCGTGTTGCTATCAATACGGAAAATAATGGAGGATAAAACGATCTTTGGTTTTCAATCGTTATATAATAGCGAGAGTACTAGTGATGAGGAAGAAGACATTGAAGAAGAGGTTACCAGAGAAACAAGTGAATGATATTGACGATCTGAAGAAAATAATGTTCGGCAAAGACGGAGCTGACGGAGAGAGTCAGAGCAAAAGAAGATTACCAGAGAAAGTTTGATCAGGAGAAGAAATCCTAGAGAGCACATAGTATACCAGGAGCAGAATTTAAACAGAGTATAACAAGAAAAAGCTATCAAAAAGAGAAATACCATGAGAGCACAAATGGGAGATCATAACTAAGTGCTTTCAGTGCCCATTTTGCGACAGTTAAGAAATAGGTTCATCCAGCACATTACAAATTTCAAAATGCCAAAACGAAGCACTCTATCAATACGAAAATTTTCATGGAGTTTAATGTTTTTAATGGCTGGAATATGTGAAACGAAAAGCTATGTAGGATTGAATAAAAATAGCTAAATACATACCTTTGTCACATTTCTGCCAAACATACAACATTTCATGTAAGTTGGTTTAATATAACAAAGCCAATGTTCTTTCTTTGATAATTTCGTGAATGCGCTACCTAGAACATTCTCGTCCGCAGAGCCGCTTGTCCCTCTTAGCCGGCTGAGCCTGGGGCACGAGGAATAAGTTACTTAATCTGGATGTTCCACAACGAAAATGTAAATTTGGCAGATAAAATCAACCGTTTAAAATTCCCTTTAAGGGCTTTTACTACGGTTGATTTGATTGCTAGATTTAAATTCTCTTTGTTAAAAATCAAGCCAATCAAATAATGTGTTCCCAGAGCCAATTGTTCGTGGTGCCTCAGGCTCAGCTGGCTAAGAGGGACGTGGCTCTGGGGACCATTCTCGTCCCCATAGCCCTTTCGTTTCTCTTAGCCGGCTGGGCCTTGGCACGCGCAAACGAGGGGCTCTAGGGACACAGAATTTTCAGTCATAGATTCCAGGACTTCCGGTCTTTATGTATGCAGTCATGACGTTTCAAAAGAATGTATGAGAGAGTCGTTACGTTTTCGACTTCCGTTTAGGAAATATCTGTTCCAAACAGCCAATCAAAAAAATTCGAATTAATTCAAAAATCCTATGTCCCCAGAGCCCTTCGTTTTCTCGTGCCAAGCCGGCTAAGAGAAACGAAAGGGCTATGGGGACGAGAATGAGAAGTACTTTGACGATTGAAAGGAATCTGGGAACGAGGTTGGTCTCGACCCAGACCGCTGAGTCGGTGATCTACCGCTCTAACAGGGTTATTGTTGTAATGTTTGTGACTTAAAAAAACACTTCTGCATGATTTTGGCTTGTTGCCGCTGAAGCTTTTAGAAGTGTCTGGAGCCTCATATCAACTTACATTTAATATACGATTTGTTTTTGACAGCTAACCTTGGTTATATAGGCTAAGGTCGATTTTAGCATATCAGTAAAATGAAATTAAAAGTCCCCCTTGGCGATCAGTTAATGGTCTCTCTGTAATGATAAATAATTATTTTTAAAATAAGTTTGATGTCAATACATCTTTGTCTGTGAAAAAGTTTATAGCTTCCTTGTACTTTGTTGGAGTTCCTTTCTAGATAAATCTTTCCAAGTAAATTTTCGTGTGAAATAAACCAAAAAAATTTGAACAAAATACGTGTTTTAGTTTCCACTGGCTATCTTGTCCAATGCTGAAAATGTTATCATGTATTTAAAGTTTTTGTTTTATTTTGGCATTTTATGCGCCAGAATGTCTAACGAGATATTTGCCTTCCTGTCTTTTGATTTAGGAAAGATATTTTTCCTTCAGTATTTATATAGTACCATGGGAAAATAATTTAAGAACAACAATGCCTTCAATATTTTTCTAGAAATCATTATAAATCTTCTTGGTTTACAGGCCACTATTTCTGAGTTTACGAGACAGTGGACAAATATTTTAGGTATGCATGAAAACCGCTGTTCTTTTCATGTTTACTTGATCAACAAAATGTTACTCTCAAAACGCTTTTTGAAGCACTTTAAATACACTTATCAAAGTAATGTAGTGTACATTTAATAATTTATTTTTACTACAAACAGGTGTGTTCAAAGAACACTGAAACTTCTCGATGGTAAAGTGATATTTGCGTTAATCAAAACAAATGTGACCGCCCTCAAATGTTGTTGACGTCAAGCCAATTTTGCATAATTTTTCAGTACCATTAGAAGCTGTATGTTACCTCCTTGATAAACGAGGAGTGTTGTTTAACAAAAACCTGTGTGTGCTATTTTATAAATACACTGGATGCTTTTCAGTATTGTTGTGTATTGTTGTGTTACCCAATCATATATGATAAGTAGCTGTCAGGTCGTAGGTCGTAAAAAATTGGTGTGTACATATAACGTAAAACCCTTTTGGGGCATCAGAAAGTTTACTTTTTACGCCGGAAGCCTTAGCAGAAATAATGCTAGTCCGCCACAGCTATTACCAACCCACCCCACCCCCTCCCCTCTCACCCTCCTCCTTCAGTATTTTTCAGTTTAAATAAACTGGCACCCATGCATGAACCTGTGAGGAGAGGGGCACTAAGGGAGTAAAATCTGTTGACCAAGAACATAACACAACGCTAGGCCTGGGCTCAAAAGCACTAACTACTGAAAAAGCAGTTGGGGTAAACATTCTTTCCAAATTAAAAAGCTTAAGTTTTGTCATAAAAAATAAATAAACAAATCACTTTTCAATGTATTTAGCACTGCTGTGCTAATTGAGGACACTGTAAATAGTGAAACAACTATTATAAATCGAACAGAAACTTATTATTAAAAATCCCAACTGCCAGGAGGCTGGCCAGTTGGCTATATACAAAGCGTGAAGGAGTTGAATTCGGGACTACGAGAAGACAAATTCATCTAGTGGCAGAGTGTAGGATTTGAACCTGGGACCTCCAGATTGCAAGTCCAGCGCCCTAAGTAACCACTAGGTCACCCTGCCTCCATTGAGATCCATAGAAGTTATTTCTTCGCGATCATTAAATTTCATAGCGAGTATTTGGCAAAACGTACTAAAATAGACTAAACTCGGCCTTGACAAAGTTCCTTTGAGGAAGTTTCAAAAGTATTGTTGTGTTACCCAATCATATATAAGTTGGGTGGGTGTCAGTTATAAATGGTATTGAAAAAATAACAAATAAATGTATAAATGTGTGATAAATAAACTGATTGTGTAATCTGTTCAAAAATAAACTGTATTTGCGTCAGTTCATAAATATACTGCGTGTATGAAAGTAAATAGAATAACCTGGGTGGGTGTTAGCCTTTCACCTAATGAACTTTTTTTATTTCAAAGATTAATTTATGCCATTAATTAATGCGAACAAAACGAAACTCCTAATTATCGGTTCTTCGTGGGCAGCAAAAATAAATTCAATTACAGCTTTCGACTTTCCTTTTCCCTTCAATCTATGATCTAAATTCGTTTATGTGTTATCCGATTTGATAAAATTAAAGCAAAAATAATAATTTAGAAAACAAGGAAAACATGGTTGATTTTTATGTAAAAGCTCAAAAACCCGGAAAGACGAGATGTCGATCAGATTGATTTTGTCGACAAAATTTTCTAAAGATTAAAAGTAGAAAGATCTTACAATTGTCGTGTTAATTGCTTGGCAAATTGCTGAATGGCTTGGATTCTACCTGAGAACTGTTTCCTGTTTTTGGTGATTTTCCAAGTCATTCAGCGAAGAAAATGGAAACATTCATCGAATGACGAAAGGGTCTTTAAAATGGCTTTTAAAATCTAAAACCACATAAATCACGATAAAGCCGCGATAAATTGTGGTATCAGATAGTTATCTCTGAGTGACAGATCGACCGAAGCTGGCCCAAATGATACCAAAATTGTGATTCTTATTCTGAATTGAGTAACAATGTAAACGATTCCGCAAAACAACTTTTAAACTCGCTGAATTCTTCATTAGACAGGAATATATGACTTTCAACGCAACTTTTAATGTGTTGGGGCTAACCCGAACAAAAACCACATGTAACATATCAATTTAGGAAAACCCTAAGGACATTGTATAAAATTTACTTTTGCAATGGGTTGAAAATGGCGTTTTATGGCTTTAGAGCGTCATAAACAACGCTTTGTCTTTAACAACTGTGCTTTCCCACTGATTTCCCAGAGCCGCAGCGGAAAACCCTTAAACTCTCCATTCTGCCTTTCACAGGCTGTTCCTGTTTTAAGCTTGAACGGAAAATAACATACTTATTATGACCTGAATTGCGCTTTTTTTATTGTAAGAAAACACGAATGAATGGTCAATATCTGCGCTGGGAAAATTGAAAAGTTGTTGTGAGATTTGAGTGGGTAGCAAGCGCATGCGTAATGGATGAAGTCCTCCAGTTCCGATAACCGGTAATTTGGTGCTCCTACGCAAAGTCATATAACGGCATAAGTTTGGTTCATTGTATATGAAAATTTCCTGCGAGCAATCGAATACAAGGGCCTTGACGACCCCATAGGTAGCTTAATTACCTCAAAACACGTATGAAAGAATGGCCTTGCAAAACTAAGGAAACGTCAGGAAATTAGTTACAAAAAAGGCAGATGTTTAGAAAGATTTACGACCTACAAGACGCCTAAAACTCGAATATAATACAACGCCAGATCGAACCGGTGTACAATCTACTCAAAGTATGATAAAACGTAGTATTAGCAACCGAAGCGAGCTTTAATCAGTCGTGGCGGGAAAATATGTGGATCGCGGAAGGCTCGCGAAATCTGGTCATCCAACTATCAATATTTTTGGTTTACATATTTTTGGGAGCCGTCGTTTTTCAAGCGTTGGAGTCACACAACGAAGAAGAAGAACGAGAAGCGATGCTCACGGCGCGAGACCAATTCCAGAAAAAGTACAACATTTCGCAAGATGATCTGAAAATTTTCATCAACAAAATCGAAGAGATTGTTGACCACGGTTTCAGTCAACACTGGGTGAAAAGATGGACAATTCTTGGGTCGTTGTTTTTCGCGGGAACCGTTGTTACTACGATAGGTAAGTCTATTATTATTGTAAATTTTTTTTTTCCTGGAGAAGTTTTTAATTCATCAAATATTTCACTCTAGAACTCGAGCAAGTACAAGTTCGATTAAAACTAATGAAATTGTCATTTTTAAAAACGTACACTTTTATAATACCACTAAATTTAAAGATTATTCTCATTTGGCATCAACGTTACACCTTTAAATTGCGAAAATTACGCTTCTTTCTGCTCCTTGAAAATTCATTTACTTTCCATTGACCTATGTCTACAGCTATTTATTCATAAGACTCCCCTTGTAATGGGTTTCTAACAGAGATGAAAACCTATTTTAGTGACTTGTTGGCATATTCTAAGTGGGGTTCCATTTGTATTATGATGAATTTAAAAAGAAATATTCATCGTTAAGTCGGTTGTTCATTTTGTAGATGTCAAACACAGAGGTAGTTTTTTTTAGATCTCCGCAGGAACAAAGAGACAGGAGATATTAAATTGCAAACTACCAAAACTAGTTCGTTTATAGGAGGCATGTTATATAATATATGCAACAACAGTTCCAAAGTTGATCAGTTCAGACGAGATATTTCATTTTTTTTTAATTACTTAGGGAAACATATCATCAAATAAGCTCATATTCCAGTCTGGAAAATTATTTATCTAGGAATACTAAAGGAAAACTTTCAATTAAATTGAACGGTGTTTACTAAAAGCATTTTAGAATTTGAAAAAGGACACGTGGAAATGTTTATATTTCTAAATTTTCAACTTTGGTCCCCATTCTAAAAGTACTATAAATGTTTTTTATTTACTATCACAAAAAAATCCTTGATGATGTTTGTGAAAAAACATAAAAATCTTGATGACTCAAACGTTCGCAAACTCTTCTATTTCCATAAATTTATGTGGTGATGAATTAAAATAATGAAATCAATCTTGCATCCACCATATTGTGACAAAATTGAAGATTTTTCCTATAAATGTCATAAATTTTATTCAGTCGAAGCTAATAATTCAGTTTCCCCCTATAGATTTACTACTGCACAAAGATCTGTCAATGATTTTGACAGAAAAATCTTGCCAATGCGTTTACCCCGAGAATCGACTGATTTATATATACGAATTCGATGTTTAGTATATTTAGATATAAGAACAAATTTATATTAGATTTCCAGTCTTAACGAGGATCTCGCTAAAGTCAAGTATTTTCTCCTAGCAGCAATTTCTAGATTCAATTGAAAACATTTTGCGTTGAATCTAGAAGTGGTCTCATTGCCCGAAACGGGATAGTTTTGCCCAGAGCCTGCTTATATTCTTCAACGAAAAAAGGAGAATTATTTCGCCTCCGATCACTTGTAATTTCATCCGGTCTTAACTGCGTGGCTCTCAACTTTCACGTCGAATTTGGGACATTTTTCAGAATACGATGTTCTGGTCATTTGGCAATTTTCAGTTAATTTCACTCAGACACTTCGATTTGCCCAAAGTACAAACACTAGCGTGTGTATTTCGGTGCATATACATATTAATGTATTTTTTGTTTATTTCACTAAAAGCAATTAAATTCGTTTGACATTCGAGGAAAGATTTTAAAAAGAATTTTACATTTTAATTGACTTAAATGGTATTTGGATTTTCGGTAAGTAGATTTTCTACCAAAACACTGTGCCTTTCCTTTTTTGGTCATTTTGATTTCTCACTTTAAATGCAGCGATATCGAGCAACATGAAACATGTAACAAACATTTTAACTTTGATTTAAAATACAATCACCCTGTCATTTTGCAATTAAAGCAAATATATCATCAACAACAACGTTTGACGAGAGCTTTGTTTAGTCGTCGGTTCGAGTTAATTCGAAATTTTCTTAATCGGCTTGAGGCCGATTTGATCATTTCCATATATTGAATATACGAAAAAAGAAAAACTTGAAAACAAAGGCCAACAAACATTCGAAGAAATTGCCTTCGGTTTTTGTTCAATAATCAAACAAAGAATAAGACAAAGGTGGAAAATTGTACTATTTCCACGATTGAGCCTATATAAAGGCATATTTCCTTTAAAAAAAAACAAAAGCATCTGTGATTTACCCCGTTTGTTGTGTTTAAAATACTCCAGGTGTTTTTCGGCAAAGTTGAACCCCGCCAAGATCATTTTTCATGGCTATAAAAACGCCACTTTTGCGTGGGATCTAAATGTCAAAGCAAACATGAAAATGGTAAAATATGCATCAAAGTTTTCTCATTTTGTAGTCCAAGTTTATGTCTTGTGTTCTGAATGAATAAAAAAAAACTCAATTGAATGATGACCACCGCTGTTTCCTTCATGCGGGCGCGTAAGGCTTGTTCGTTACTTAAGGTAAACGAATTGAATATTAAGATACTTTCTTCAGTAAAGAGCAAATATATATGTAATTCTTTCTTTGCTGGAGTTTGTTCGCATCGAACAAGACATTATATAGTTTTGAAACCCAGAGTAACAAAAGCGCGGCAATTCGCAAACACAATCAATATTTCAATGTAGCAAACTAAGTAGTCACCATAAATCAAAACAGCGCAAAAAATACTACATTGCTCTCATTTGCGGAAACATTTCTTTGGTGGGAAAAGCTTAGCTTTTCCAACAGTTTAATGTTACAATTTTTACTATAGTTGAAGTAGCCACAAAATCCAACCTTTGACATTGGCCAGAATATTCTTGGTTTAAAGGAGAATGTTTGAACTCTGTTTCTACTTCACTTGAGCGATTGTGCTGAAAGCGGCCCCAGTTTTTTTATTATAGGCCTACAGATCCAACAAATCAAACAAATCAGACAACAGTTAGAGAAAGCAGGAAGCCCTGGAGACGAAATTGCTTAGGTATTCAAATAAAAGATGGCAACCAGTCGAATCCGAAGTGGCGCCATCTTGAATTTGAGAGGATCCTGGTGACGAAACTGGTCCTCGCGTTTAAGTTTACCTTTTTTAAATTTCATTTTCCCTCATTAAAAAATAAAATCCTTTACAGTAGAGATGGCTTCTGTAAAGGAAATGTGCTTTTTAAACTTACCGTCATTATTTTCAACTGGGCTTATTTTCAGGAAGGGCTTATACGTGGAATTATTTTCGAAATTTGCAGTTTCAAAACTGAAATTTGATCATCTTTCAAAACTGCAAATGAGGTTTTTCTTTAAGAGCTATAACTAAATATAAGTCCATTGTCTTATATTCGGGAGGGTGTATTTTGACAAGATGTTTACGTTTGAGATTTTGGAAGCTGTTTTCTTGGAGGGTGAAAATGTTCACAATTGTAGGTAACTTTATCTTTTCAATATTATTGTAACTGTTTATTCCTTTATCCCTAGGCTATGGTCACGTGACCCCTTGTACAGATGGAGGTCGCATATTCTGCGTCTTTTACGCCTTGGTTGGAATACCGCTGACCTGGCTCCTGTTATCAACGCTGGCGCAGCAAATTAACGATTGGATCGGCCGAGCGCTCAGATGCTGCTACGAACGGGTCCTTCATCAAAAACCCGCGGGAATCGGGATCAAGTCCGCAGCCATTACACTAGCGCTGAGCGCGTTGATGGTTTTAATCATTGCTTTATTCGGGTGCTACCTGGAGGGCTGGCGATATCTAGACGGGGTTTATTTCGGGTTTATAACGCTCACGACGATTGGTTTTGGGGATTTTGTTCCGCTGCACCCGTCCCCTAATCGAGATGCTGATGGTTACACGTGGCACGTGATTATGTTTACCATCATGAGTATTCTGTACTTTACTGTCGGATTGGCCATCGTTTCTAGTGTCTTGATGTCAATCAGAAACGCCATGGAAGAGAGGTCGTTGGCAGGATTCCAAATGCTCAAAGACACTGGAGACGAGTAAGACCCAGTCTCCATCGTCAGAACAGGGTCAAGGCACCCCGGGACTCCTGGGAAGCCAGCATGAAGTTTCGAACTCTGAGAAATGCTGCCTGTTAAGATCTGTATATCTTCTTAGTAATAAAACAACCATTAACTGTCAAACTCTCCTACTGTCATTAAAACGTTACCAACTGTTTTGTCTTCACACGTTATGTTGTATCTTACTCATTTGTAACTGTACATGTTGTTTAACTAATTCGATGACAAAAGAAAGCATCGTCAAAGAGCCATAGCTTTCAAGGGAGCTCAAACTTTGGAAACATTTCTCACATAAACGCCAGGTTATGAGAAACTTTAAGAATTAAAAAATATACGCTCCCGACGTTTATCTGAAGTCGGGCGTTTGTTTGACTCTTTAATTGAGCGATATACATCGATCAATAGTGCACTAGGTTCCTTAAACACTACGCTAGGCCAGTTCAATTTTTTTTACCAGTTTGTGATTTTAAAGCTAGAGGTGCTATGGACATACTACCGATCTGTAAAAGGGTTAGGGTTTTAGTACTGGTCGGTACACTCCTGTCAAACGTTCCTAGCAGTACTCCCGGGAGGAGTTTTCCCGGGAGGAGTTTACCGTCTCTCGAGAATACATTGGTCAAAAAACTTCCTGACTTCCTTTTTTATTATATACATACTGAGATTTACTCACTGAAAAGCCGCTAAGTAAATTTTCGTTCGCAAACCGATGTAAACTAATCAAATGGCGCGTATCGCTTTTTTCACGTGTTAGGAAAATGATACGTCCAATCAGAAGCCGCGTATCATGTTTTTTCACGTGTGAGACGTATCAAGTTGAAAGATTTCATTCAAGGCTGGCGGCGTTTCGCACACAAGCCATTTCTTGGCGTAGCTAAAACTGACTATTTTTTTTTTTTACAATTATCATTCCAACGTTTACCTTGAAACTCTCTCGGTATTCCTAAGAAAAACAAAAGTGAAAGCGTCGAAGGAACAACCAAAAGGCAAAGTTTGAGCGAAAATCTATTGTCAGTTCTGTCGTTTCATTCCCTAAAATTATTACATGTTTCCTGCAGTTTCCATTTGTTCACATTCATGCACAATGGATACCAATTAAGTTACTTACTTTTTGTTACCTTTCTCGTGCCTGCTACTGTGGCGTGATGCCAACTTGCCTTTAGTTCTTAACAAACTTCATATGTTTTATTACTCGTCGCGCACAATAAACTCTGACGTCATAAAACGCGTCATTGTGACGACACTAATTGCCATATTTATTAATCATCACAATCAATTTTTAGGTTCATTTTGAGAAAAGGAAAACGGTTATATATAAAGTGCGTCCATTCCGCGTGTTTATTTATCTTTTTCTTCGCCAGCAATTTAATATATGTCATTGATTCTTTTCATCAGAGACATTTCTACGAACAGTTAACCACACAGCTAATGATATGTCTAGTTTAGCAACCAAAACAAGCTATAATCAGTCGTGGAGGAAAAATATGTGGATCGCAATAGCCTCGCGACAACTGGTAATCCAAATAGCAATATTTTTGGTTTACATGTTATTGGGAGCTGTCGTTTTTCAAGCGTTAGAGTCACGCAACGAAGAAGAAGAAAGAGAAGCGATGCTATCGGCGCGAAACCACTTCCAGAAAAAATACAACATTTCGCAAGATGACCTGAAAGTTTTCATCAACAAAATCGAAGAAATTGTTGACCACGGTTTCAGTCAACATTGGGTGAAAAGATGGACAATTCTTGGATCATTCTTTTTTGCGGGAACCGTTGTTACCACCATAGGTAAGTAAATTGTAATTTTAGCAGGACATCTTTGTACATTTTCTAAAGAAGTCACGTGTCGCTAATAGAACTAAAACAAGTACAAGGTCGATTAAAAACAGTGAATTTTTCATTATCGAAGATGTCGGGAAGCGGCTATAAAAAGCTACAGGCTCTGGCGACGAGGTTGATTCGTAAGCCCCGGCTTAACGATCAAACATTTTTGTCCAACATCGTGTTCGTCGCACACAACATGGGGTGGCTAAACAAGCAAACATTTGCTCGTGAAGCAAAGTATTGGGGAAAATGTTTGATCCAGATCAAACATGGGAAAACATTTAAATGCAGTGTTGAGAGACGCGGCTAAACGGACAAACTTGCCTTTCCAACATGATGTTGGGCGAAAATGTTTAATCATTTAGCCGGGGCTTTAGTACTCAAATCCAAGATGGCAACCAGTCGGATCCAAGGGTCCGTCATCTTGAATTTGAGAAGATCTTGGTGACATTATCATGTTTTGGTTTATATTTTAAATTTTCACTCTCCACTGCTTTTAAAAATAAACCCTTTTCAGTGGAGATGGACTTTTTTCTTTTTACCTTTTCATTAAAGGTTTATTCTTTAACCTAAGGCTTTGGTCACGTGGCCCCTTGTACAGATGGAGGCCGCATATTCTGCGTCGTGTACGCCTTGTTTGGAATACCGCTGACTTGGATCCTGTTATCAACTCTGGCACAGCACATTAATGTTTGGATCGGCCGAGCGCTCAGATGCTTCTACGAACGGGTTCTTCATCAAAAACCCGCGGGAATCGGGATCAAGTCCGCAGCCATTACACTAGCGCTGAGTGTGTTGATGGTTTTAATCATTGCCTTATTCGGCTGCTACCTGGAGGGCTGGCGATATCTAGACGGGGTTTATTTCGGGTTTATAACGCTCACGACGATTGGTTTTGGTGATTTTGTCCCGCTGCACCCGTCACCTAATCGAGATGCTGATGGATACACGTGGCACGTGATTATGTTTACCATCATGAGTATTCTGTACTTCACTGTCGGATTGGCCATCGTTTCTAGTGTCTTGATGTCAATCAGAAACGCCATGGAAGAGAGGTTGTTGGCAGGATTCCAAGTGCTCAAGGACACTGGAGATGAGTAAGGGCCAGTCTCTATCGTCAGAACATGGACGAGGTACCACCAGGACTCCTGGATGCCAGTAGGAAGTTTCGAACTCTGAGAAGTGTTGCCTGTTAAGATCTGTACAGCTTCTCAGTAATAAAACAACCATAAACTGTCAATCGCTTCAACTGACAATAAAACGTATCAGCAGTTATTCACACCGTAATATTGTATCTTACTCATTTGTATCTGTCGTTACTAAATCGACGATAAAAGAGAGCTTTGTTTTAAAGCTATAACTTTCAAAGATGCTCCAACTTAGCGCAATTTTCCAATTCATTTCCATTTACGCGTAATTTTTCACGGTTAACATATTTTACGGCTAACGGTTAAAAATTTCCAATTTTAACGACTAACGGCTAAATTATTGGCCGTTTTACGGCTAACGGTTAACCCGCATGAGACCCTCATAGATCGGTCGATACATATCGACATAGCCGTCGACATATCCTTGTATTAGTCATGCTTTCAGCAAACGCCGTTTCATTTCCAAGCCTTTTGGATGCAGAACTGGAAAGATATATTGAGTCTCTGGAAATCCGGGTCCCTTAGTATCTGCGTTTATTTTTAACTCCAATATCAGTGTTCAGCTCTATGAACCCTGGCAAGCTCCTCTGAATATGACTCATCTGACCAAAAACTGATTACATCAAACGAGGTATCACTGTTATTTCCTTTTCACACGTTTACATTTTACACTACTAAAATGCACTCCTTTTTTTGTGCAATTAAAATTCAGCTATGAGGGAGTCCCTGGCATTAGACAGCTAAAAGTTTTGTTGTCAACTCGTTTGTATACACAGGAAGTCACTTGGTTTGCTGTTCAGTTTTTATTAACATATAAACGAATTTAATATATTAAATATAACATTTTAATACGTTTTTGATACAAAAGATACGGATCTGTTTTGAACTGGATCCATTCTGGATATCTTTCATTTCTTTAGGATAAAATTTATATTAAGGTAAAGTTTTTACCAAACAAAAGTCAAGAAATTCCATTAGTATTTTTCACTGAATAACGCTTTTCAGCACAATCCCCTCCCTCCCCTAACGTTTTACCGCTAGATTTTTATCTTTAACGTTGAAAACACAAAAATTCCCAATATTCTGGTGAGAAGTCTAAGGCATGTTATTAACTATTTGGGTGAATGAATTGAAATGGATGAGTTTTCTGTCTGGTGTTATTTGCGCTAGCTAACTATTATAAAATACATCCAAAAAAAAGTTGAACTATACATAATCTATTATGTACCCCTATAAAACCTCCTATGAATTAAAGCAGTAAACGTTTGCTCAAGAAATAAATAAAACATCATAGACTACTGAGTGAAAGTTCTATATTCTTAATTACTCGTAGTCATTATGATCAAGAAAAATTATGTGCAACTCGCCTACGTGCACATAAATAATCTGCATATTACGTTGCAACTTTTAAAGTCTCTAAAATAGGTATTCTACTAATGTTCCTTGCTGTGTATCAGCTATGAATACCCTAACTACAATACTATGGTCTAATAAAACTTTTATAAGAAATATATATCTTTGTAGGATCAGAAATTTCCAATAGACGGCGTGTTACGAAATTTGAAACAGACATCGTTTGGAAATGTTATTCCTATATATGTGAAAACAAGTGGTTTTAGTCCAATATTGGGTTACTTTTATAAGGAAAAATAATATAAGATTAAAATTAAGAAAAGGTAGCGCTAGTAACATGGACAAAGATCGATTTCTTTTTGTGACACGCCGCCCCCCGTAACACTGAGGGGAGGGAGACCGATGGGGTATTTTTGAATTCCGCCTTCCCTTGTTCACGATTGGGTGACCGTTAAATATCGGTGATTATTGGAACCACAACATTTCTTGTCACGGCTAAAGGTACTCGATGGATGACTTGTGGTATTTGGTAAAATACTGGTTCCTCCATCTCGAATTCATCAGACCTGGAATTTTAAGAAGAATATCCACGAAAATTACAGTATCTGGCAAATTACGTGTAATTCTTGGCATGCTCATATGTAAAAGTTAGCATAGGATCTTCTAGCAGTATACTAGTTTATGTTATAAGATAACATGATAAGATTAAACTTGAACTGATTTAAAAAGCAAGGAAGTCAAGACAGTTTTTTAAAAGGACAGGAAACATTTATTATAGTTCTGGGAGTACGGTATGCGGGAAATACAAGTACTTTGTTTTTATTTATCACTTTATTGTGTCTCATCAAATATTAAAGGTGCACTTTTTATGCACAAAATTGCCTTTTAATTGAACTCGATACCTCAAATTTATAGCTCCCTAAAGCAGAAGAACAAAAAAAATGACAAAAGTTTAGTTTAAGTTGTAGTTGTTTATATTTGAAAGATTTTGCAAAGGGAAAGTGCCCTTCAAACTTACCGTTAATAATTAGTCCAGCTCGTTGATTCTGGGGGAGAATCTGGAGACGATGAAGGTTTTTTCCTGTTTATTTTAGAAAATTTATAAGAAAATGTTTATATTTTATTGGTTTACTGCCTTAACTATCTTTAAAGGTACAAGAAAAGCTATTTTATTTATGCATGTTTTTTAAAGCTTGAAGCTTTGCATTCTTTTGAGTGGTCTATTTGTCTGAGAATTGAGTGAGTTTTAAGTGGTACAATGATTTCATTCTTGTCATTGTACGTTTGTAAATTGATTGTTTTAAAGATCAATGAGATTTCGATTGCTTTTAAAATGGTTGTTACGTTACAATATTGTATAAAAGGCAGAAAAAATTAAATGTAGTTTTTTGAGTTTTTCTGCTCCATCATAACTTAGAAAGTAGTTTAAAAAACTTAGATTTTGCGTGTTTGAATCCATGATGTGCTTGGCTTTTCTATTTAATCACTTGTTTATTTACTCGTTTTTCAAGTTTATTAGCTTTCTTATTTAACTGTTTGCTTTAATGTTACACTTTTTTAAACAAACTTACTAATTGTTCCTTTATTTTTTTAATGTTTACTTGTTGAAGGAAAAATGCATGCAAAGGATCGGAACACTGATTTGGTTAACCCTGGGCTCAACACGAACATGGTATTCAGAAATAGAAGCTAAAGTTATTGTATATTTGCTGTAGTTTCTGTTTGCTCAAGCTCATACACAAAGAGAAACCAACCAAGTAACTTTAGTTTTTGTGGGAAATGGTAGTTTGTTTTGTTAAGAACAAGTGACAATCATTTGACCCTGAACAGTGACCTAAGTTTCCTCCAGTTCTTCACAAACAATGCTTTATCGCTTGTACTCCTCTCGCGCTAAACATCTGACGTCATAAAAACCGCTATTGTGACGTAACGGATTGCTATATTTGTCGGCCACACGATCAAGTAAACGTTTCGAAAAAGGAAAAAGGTTTTTACGCGCTGCTATTTCTCGGAATTTACCAATCCCTCTTTTTGAACATTTCTCTAAACAGAAAAGAGTTTTTAAAGCGCAAGCCTCTGTCACAACAAATAACTTTTCCTGGGAACCCCTTTCAGAATTTTTCGGATTATTATCGTTCAATCATACTATAGTACCAGCTCCCGTCGAGTAAATTCTCAATCATGATATTCCGACTATCTGGAAAAGGTAGATGTTGTTCTGATTGAATTTCTTTTCTCAATACCTACCATGAAAACTTTTTCTTGTTCAACTTTGGAAACTTGTCAAACAGCCTTAGGGGGACCCCGTAGTTTGATGTACTTTCCTCAGAGTAAAAATCTTCTCCAGTCTTTGCTCGCCGCAAATGTTTAGCCAGACGCACGCAAAGGATGATGGTGATGACGGAGAACATTGCTATGACACCAAGGCATAGCCACAAGGCATTCTGGAAAGAAAAAGCAAATTAGACTTAATAAACCTACTACCAGTACATAGAGGATATTATACGGTGGCGAGAAGATATGAATTTCATATCTTTCACTTCGGCGGCTGGAATTTCTTAAATAACTCTCCTTTGGTCTACTTTGCAAGAAACTCCTTGAATTGTTTTAAGTCATGTGAAGTTTCCTTCTTCATGTTTGTATTTTTTTATTTTTTTTTATTTTGGCGTAAAATGACGTCATCGATATCCTTGCTAGTGAGGACATGGAAAATACGCCACTACGGTCCTGGATGTAATTTTGTATGAATTTTATCAGTGGTCAATTTTCCAGTAAAACACTTGCGTCTGTGATAAATTGGATTATTTTTTATTTTTGATTGTCCGGATTTTAATCTAGCCAATCAAATCAACCGTTTCAAACTCTCGTATAACAAAGGGATTTTAAAACCGTTCACTTGATTGGCTGTTTCTTTTGTTTAAATCCAGCCAATCAATTTATTGTCCTCAGAGCCACTTGTTTCTCGTTGACAGGCCTCGCCGGCTAAGAGGGACAAGCGGTTCATGGGACGAAAATGCAAATTTAGAAGACGTTATACTCACCACTAGGCTCACAGCGTTATCACACACGTCAGATATTAATACGTCATAGACATTCCTGATTGGATGACAATCTCCCACTTCATTTCGAAGCTAGAGAGAACGTCACAAAATACAAAATGGCGTTAGGTTAAAGAACGAGAAAGTTTTATCCCGGATATTTCAATTTCCCGACTAAAAGTTAAAATATACTTTAGCACATCATATGCTGATGTATGTACCTTATTGTTACGTCATTACCTTATCAATAGTGTCTTCCAAATATTGATCCATCCAACCGAGTGTACGACCCAAAGACTTTTTTCCCGCCTGTTATGAAATAAAAAGGATTGCTTTATTTTAGCCTTAACGCTTCATTCATGCAGCAAATAATTATTCTTGGTCGTCAAAAGATCGTCTGATTAGTTCTTTGTGGCTAGTACTCTGATCTGGCTATTTTTAGACAATTGAGGCCAAACAAGTTTCACAATTAATGTTCACTAAACTGAACATTAGCAATCTAATACTTCGGAAGTCTTTGAAAGACTTCAAGTCAACTACGGAAAATTTCGTTTAAACTTTCAAAAGAAGAGTTATATGCACTTCTACGGAGTACAATTTGGGATTAATTGTACTGCACTCGTCCAATCATAATCCAGTCATTTTGTGGAAGGTACTATAATATTTGAAATAATCACTTTGATTAAACGGTCCTTTTAAGCATGAATGAGATTTTATTATTAAATTAAATTAGTAAATAGATATGGAAAATGTCAAAAGTAGCGCTTTCAGTATTTGTTAGGAAGAAAACAGCAACAGACACCAATTTCTAGGTGTTGTGATCACCATCAACCTAAACCAAAATATCCCAAAGATAATAAACAGTATCTTCACCACAGCACGCCTAACGCTAACGGACAATTATTTCCAAAATACTAAGTATCACTTGAAACTTGAACAGATAATGAGACAAGAAAATTAGTGCTTCTAAATTACAAACCTCATTAGCCAGAACTAAACCATCGCTTTCTAGGATAAGTCTAAGTCTTTCGCGTAGAAGATCAATCTTGTTGGCTTCGTTCTTGAAGAAGTAAAAACGAAAACACGAGAAGAATTACCAGGAGCGATCAAAAATAACATTACGTCGGCGTTGTACGTTATATCTCCAAGCACAATTTTATAAACATTGAATACATAAGCGTAAAACCACTTTTGAAACATCCTAAAATAGGAAGTCTCAGAAGTCGTCTAACCTTTATGAAACAGTGTTTCCTCGATTAGCCACATTTTCCTTGCTTTCCGCTTATTTAGCCACCCAGGAAACACGACAAGGAACAATGTTTCGCAGCAATGTTTCTTAGTAAAGCCAGGCCTTTAGTGAAGTAACTTTAAATATTCTCCAATTACAAGTTACGAAGAACCAAGTAAAGAAATGATTTTGCCTACCAAAACATTCATGTTTTTCGACATCAAGAGCTGCGTTTTCTCGGTCAGCTCACCCTAAAGGAAATAAAATAAACAACAAATGATAAAATAATATTTAACAGATGGTCAGACAACGTTTTACGAAGCATTGAATTGAATTGTTTTCTTACCACCAGTGGCTGTGATATTAAAATTGTATCATCGTTCAAGTTATTCAAGGCGTCTTTCGTCGAACGCAATTTTCCTGCAATTGCTGTAGACACCTGGAAGAGACAAAAAATTACTTGTATTCTTTGAAAGCTATTTTAATTTCGTAAAGATAACTAATATAAGGCTACATTAAAGGTTGTTGTGGAGGAAATATTTCGTTAATTTGTGTAGCGTCTATTTAGTAATACACGTGCGAAGTGGAATACCATAAAAACCCTAAATAGTTGGCATTTAGTCCAGTGCTTAGTTTTAACTTGTTTGAATTTTTTCTCTCTTATGATTTCCTTTCTGTCCCTTTTTTTTTTACACGATTACTTTTTTTTTTTATTAAACGACGCGGCGTTTTTTAAATTTTCACGTTCCAGCGGATTAATTCGAGGGCGGCGTTTATACAAGGGTGGCGTTTATTTAAAATTCGATTTATTTCTTGAAAAGAATAGCATGGTTACTGAACATTTAAACCATCAAAAACTGGAACATGTTGTACTGCTTGTCTCAAAAGTCATTTTCAATATGTTAAAACA
>NC_135759.1:5861698-5955622 GCF_052425735.1 Oculina patagonica
GTGACAAGTGGGATATTCCATAGTATACCACCAGAAAGTGTTGTGTAACTATTTTATACCATGCCATAGAAAATACGCTTACTAAATTTCGTCGAGAATACAATCGCAGCGCACGATGGGAAGGTTGGGTTGAATACCGTCGAATATACAACGGCTTTCCTGTATTCTGATTGGCTGTATTTTCTATGGCATGGTATAAATATTTGAACAAAGCTGTCATATACATTATAATAAAGCCCAATGAAAGCAATCTTTTATACCCGTCCCCAGGTCTCTGCTCTTCCTTTCATAAGGGAAGGGCAAAGTTTTTTCTATATATTCTAGTTTTTTTCTCTTTATCCACTTTGTTTATTTTTGACCGCTTTAGCCGTCAGGATCAGTTTGCCGTCTATATTTTCCGTTTTAACTTAGTTACTGATCCAGGTCTTCAATAGATCCGGCACCACTCATCGGTTTGTCGCTGTGATATTGCAGTATTTTATTATATTCCTTTCATAACCCCTCCAAAATAATACCATAATATTTCATTACCCACCCTCGCTTATATCGTCGTCGTAATTACCTCAGTATATCAGACAATCGAATGTCGATAATTCCATTTCCTAGCACAGCTTTAGAGACAGGATAATATCCTAGAGTTGAAGGATCATCAATGGTCTGAAACAAGGCAAATGAGAATTCATCACTTCCGGTTAAATCTTGAACCGAAAGCCCTCGTTCCTCTTGACCAGCGGCCGTGAAACAAGCTCACGACGGCTGGTCAAATGGAACGAAGCTACGCCTGAGTACTTGGGCCGAGTGGATCAAAGCCGATTAACACTAACCCAGGATTAAAAGTTGACACAGGGTTCAATTTCTCTTTTATAGAAGAGTTTTGAATTGGGGCTTATGTTTTGTGGCGTTTAAGATTAGTCGACGTCTTAAGTGGAGGACAGAAAATATGCTTATGGAAAAGTTAAAAATTGAAATCAAAATTTACGCTAATTTAATTAGCTAAATCTTGTTCTGAACAACCCGACCCTGGTTTCAAATCTCATACACTAGTCAACGTATCTACGTATCTTGAGGTTATCTGCGACAGAAGGTCAGATACGGTAAGCGACAGAATTTTTAGTATTTTCATCAAAATTTCTTCAATAGATTTACTATATTAGCTTGTTTAGGTTACTTACTTTTTCTAACAGGCTCAGATCAGCGGCCGACTTGCAAAGGACTGTCGCGTTTGCTCCAACGAAGAATGTAACAGCGAGAATAAGGTTTAGGAAAAACGCGCTGAAGAAATACAGGCCAACAACACTACAGAAAAAAAGATATAAAATCAGATTTGGGAATGAATACAAATTTAAAACTGAAACGCGATTTAACAGACATTTTTCTATTCAATGTTTTAATTACCATTTTTTTATCGAAAGTAATTTGTTTGCTTCGGTTTTGAAGAATAGCAGTTTTCAATTGAGTGTCGTGAAACCAAAAGCAAAGTAATTACTCTGGCGAATCACAAAGTACACAGACAATCCAGTGAACCAATCAAAACTCGAAGCAATACATGTAGCTGGCACGAAGCGCGGGAAAATGTACGCGAGCGAGACACGATTGGTTTTGGTTTTAGTTCTGATTGGCTGAGAAAGTGGCGCGAGATTTTTAAACCAATCACTTAGCGTATTAATGCAAAACCAAAGCAGATACAAATTACTTTCGACACTAAAGTGAAAACCTCTCTACTATGTTTAGTGATTGAGTCACTAATTGAGTCGTGCTACTTTCTCAGCCAATCCGAAGTAAAACCAAAACCAATCGTGACTCGCTCGCGCACGTTTTCCCGCGCCCTTTTTGCCGGCCTTATGTATTTGCTTCGAGTTGGATCATTAGATTTTTTGCATCATTTGTGATTGGCCAGATTAATTACTTTAGTTTTGGTTTCCGACACTCAATCGAAAACTGCTCTATTATAATCATTTTGTTTGTTTTTCCTTGAGCATGTTTGGTCTGAAAGTGTTTTATTAGCGGATAATTTCTGAGTAAAAAAATGGGAATCAGTGCTAGAAATGCGATAACAGTTGTTGAATATTTTATAATCAAAGCTAAGTTTTTCTTACCAAATAAGTGCATTTCCCGCGCAGTTTGAAATGTCCGAGCGTGTGCTTGGCGTATCCGAAGGACTGGCGCCAAGAGCCCCGGATATGAGTGACAGGAATGTTAACAATACAACAAACACAATAGCAAGCGAGATTGACAGCAAAGTGATCCATCTGAAAAACATATCATCAATATACGTGAGGTTAAACCAAAAATACTTCCTAGAACCTAACCAAATTAATAGATGAATGATGTCGTTCTAGCACTCAAGAAGCAAGTACTTCAATTTACAAGAACACGATCGTCTTTAATAAACATCGATACCACTTTATTTAAAGACCGTTTAGACATTTGATAAGGAATAACGAACGAAAAGACCACGTTTTCGATTTGACTTTGTAATCAGGATTTCTTACTTAGCAGCCCGGCATTCTCTGGAACCCAGAACCCTTCAAGTGTTCATTCTTTTTTTATTTTGCCCGACCGACCGACCCACCATCACAAGAGACAAGGCGATGGGAAACGAACCATTTTATTGGATGGCCATAAAGCGCTGGCAAAACGGTAACGCAAGTGGACGCAAGTAGTCTCAAGTTGAAATTGAATACAAACTTTCGTCGGCTGGCCAAACAGACTCGCAAGTTTACTCGCAAGTGCACGCAAGTTGTCAAAAAGCCATTTCAATTCTACTGCGCGCGCTGCAATTCAGTATTTAACGTAAACAGTAAGACTTGCTTTGACTTGGGTGGGGTGGCCAAACAGTGAAAAACTTGCGTTGACTTGCGTCCAAATTTGATCTCGACCAAAGCGAACGCAAGTCATCGCAAGTCAACGCTAGGTGCACGCAAGTCCTGGCCAACGGAGACGCAAGTAGACGCAAGTTTTCAACTTGCGTACACTTCCGTCTCCATTTAGTCAAGGCTTAAAACTCCCACTAGTTTACATGACCATATTTGCAATACACTGAGCTTTTATCATATATTTCTAACAATGAATACTTCTATCAACGAATGAGGAAAAATGAAACTCGCGAAACAGTTAAAACTGTCTCACTAGAGTTATTTTTTTTCATTCATTGATGCAAACATACTTATTAAACTGAAACCGTGTTTCTCGTTGTAGTTTATCATGTTTATTTCTCAATTTTGTTCGTTTGGTATTGTTTCGTTTCTTTTTAACCTTAGGAAAGCAGCCATTCTACTCGGAGGAGGGATACCCCCTATAATGCATGGGTTATACGGGGTGGCTCCGCCTGAAAGGGGTGCCTTTTTCAAGCCCGAGGTATACAAACTTCTCTATTCAGACTCTATTTAAACTCTTTTTAATCCCGATTTAAGTATGGTTATAACGACATAGGATACTGCCATTTAGGTATTTAACAGGCTCTTTCAAATGTCTCGAACAGACGCACGTAACAGCTAATTCATCTACTCAGTTATATACTCAATTCAAGGGAATAGCAATAGAATGCGGTGTTGCCGCTGTAAGTATGTGAAAGGGGTACCATTTTCTATGGAATGCATACCAAAGGATTACCTTTCTGTCAAAACTGGCGTATAAAATGGTAAGGGTTTGGACCTCGGGGCGGGGCCTTCACCGTATGAAACTTGTTGAGTAACACCCCCCCCCCCCCGCCCTACTTCCTTCTTCCCCTGTCCCCCGGTCCATTCCACAGGATAATAATAAGAAGAAGAAGAACTTTATTTAAGTGTCTGGTCTTCCAGCTAGCCTTAAGCTTACTAATCGGGGACACTGTTTAAATTAAAATATAATATAAGTATAAAAACGATTCTGGTCTATTTACATTAAATTATACTACATTTTCCAACACTCTTTGTATTTACATCTAATTCCTACAATTAAGATACTACTTTAAAATACGGAATATCGAACCTATATTTAATACTTATAGGGTGTTTTCGGCTCAAGAGTTGCAAAGGTGACACCCTTTGCATGTGTCTCCTCCGACAAGTCCACTGAGTTCCCTTCCCCTAATGTTCGCCTTGAATCGCTGCAAGGACGTTTCGTTTTTGTCCCTATTGTCTAATTTCGACCACATCAACGGCCGAAGGAGACGAATGGAATGTTTCCCGTACTTGACAGTTCTTACTCTTGGTACGTAAAAGTCTGAGTTCCTTAAGCTATAGCTCGAGGGTGATCTAGGAAAAAGCTCTACTACGTTGCTAGGCAGTAATCTATGTTTCACTTTAAACATGATAATCAGGATATAAACTATATAACTCAAGTTTGTTCTGATATTAACCTGTGTTTATCATATCTGTTGAATAATCCTCCTTTCCCAAATATACTATGAACTTCAGTTTTTGTCGGAAGCAAAAGGTCTGTTTGAACCTGAAATGTAAATGCATTGTAACATGTTTGCCTTAACATTGACCAAAAAAGTACAAGACGTATACAGTTTTTTTTTTCTTAGAGCGGTTTTCGATTGAGTTTCTTTAAACTAAAACTAAAGTAATCACCCTGGTAAATCACAAAGGGCACAGACAATCCAGTTAGCCAATCAAAACTCGAAGCAAACAAAGCGCGGGAAAACGTGCGCGTGCGAATCACGATAACTTCCAGTTTTACTTCTGATGAGAAAGTGGCGCGAGTCTTTGAAACCAATCACAAAGCCTAGTAATCGCAAAACTAAAGCAAAAGTGAATTACTTTCGACACTCAAGTGAAAAGTGCTCTATAGAATCCTGTAACAATTTTATACTACTTATATGTCATTTTGGTTCAAAAGCAATAGAATGTTCAACTAATGAATAAAGTTAAATGAAGGTATTCATACACAGTGACAAATAATATAGGCGAGTATAGCTCAACAAAGCAGTCTTTTGCAACAACGTTAAAATCGACAATGATAAGGAACCGTACGTATAATTTAGTGTTAATAATTTAATTTAGTAAGGAGTAATTTAGAATAAAATCAGCGAAAATAAATGACGTTTCGATGAATCGCGGTTCATCATTCTCAAATTCTAAAAAAGTCAGATTCTGATGAGTTCAATATATATTAAGAGTGCGTGTGAAAATCTCGTTGCATAAGATTAAAGACTATACAATGTGAATTGTATAGAGTGTTAATTACAAAACCTAAACTGAACACTCAATCTGACTCCATTAAAGCAAAACTATTTAGTTCGTAATTAACACTCTATACAATTCACATTGTATAGTCTTTAATCTTATGCAACGAGATTTTCACACGCACTCTTAATATATATTGAACTCATCAGAATCTGACTTTTTTAGAATTTGAGAATGATGAACCGCGATTCATCGAAACGTCATTTATTTTCGCTGATTTTTATTCTAAATTGTATAACGAAAGCCTCCGTTATAAGGAGTAATTGGTTGGAAATTTATCCTTAATTTATTCAAGACTTGTCTTCCTGTGTGGAATACTGTTTTGTTCTTTTTCCTTTTTTACATATTAGATCAGGTTTTATAAACATGCGCGCAATTTCTAAAACTTAACTTATAAAAAACGTTCGCTTTTCGTTAATTAAATGTCATTATAAGGGGATGAGTTAAGGAGAGTTTCTTACCCCGTCACTGGCCTCTCTAAGTGTATTCACCATCTTAGCTGCAAAATCTTGGAGTTCTTTAGTGAAATTTGTTATTTCTGAAATAATGAAGAGAAAGAAGGTAATCTTTAAATTTGTCTTTCTAACTTCATGGTTGTAAAACCGTAAAATATATCAAACTTGAAAACAATTGTTTTACGTTTCTTTGTTGGTTTGTTCGTCGGTCTGTTTGTCTGCCTGGTGGTCTGTCTATCTGTCTGTCAATCCGTCTGTCTATTTGGGGTTTTTTGTTTGCCTGTCTGTCTGTCTGTCTGACTGACTGTCTGTTTGTTTGCCAGTCTGTCTGTCTGTCTGTCTGTCTGACTGTCTGTTTGTTTGCCAGTCTGTCTGTTTGCCAGTCTGTCTGTCTGTCTGTCTGTCTGACTGTCTGTTTGTTTGCCAGTCTGTCTGTCTGTCTGTCTGTCTGTCTGGCTGGCTGGCTGGCTGGCTGGCTGTCTGTTTGTCTGGCTCTGTCTGTCTGGCTGGCTGGCTGGCTGGCTGGCTGGCTGGCTGGCTGGCTGGCTGTCTGTCTGTATGTCTGTCTGGCTGGCTGGCTGGCTGGCTGGCTGGCTGTACTGGCTGGCTGGCTGGCTGGCTGGCTGGCTGGCTGGCTGTTTGTTTGTTTGTTTGTGTTGTTTGTTTGTTTGTTTGTTTGACTGTTTGCCTACCTGTTCAAGTTTTCTGTTTAATAACTTACCTTCCCTTCCTGATAATGTCTTGTAATAAACTTTCGTTGGCATCGAATTAAATTCATTTTGCCCCTAAAGTAAAATAAAATAAAAAAAGATATCAGTGTTATCTATCAGCTAAATATAAAATGTAAATGACAAAGGTTTTTTCACCGGTATCGTTATTTGAGAACTAGTTTGTTTTCCGGCATGATTAAAACCCTATTTCTACCGGAGATGTAATTTTTTTTTTATTTTTTTAGATATTGTGCCCCGTAACCTAATAGCCCTTCTTTCATTGTTTGTTTGTTTGTTTGTTTGTTTGTTTATCGTTTTTACGACTGAATTTTTTATTCAGAAAGTATAGTGGGTAGCCCAGCTTCAAGCTTCACTCACATGGTTGGTCGGTTGGTTGGTTGGTCCATCAGCTGTAAATATTTTTGCAATTCCGTTTACCAGCAGAAATACTAGTAGAAAGAGTGTAGCAAGGCGTCCGTATAAAGGCGGCCTTTTAAATTTAAAGGGGTTTGACATAAAACAAAAAGCAAAGACACTAGGTGTAAATCAACCGCCCAAAAAGTGGACATTGAGAGCCATTAACCTATCGACGACTTTCGTGCCTATCTGTAGAACTAGCGTCCTACATGAACGAGCATTCGAAATTAAAATCAGGTTTTACGTAAGCTTCATCAACGATGGATCTATCTAGAAACCAGAGCGTTGGCTAAAATCGAGTGTGTAACTACTTGTTCGCAAGAAAATAAAAAGCTTTTCAGATGTAGCAGCACAAGTACATTTTAACCTGAATCACTCTAGATGTTTTAATATCTTGCTTCTATCGTGTTGTAGTCACTAGTGTAAGGCAGTTACATTCACAGAGAGTGTAAAGGATATTGAAATACATGTATTTACTGGCGTGAAACTTGAAATCACTGGGGGAGGCGTCTCAAAAAACGTGACCTGTTAAATACTAGTGAGCGGTGATTCAACCTACAATAGCTAAGTTTCCGTGAAACGTCTAGAATATAGAGTTTGAATAATCGCTGTGATTCTGTGACCGTTTTACTTTCCGTGAAACGTTTAGACACTTCTTCTCCCATTTCCCTTTCCCCTCTTCCCTTCACCCCGTTTACCACCCTACATCAGCTTGTATTATTGCAGAGTTACACACCTGAGTGCTTTGTGCTTCAAAGTCATTCCTGGTGAGAATTCCTTCTATGTTTGACAGTTCTTGTTCTAATCCTGGAACCTAAAAACAACATAATCCCGTTACTTATTAAGAAGAATATGAGGAACTATACTAGAAAGAAAATTTAAAAATAAGTTTCTTATAGGAACTGCAATCTGAGAAATAAATGTTAGGAATTTAAATACGTTATCCGTCTTCTCCAAAATGTTTTTGTCTTAAATTGTAGATACCATAAAACCTTTATTAGTCTTACTATTTTAAGCCTTTCTCTAAGATGGCTGGCGGGGAAGGTAATCCTCATATCATAGTTTTAAATCCCATCCAGATCATCACATTACCTTGTTAAAGTCAGCTTCAGCCTGTAGTGAATCCCCAGTGGGTATTTTGTCGCAGGCTCCAGCTGTTTTTGACGGCGTATCTTTGTTACACTCTGTTTTTGCGTCTGACAAGTTGTTTCGCGCTTCGTCCAAACCGGTGCGAAGTTTCTGGCCAAGCATCCGTAAATTCTGAACAATATCTGCCACATCCTTCAATGAGTCTCTTAGGTCTTTGAGTTCTAATGAATTTATTGTTAAACGAACGTATAGCAGGAATTGTATTAGAAGAAAAGCTGCTCTCATAAGCTTGTAATTCTATGGGGGGTTGTTCTGGTCATCTAGTGTAGCAGTTACTATTGTTTTGGGGACTTGGAGCATTTTTCCTGTTGTTTGCCGGTTCTATTGTGGGAGGCGCGGTGGCCTAATGGTTAGCGCGGTCGATTCCGAGTCCGAACGGCCCGGGTTCGAGCCCTGGCCGGGGCGCTGCGTTGTGTTTTTGGGCAAGACACTTAACTCCCACAGGGCCTCGCTCCGCCCAGGTGTATATATGGTTACCGGCAAATATACTGCTGGGGGGTACCCTTCGATGGACTAGCATCCCATCCAGGGGGGAGTAGCACTATTCCCAGTCGCTTAATGCTGCTAAAACCGGGATAAGCTCCGGCTGTATGGACCACTTTGCTCGGACACAGACTTAACGCTTTTTTGCCATTTTTTGTTCTATTGTTCTCTCAAAGGGTAGCGAGCCATTCATGTGAGACCTCGCGAAAGCTGCTACCCGAAAAATTTTAATTAATTAGATTAAGGCTCGGAGCCAGGTTTTTCGCTTTTGCTGTTCATGATTTTGTACACACAATAAAGACTTGTTAAAAAGGTGTAAAACCAGCGGTATGACAAAGTTAGCCACTCCTTTTTCCAGTAGCCATGAATACTTACTTGCGCCTAGTTCTTTGACGTTATCCAGAATTGCCTTCACAGCATCTTTAGCTCGTTCAATTACTGGTGTTGTAATATTAACCGGCAAATCTGTAAATAACGCAAACAGGTTAAGCAAGTTATTCCAGCTCAACTAGCCTTATTTGTCAAATAGGCAACGTTCGTCGGAATTTTTTGCAACCCAAGTCAAAGAACCAATCACAATAAAATCATGCAGCGGGTGCCAAGTGCCGGAAAACGAGCATTAAACAAGTCAAACGGGTTTTGGTGTGAGTCTTGATTGGTTGAAGAAAAAAACAACGTGCTTGTACTGATAGGCAAAAACAGGTTGCACAAGTTTTTTGTTTTTGTTTTACCCAGTGGAGTATAGTTATCCCAAACACAATTTAAATTAAACGCAAAATATTTTAATGTTGAAAATAAATTAACAACCGCAATCGAGGTCAAGGTTTTTTGAAGTTAAATTGAAAATGGCATATGAAAGGATTGAAACAATTCAAGTCTAACTCACACGTCAATTCCTGCGATATCAAATCGATTGTATAATTCATGTTTTCTCCAGTTACTTCACTTAGTTCCTGCAACAAGATTGAAAATTGAAATATTACAATTTAGCACAAGTAAGCCACTAACTACCTTAGCAATTTCCCAATTTTTCAGATTTACTACGCATTGGAGAACTAAACTAGTAGTTAAAGAAACTCTTGATAACGAGCGCCCCATTAAATCTGCAATCAAAACAAACCGTTAGCACTTTACAATTTGCAATAGCACGTCAACAATTATTTATGACGTCACGTTCGAAGTTGCGCGCGCTCCACCGCGTTCTTTTTGGCCAGCACTAAAAAAAAGGTTAACAAACGCGTGCGCAGTAAGGCTGCTGCTGCACACTAAATACTGTGACGTGATTTTCTCAAAATTATTCTCGCAACAACTTCGTTATAAAAAATGCTACAAAGCTATAATTTGGGGAAAATAGTTCTTTTCACCTACTCATTAGTTTTCATTAGTTTTCTGATGTTTCACATGCAAAAACAGGTTTTTTATGAAAACCCTTATCTATGAAAATCGTAAATTAAAGAAACCCAATAGGTTTGGTTTTAGGTTTTGTATTTGTAATGGCGTGTCTCTTAGATGTCAGTCTAAAGGATGATGAGTATATAGAAAAGCATTTTCAAGGAAAAAATGCCTCGATGCCATACAAATTTTCAGACTGAAATTGAAGCAAGTTCGAAACGGTTGTTAGAGCGATTTTCACTTGAGTGTCGAAAGTAATTCGCATTTGCTTTGGCTTTGCACTGCTGCGCTCAGTGATTGGTTCAAAAATCTCGCGCCACTTTCTCAACCAATCAGAAGTGAAACCAAAACCACTAGTGGTTTTTTCACATTTGTTTTCCCGCGCTTCGCGCCGGCATTCTACATGTATTTGCTTCGAGTTTTGATTGGTTCACTGGATTGTCTGTGTTTTTTTTTGTTTGGCCAGAGTGATTACTTTGGTTTTGGTTTAACGACACTCATTTGAAAAACTGCTCTAACGTTGTAAGCTATTGTAGGATAAGAAATCAAACGTTTTTTCTTACTCACGACAGCAGTACAACCATTTCGTGTGAAATAAACTCACCTTTAAAGTATTCTCCTTGTAAATGGTGATATCCACAATGGACTTCATAAACAGAGAGTCCACAGCCGGTGCTACGCTTTCTGTTTTATCGTTAACAAGACTGATTGAAAAGGCAGCGATCCTACGGAATTCAAATCATAATACAGTTAAGCGTCCTAAATCGTTTCATGGTGAAACTGACAGGGCTTTTAGGGGCTTAAAATGTGTGTTTAACATCGGTTTAGGGTAGTCAGGTTTATATGTTAGTAGACGAAGTTGTCGCAGTGTCTTTTAGGATGTTTGAAGTTAACCAGAATTTGATTACTTATGATTTATAACAGTGATTTCAAATACCTATAAGAATATGTCTGGATTTTTCGGCAGAACTGTATGTATCTTTATAATATTTTTTAAATGAATAAATGATTTGAAGGAATAAGTATTAATTGAAGTTAACAAAATGAAATTTCGGTTTCGTTTAGGGGAATCATAAGAGACTTAATCCCAACTCTAAATTGGCTTAAAATTTTGCTGTCAGCAGTTAATCTAGAGAAAAAGTAGACTTTGATATTATAAATTGATAAAATACGTTCAGAATTGTAAGTTAAGGTATCAAACTCCAAAAATCCATTAACACCAAAAAAGCCTCATAAGAACTTTTCTCCATAACCATCCATCTTTAATTAGTATAACAAATAACCTTCTGCCTACAAAATGCAATTTTTTGGAAAGTCAACCGTCAAAGCAAAACCCGCTTAAATGTGAATTTGACTGAAATTTTAGGAGGTTTAAAGGAAGGAAAGGAGAACGAAATTGTTTTTGAAACACTACCAGACAGTTGACGCAAGAGCACTTTAGGTTGTCCATATACTTATTTTTAACTTCAAATTCTAATTTTAAAATCACACTAAATCTTCAATATTTCTTATTTCTCCAAATTTTATTACTCCTTTGAAAAAAACTATATCCTTCCAAAAATCCCCAAAACTCATCAAAAATTCACAAAACACCGCAAACTGGCATTGATTTGTGAAATGAGAGGAGAATTTTTGGATTGCTTGAAAAGCTAACGGGATATTTGCATAAATCCCATGTTAAACGGTGGAAAACGGCTTTCGCATGAACCCCCGCCTTAGTTAGACTGCAAAACAGTCGTTTTTTCTCTTAAGTCGTTGGAAAAAGCGCTTATCGAAGGCGCGAAGCGCCGATCGTCTTGCGAGCCTCGCACGCCCGCAGGGCGAGCGAGGCGAGAAAAAACGACTGTCGGCTTTCCATACAACGAATTGGTTCCGACCAGGGGGTCAAATCATGTCAAAAATTTTATGACACCTCCACCCATATTTTAAATTTGATAGCATTGTTTATTTTCACGTTGTCCACGCACGAACTAGAGTGTTTAAAAGTCCAACGAGTTTTTTTTTTAATTTTGACTCAGTTTTGCGTGAAAAAGGTAGAATGTGTCCCGTTTAAAATAGAAGTCTGTTTCTATTCATCCAATGGATCAAACAACACCGAAGAAACCCACCTCACGACGATGAACAAAGCAAAAAGACGCGTCGACGTCGTACTGTTGCAGATTATGTGTCTTCGAATTCATAGCGGCAATGAAGCTGCATTCAGCGAGCTTGAACTCTTTGCCAGGACAAACGGTTGGAAAATGCGGCTTTTGCCAAAGGCCTTTGAAAGCACAGCAAAAACATCCCTACCCTTTGATTAAAGAGCTTCCTTTTGATCTGATTTTAATACAAAACCCAAATCGTTCGCAAGCGCATCCAAGTCTTTTCCATTTTGTTCGCGTGAAGAGCATGTTCTACTGTCAAATTGATATCTTTGACGAGGTGCGAAAGAGTTTTTGGTGACAGGTAACGTCATAATTGACCAATGGGAATTTCCCGTTTCTGGGAGAACGGGAAATTCGAAACGAAAGCCGACAGTCGTATCTTTTAGCGTCTCTCCCCAGTCTCACCCATAGTTTTGACATTGGCTCCAGACCTCTCGCTCTCGTCAACACCGAGCGCGTTCGCAAAAGATACGACTGTTTTGCAGTCTACGCCTTAGTGTTCTTTACTTTGGAAATCGTTTGAAAAGTTTTGGGGAGTATGCCCCGGTCGCTTTGCAGAGATAACCAGGCATAACTAATCGATGATCAATGACATCAATTGGTAATCAATGAGTAATCGATGGGTAATCAGTTGATTAGTCATTGATTATTGGCGATGATCAATGAGTAATCGATAAGTAATCGAAGCCCAAAAATTTTGTGGCCTATCGATTACTCATCGATGACATCGATTACTCATTGATGTAATTGATTACCTATTGATGTTATTGATTACTCATCGATGACCCATCGATTACTCATCAACTATCATACTGCACACAAAAGACACATTCCTTGCTTTCTTGTACCTTTTTGTGATTTTTTATCTATGTTAGTCATATTTTGCTTTATAACTGGCATTCTTGTTGACGAAATTACGTCCTCAGAAAAGGTCAAATAACCTTCCGGCATATCAAGACGTGAAGGGCTTATCACAAATACAGATGATATTTCAATATTTCACTTTACCCAACTCTTTATTTAAAAACAAAACAATTGAACAGGAAAACCAACCAGTCTGGAAATGAAACTAATAAGTACGGAGACAAGAATCGACTACGTGGTAGATTTTGGTCGGTGGATGTTTGTCAGCAAAGTAAAACTGCTTCGCGGCTTAGGGAGACAGCCGTCATAAGCACTTAAATTACGCAACGGAACAGCTGCAAGCACTTTTACTTTCTGTACTTTTTTCATGTGTAACCATGATACTGTTAGATTGTTATGGCGTGTACAAGCTTGAGTATGAAATACTTTTACAAGTTCCGGTTTTCAATCACGAGACTATATCGATGAGTAATCAATGTAATCAATGACTAATCGATGCAATCGATGACTGATCGATGCAATCGATGACTGATCGATGCAATCGATGACTAATCGATGCAATCGATGACTAATCGATGACCAAAAATTTTGTGGCCTATCGATTAGTCATCGATTACTCATTGATCATCGGCAATAATCAATGACTAATCAACTGATTACCCATCGATTATTCATTGATTACTCATTGATTTCATTGATGTCATTGATGTCATTGATGTCATCGATTAGTTATGCCTGGAGATAAGTAGGTTAATAGCTTCATTGACAAGACGCGCAGAGCCAATAAAGCCGGCCTAAAAATGTTGTTATTCGCACAACTGGGTCAAACTTACATGATCAGAGCTGTACAAACAGAAATCGCGGCTGTGAAAAGTTGTCTGTGTTTCTTGGGATTCGTTTCCAGGTCCTCCTCTATCAGCTCGCCGCCACATTTTCCCTTGCACCGGAAGCAGCCAAAAATGATACCGACCAGCGGTATTACAAAGGCGCTTATGAGTGAAACGGAAGTGAGAAGTGTCAGAGGAAGATTTTCAGCTATCGCCTGAAAGGAACAAAAATCAGATTAATGGAAGCACTCCGAGAGCTTGCAGGAGTTTCCTTTAAGCCTTCAGTGTTGCATATAGTATGCAGCGGTCAAACGAAACAGCAACTCAGAGTAAATCTCGTAACTTCAGATTTTCGTTGCTTTGGAGCTTGAAGCGTAAGAAATCGTTGCAAATATACCTCACCAAGCCAAATAGGAAATGGAAGACACTGAATAACTGATAAGGCTATAGGCATTTGCGGCATACAAAGGTAATCGTTTCAATATATATATTAATTTTTGGCTTGGTAAGGTAAAGTCTGCGTCGTACCAAGTGGCCCATACCACCGGAGCTTATCCCGGTATTAAATTCCCCGGTACCCATTTAGTACATCTGGGTGGAGAGAGGCACTACGAGAGTAAAGAATCTTGTCCAAGAACACAACACAGTGACCCTGGCCAGGGTTCGAACCTGGACCGCTCGATCCGGAGTCCAGCGCAATAAACATTATGCCATAAATTCGGTCCTAAATTTGAGGCCGGCAAGTTTTCATTTTGCAGCGGGCAGTTTTGGAGGGAAATAAAAACTTGCCGCCGCTGTACGTGAGGCCTACATAAAAAGTAACAATAAGTGTTTCTAAGCAACCATGTTGACACTAGGAACTAAAAGCTACTGAAGGCTTGCTAATTCGTTGAGTCCATTTCTACATGTACAGAAAATGCGACAGTATCAACATTGATAAAAGAGGTGATATCGTTCGAGTGGCTTGAGAGACCACCATGTAGGATTTTAAGCCAAATGCGTAGTGGGCTTTCTTCCCATCAACATATATATTTTTCAAGGATCCTTTACCTTTCTTGCCAAGTCTCCAGCAGTATAATCGCCTACCCCGTCAACAGTTCGAAGTCCATCCTTTATAGCATCTGCAATTGATTACATGCGAGTTTGGTTAGATCACTCGGTCAGAAAGTTGAAAAACTGTTGTTTGTAAATGTCATCCCAGTAAAAAAAAGAAACTAAATGAAAAAAACACGTAAAAATTGCTAATCAAGCCTGGTTTATCTGGCAATCATTATATTGCTTGTAAAAATTAAAACTGTCGAGTTCCCCTACTAGAGACAAACCGAGGGCCTTAACTAGCAAGAGGCAAGACGAGACACTTGCCTCGTCTTGATTTTAACCCAAAATTTTAAAAAAAATTAAATAAGTTTATTTGGGAAAATAATTCCCAGTTGAACAAGATTGATTTTTTAAGAAAAACTTTATGAAAGTTTATTCAGAGTTTATAGTTCTCCAATATTTCTGGAGGTCATGCTCCAGAACCCCTATTTAGCGGCCATCCATTAAGCGGCCACCCCCTATCAAGCAGCCAGTCCCGAAACTGTTCTAAGTATAATGCTGTAAATAAAACCCCCTTTTAACGGCCGATGGGCGTTCTTGTTTTTGCCTCTATTTAGCGGCCAGCAAGTACGTAATATACAATTTTTGGCTTTGTTTTCCACAAGGTCGGACAAACAGTCTAAAAAGAAAGTGATGGCTGATAAAATCATTCAAACACAGGATTATTGTCGTCTTATGTGATTCCACACTATTTTGTATTGAAATAAAGTGACCTCTCTAAAATACTTTATACTAATTTCTAACTAACCCCTATTTTAAGCGGCCAACCTCTATCGGCCAGTTTCTCCGAGGGTGGCCGCTTAATAGGGATTCTGATGTATATCAAATTGATTTAAATTAGATTAATTTGAACAAAATTAAAAACATTTTTTTATTCTCAGCAGTCCTAACCGTATAATAAAATAAATCTGAGTCGACCTTAAATTTAATTACGGCACGATATTCAAATTAATCAATTTTATCAATTAGTTAACGCGAATTAAACACAGTTTGTTGTTGAGAAAGTCTCAAAGAATTTCCCGCTAATCTTGAAGTGATCAAATTCGCTGATTCATCAGAAGAAAATAAAACCATGACTGTATTTGTTTGGCCACGTATATTCAAAGGTACAAAGAAAGCTCGAGTTTATACAATGGGGGATCTCTTCAAATACCTGAGCTGCCCTGCGGGTACCGGGAGAGCACAATACTTAACCAGCGAAACCCTTACCGTAAACAAAACCGAAAAGCCGCCGTAAAATCGCAGGTTTTCTTGTAAACTTAACTTCTGATCTTTCTCTTGTGGTCTTACTTGTAAATATGAAATAAATAAGTCTAAATAAAAATCAACTCAGGACATTGATTTAACGTTTAGTAAGCGGAAAAAGAAGAAACACACTTTTGTTTTACACCAAAGGAAAAATTTGTCAAAATATGTTGGTTAATTTTTCTTTACGGCGGCTTTCAAAGTAGATTGCATGCACTAAATTATTGAAAAAAGCCAAATACAATATAAAAAATCGCCAGAAATTTACGACTTTTCTCAAGTCATAAAACGTAAAGAAAAGATCAGTACTATATTTTTAGAGGAATTTCACAATTAAACATTTACGAATCAAGAAATTTTGAGCGCTAAATTTCGCGAAAAGTTTGATGCCACCAAACGTGAACCGGTCATCTAATTTAACAAGAAAATAAATTGAAACCCGCTCTTGAATCTTGAAATGCCGTTGTTAACTTTCTTCACTAGCAAAAGTCTTAGATTTCCTGTTTAATTCTCTGTTTATGAGGAACGCGCTAGGCAATTTATAAACTTTAAAGATAAAGCGCGTTTAAAAATGTTATGGTTTACTACACATGACTGAATCTGTCACGATTTTCGATTCAGTATTTCACAGACGATTGCACAGAAAATCCCCAGGAGAAAATAATCCCTTTACTTAACTAACCCTAATAATTGAAATAATTATTAAATGAACGGTAAATCGCAAAATATTACTAAAGGAGTTTACGTTAAAAAAAATCCATTTCCGGTTTCAATTTTATCACAATTGAAATACTACCTTACCGTACGGCGGAGAAAAATTTAGCGATAAAACCACGGCTTCAGCAATTGCATCGTAGCTGGACAAAAACCAATCACTTTTGCTTTTCGTCAAGGTGTAGTTACTTCCTTTGCGCAGTGGAGAAAATATTATATTATCTCCTTGAAGTGTTCCTTTGCCTTCTACGACGGCGAAGCCAACAATGTAAGAAACCGTAATTATTAGAATTAACTTCTTCTCCTTGAGAAAGGAGGCCATTTCGCCACGGTCGTTTTAGCGCATTAACGGATTTTCTGTCAAAATCTCTCACGAATAAAGTAAAATTGGTAATAAAGAAATTCTTGATAACGGGCGCCGCATTGTAGCTGGAATCAAAACAAACCGTTTGCATTTTACACTTTGCGATAGTACGTCGACAATCATTCGTGACGTCACGTCACACACGCGCGCGCGAGATTTTACCACCAACTCGCTTGGTGGCAAAAATCACCAGAGGCCGCAATTCTACTAGTCAGCACCAAGACAAGAGGTTTAATCAAGCGTGCGCAGTACAGGAAACAGGTGTGTCCGCCATCTTGGATCTGAACGCCTAAAAGACCTGGGAACGACGTGGTCATAGGGCTTTCCACAAGTTGCTCGAGATTTCCCAAAAAGTTGCTCAAGATTTCTCAAAAAGTTGCTCAAAAGTTGCTCCAAAAATCCAAAAAATTGCTTCTGATAATAAAAGTTGCTCGAAAGTTGCTCCAAAAAAAAATTCAAAACGCTGCTTCTAATCAAGAGAATTTCTCTAAGTATATGCTAATTTCTCTTTGAGGGTAACATTTCTAAGCTGTTTTATGCAATTTACAGCAAAAAGAGTATCTAAAGAACATATTAAGGGGAAAATTTGTTAATTAACAAGGATTTCTTTAAGTAAGAAAAATCGTGAAGATATCTATGACGTCATGTTTGCCGACGAGTTTTGTAACGGTTTTAATGTAGAATGAGCCAAAAGTTGAAGCGTCTTCAGATGTTCCTCGAAAATCCTCTGCAAACTTCGTAAATCTTCGGAAACGTTCGTATGGCCTTTGAACAACCCTCGGATAATCTTCGAACATCTTTTGTCAATAAATTGCTCAAAAAGGAAACGAGTTGCTCGAGAGGAAAAAAGTTGCTCGAAGGGGAAAAAGTTGCTCGAAATATGAAAAGTTGCCAAAAAGTTGTCGAGCAACTTGTGGAAAGCCCTAGAGGTGGATAAAGCTCTGTTTTGCAGAATTTTTTTTAACTAACCGCCGTCCTCGATCACGGGCGAAGTTAAACGGTTTTTGAAACCGGTTGTCCCGAAGCACTCTGTACGCATGCCATTCTCGACCCTAGAGCACTGATGTGCAAAAGACAAGAGCTCTTGGGTCGAGAATGTGCCAATTGGTAAGTGAGCCCACAGTGACAAAGCGCGTGCTGTTAAATTTTACCGCAGGCGAATGTTGAGCCCACGGGCGGAAACATGTGACATACCGTGATGCGCGATCACGCGCAAAAGTTGTTATTCAACCTCGTTCCCAGGGCCTGCTCTGCTTTCAAGATGGCGGCTGAACGCAGAGAAGAATCTTCTCACGACGCGCCGCCATTTTGAAACTCGTCGCCGAGAAGACCCTGGGAACGAGGTTGGTTGTTTGGTAGTTTAAAAACGCTAGCGTATGCTCAATATGAATCGTTACGAGCCGGAGCAGAATTTCCTTTTCCTTTCACCTCAGAAAAACGGAAGAGGAAATTCTGCTAGCAGGAAAACTAAGAGTCGTCTCAAACAAGCCACCCCCTGCTGGGAAGTGGCTACTCTCACTGAATGATATACAAATCATGCTCGCTACATGACGTCTAACATGACCCTTCCGAATAACCGGTCGCAAAAGATTACTTTTGTTTTGAGTCTCATCTAGTTTATGGTAGAACCCTAACCCATTGCCTCCCTAGGCAGCATGTTTAGAAATTCACATGGGCGTCAAACGGTCTAATTTTTGATGAACAAAAAGACTCCATAAATCATTTTCAGTAAAAAACTATACACTTCTCCATAAATCCGAAATAATTACAAAAACAACTACGGCGAAAGAATGTCTTGTATATGTTAGAAGCTTGCGAATTGAGGAACTCGAAAAGCAATACTAATGATAAGATATGTAAATGAACAAAAATTTAACATATCCTAAATTAAATCCGGGAAATTAACACCAAAATGCGTCAAAAAGAGATAGTGAAACGTCCATCAAAAGTGTCTTTTTCAAACCTTTTTCTATAATTGCGATACCGTGTAAATAATTGCTTTCATTGTCCAGCCAATCGCACAAAATGCAAGGGTAGATTAATATAAATATTTTAAAATTTAGCATAGCTTGAGTTTTGCACGAATAAATAAAATATGATTGGTTTCCACGTTACGGCTGTCAAAGAACGAAAATATATTGTCAATACGGATCCGTTCGTTTTGTTGTGTGGAAAGTACTGTCCTTGCTTTTTAAGCTGTTAACGCTGCGACAGGCTGAAAATATACTGGTTGATTCTGGATTATACTTTCACGGGAATATTGTAAGTGCTGGATTTACAATTCTAGTATAGTTTATAGGAGGGTTTTTTGTTATATCTGTCTTATAATAATAATCTCTTTGTTGCATTTTGGGATCAAGAAAACGGTATAAATTAGAACAATTTTCGCAAGCAATCGTTTTCCGGCCGTAATCAAGTAAACCATTTGCTGGCTATCATAGCAAACGAGTTTAACGAAAAAACCTGAGCTTCTCGTGATATTTAGAACTTAATTATTAAAATTTGTTCCCCTGAGGGTTTGTATTTACTAAGATCGGCCATTAAGCATGGTTGTTATTATTCAATACGGGTTTTAACTTGAAGCAGAATACGTTCTGTGTAATTGAATGGGTTTTATTTTCATGTAGGAAAGATACACCTTTCGAACTAAAAAAAATTCGATTGTATTTGCGGTCAAGAAAATATTTTCTGATCGAATACTTTTTGGACGCTAACTGTGTGTATTATTAAACTGTTCGACGCTTTATCGATCGGCTGCAGTCAATCTTTATATTAGAACGAAAAATATTGATCTCATTTCCGAATTTTTCTTGATTGTACATCACAAAACGTTTCACTGTAATCTCAAACCATTAAGTTCAGACGAATTTATTGCCAAAGATTTTATTAAATATTCAAACGATAAAGGCAACTGTCACAAATCCAAATTAACATTACAATTACTGATTATTTTCTTTTTGAGTTCTCTAATGGTAACTGATGGTTTTAGTATTTTAATCTTAGGATAAAATCTACCTATGAAAGTTTTGTTATTTTTAAGGTTTCTTTACAAAGTGGTTTTGGGTGCAATTTTCCACGAAAGTTTTTGACAGCTACTGAAAAACAGGTGTTTGAATTCTATCAACTGGACAATAACGAGGCCAATTTTGGAAATTGACTTTTTGTAGAAGTGTTTATCGAGCTCCTAGCGACCAAACGGAAACCTCCTAGTCACATGGCCACTAAAGGGACTATGTCACGGATTTTACCAGATTTTTGAACAGCCAAAATTTTCATTTGTGTCGCAGGAAACCTTAAAATAGTAGTCCATTTTTATTAAAAATTGCTATATTAGAGCACTGAAACTGTTAACAAGCGTCTTTGGCTGCAGATGGCTCGGATGGGAATGGATTGCAACTTGAAAAAGTAAGGCTTTCTTTTTCGAGTTGTTTCCGCGCGTCTTCCGGCAAAAAAATAGCTTGATTTCTATTCGCAAATTAAGGTTATATCTTCCTTTAGATGTTCAAAAAATAATGTTTTTATGGGTTAAGTTGACTACCACTAATTTCAGAACAGTATGGACCAAAAATCTGCGAAATCCCAGTGGCACAGCTCCTTTAAAGGTGGGTTCTCATTAGCGACGGACTCGTAGTCGGTCGGAGTCGTAAGAGCGCTCATGACCTAGTCAGTGAAAATCGAAAATCGGAGTCGTAAGCGGAGTCATAAGCTCGACAGAATCAGAGTAGGAAGAATCAGAACGTTTTTTATTTTCTTCCGATTGCGAAGAACAAACCAATCACAATGGTAGTTCTCAGGCACTCCGAATACTTCCTATTAGCTTGCGACTGTGACATTTCGCTAGATCATCGGAGGTCCCGGCATAAGCGGAATTGAAAACTCCGTCGGTTTGACTTTCACTAGATCGTGGGGTACACCTGAAGGCCGTTTATCCACCGCTTAACTTGGGTTTAATGCAAATATCTCGTTCGCGTTTTAAGATTCTTTTAAGCAATTCAAATTACACGAATCTGTGTTTTGCTTTGTTTTGTAATTTTTTGGGTAAATTTGGGGACGTTTGGGAGGAGATTTTTTCCCCAAAGGATTTAGTAAAATTTAGAGAAATAAGTAATATTGAAGATTTAATGTGATTTTAAAATTAAAATTTGGAGTTAAAAATTAGTAGATGGCAGACGTATTGAACTCATGGATTTTTTCAGTGATATTTATTAGCTCAATGTCTTTATTCTATCTCTTCTTTAAACCTCTTAAAATTTCACACAAATTCACATTAACAATTTCGTGTTAGTGCATCGGTCATAAATCCATCTGACGGTGCTAGCTCGTCTTTATTTAAGCAAATTGTAACAGACGGCAGAAAAAAATTTCTCGTATATGCGTCCCGGCCTAAGTTATACAATGTCACGAGAAGTCTTCTCAGTTTTTGTGTTAACTACCGTATTTACTCAAATAAGAGCCGCCCCCGAATAAGCGCCGCCCTCGAATAAGCGCCGTATTTGGGACAAAAAAGATAATAAGCGCCGCCCCCGAATAAACGCCGCAGTCCCGATGCGGCGCTTATTTGAGAAATTCCGTTTTACTAGTAACAGCACTACAAAGCAACTCTAAAACAAACTTGGAAAATTCTTTTTCATCAAAAGAGAAAGAGATGTTTTGCAGTTCAATGTTATTGTTTTACCGCTCGCCCATTAGTTCTTCTATCCAACATTTTTGCAATACGCAGCTCTGTAAATGTTGTGAACTTTGCCAAGACAGCTAGCGCTACTTCTTTCTTCAGCAAGAGACGAAGACTGACAATCAAAAGACGCTATTTTCAATTACTGTAAAAGATCAGATTCTTTATGGCGTCCAAATTTTAAATAAGCGCCGCCCTCAAATAAGCGCCGCCCTCGAATAAGCGCCGCACTTGAGACGCGAAAAATTTAATAAGCGCGAGTAAATACGGTATGCTAAATTTTGAGGGTGCACTCACTGTTCAACAGAACAACCTTTGAACAACAACAAAAAAGTATAAAAAGCAGTGAATTTAATGTGATTTTTTTCCAATCAACACTGTCCGGAAAACTTGAAAACGTCGATCGGCCCGACGTTTTCAAGTTTTAGGACCTTTCTTTCCTACCAGTCCGTAACCACACCACTGTTTAACAATTTTTATGACAAGTACAGTACATTTTAGCAAGGATTTCTTATTAATACCAACACCTTCACTGGGTTTTCAAGTAGCTCCACAACTCGGTGACACTGTCGTAGGCTCAGAGAGTTCCTCGAGATCAAGAAACTGTCTTCATTCTTCGCAGGTGAAAAGGCCGTTTTAATATTTTTAAGTTTTTCTTGACAAGTTTTCATAACTTTGCTTAAAAAATATTTGCTTTGCGTGTACATGATAAATTAAAAGACAAGTGTCTCTTTGGCCACTTTCGAAATTTTCGTGTCCGGTTTGTACACGAACGGTGAATATAGCTTCAGTTTTCTTTGACAGGCCTAGAACTGTCCTATAGACTTCCTTGTTTGAAATTTGGCACACCAGCTGCCCACCTGTCATATGGAAACAGCTTGTCATTTCTTGTGCCAAGCAAAAATTGCTTATTTGTGTAGTATATAGGATTACTGATCCTTAATCGAACTTCTCAAAGAAAATTGTGAACAAAAACTTCACAGTACGTGCAGGGATTTTTACATGAGATGGAATCCGCCAGGACTTCGAGTAGTTATTGGACAAAATTATTTAAACCTTATTGCAAGCTTTTGAGTTACTGCTTCCAATATCTTATCAAAGGAAATCTTTTCTAACAACATCAAACATTGAAAACCAATTTCAAATTTTCACTGAATTCCACTGAATCGCTTAAAAGATGTGAGCTTTTGCCTATAACTTGTGAACTTTGAATTTCATTTTCTCAGACTCTGATAAGAATATTGTTGAATTTCACTGAATCGCTTAAAGACGATTTTACAAAATGGTTACACGTGAGTTTTTGCCTGTAGCTTGTGAACTTTGAAATTTATTTTCTCAGACTCTAATAAGAAACTGTTGTTGGTGTTATCACGGATAATTCCTTACATCTTTACCTTTTATTTAGGGTAGAAAATAACGCCACAGATGCATGATTTAAATTATTCTGGTACTTGATATTTGTCCAACTTAAATAAATATTACTCGACTTCCTGGTGGAGTCCATCTCTATAAATATAGGCTACACGTCGAATAGGTGTTTTATCGTAAGACATGCACTTAGGACATTTAATTGACAAGTTCAGGACAAAACGTGAGCACTCAAGTCTCGCTGCTAAAAGGTTTTTTCGGAGCACGACAGCAAGATCACATGACATGTTTTGTATTTTATGACTTTACACTTATCTGTTTATTTCATAAGACAGCTATTTAACAAATTGAAACCTGTCTGCAGAAAAAGCTTGTTAAATTTGGCTGTGACGCTATGAACAAAATAAACTTTAGGCATGAAATTTGTCACGCAAAACTTGTCAAAAATAAAAAAAAACTTAGTCCTTTCTGTTTGCGAAATTTAAATTGAAGGAAACCTGAAAATAAACGTTGTGTAACGACGAAAAATACTAGTATTGTTTCAAAATGTAGCAAGAGTAGCCGAAATTTGGTAAGATAGACATACAATACGAATAACGCACTTGAAAAATTTAGCAGGCTAAATTTTCAAGATTCGGTCAGGACTCAAGAATGTTCATTTATGAAATAGCTCAAAATAGCTCGGGGGCCTCTAGGTCTTTTATTTGCGTAATCAAGTGCTCAAAGAAGCGATATACTGGTAAATTGTTTTTCATATATACGTGAGTCATTGCATGTCTAACAAATGTATATAAACAAGGTACTCAATTTAGAAAATGACATGCAAATGACGAGAGCCTCAAAAATACAGTTGAGGTAACTAAGATAGAAATGTACTCTAGACTTAGCCAAAGCAAGAAACAACGATGGTGTTAAGATTGAGAGAGACGAAGACGAACAAAGAAACGAGTCTTTACTCAGAAACCATAGGCGGCAGAGCAGGGGGGCAGGGTGGCTGTACCCCCCCCCCCCGCCAAAAAAAATGGGGGGTTCAACCACCCCCACCCCCCCCCCTCCACATTTCAGTACCGCTAGTGCAGCATTGAATTGGTTTGTCAAGACACAAATCGTTTTATCAGGGTCATGCTTGGCGGGATAATATGGTGTAGAACATTCAACGAAACTCTTTTTACCAAAACGCTACCAGGCTAGGAGAGGTCCGCAATCTGTTAAGATTGTATTTGACAGACATCGGCGACTTCAGAGCGTACATTTTCTGCCCTCCGACGTCCAAAGGACCCTAATTAATAGCAACCCAAAAGCACCATGAAGCAGGATCGTCTGAACTGCCTAGTTTTGCATTGCCACAAATCGATTACGGACACACCAGACACTGTTAAAGACAAATAGGCCATTTTACAGTTATCTGCTCAGTGACCTGGCCTTTGAATGGAAGTGAGGCTGAAGGTGACCTTGTTTTGATACAGACCTCACTGCTTTTGTTTTGTTAATCATGTTGTTCTGATGCTAACTAGTTTGTGTTTACATAATAATGCAGAGAGGTTTGTATCAATGCAAGGTCACCTCCAGCCTCACTACCGTTCAAAGGCCAGGTAGCTTGGCAGCCAACTGTAAAATGGACTATTGGGAAATTTGTGTAGGAGCCGAGGATGCGTCCCCCGGGGTATGTGCTTGGCTTGGAGTACGATCCCCCGCTCACCCCACGTTTCAAAACGCTCCGACCGCCTCTGCAATCGTTTAGACACAAATTTGGTTGAAAACTTGACCTGTTCCTCATTTCATATGACGTGGCTTCTTTATTTAACAACACATTGTTTAAAATTGGTTACATTGGGGGTAGGGAAGGAAGAGGAAATCCTTCCTCTTCCTTCGGTCACCCCTCTCCACTCCCCTCTCGTACCCTCCCCCTCATTACCCTCCCTCGTTCTGAATATAAATTCTTTTGACAAAATCAAAGGGCCCTTAGAGCCAGCTCATTCTTCTGCATTTTTTCGGGGGGGGGGGGGTGGTAGGGTTTGGGAGTGGTGGTGGGTAATGAAAATGTACTGGTACAGTCCACTTAAGTCAAGTACAGTCCCCTGTAAAGTCAAAATCAGATACGCATGTGAAAAGAAATGAAATCACAATTTCACATCTTCTAAAAATGGTGCAACGTGAATCAAGTTGCCGAGCTGTTTAGACCTTAGGGTCCCATGGACATGGCCCCATTCCCCGCTACGTAAAAGTTCACAAGCAGTTATTTCAAAAAGAAATAGTATTTCGTTTCCGGATCGCGGAACGATAAGCATAATAAAAATATAATTGATAAGAGGAGAAGATCCTAGGTCGAGAATCAGTATTACGCGGGGAGGAATTGCGAAACAGTCAAGTTTTTTACATGTATGCACATTCCTTTACCCTTCCGTGCCAGCAAACACAAGACATCCGAAGACATCCAGTCTTGTTTGCTCTTCTTAGCGCTATTATTGATGGAAAATGTACAAAGTCAACAACAAAATAGACAGAAAAGCTAGAATATTTACATAACAATTAAACACGGAAAGGGCTTTCACAATATTTTCACCAATACATCGCTTTTAATAATCGATCGTAGGGTCGCATCCGTTTGGTATTTCTATTTGTAATTAAACTTCATAGCTTTTCGTCCTTCTGACAAATATATTTTCGATATTTGAAGACCATGTTTTTACTGCTAAAACGTGTGGACATTGTGGTTACGAGCTTTCTTCTGGTTGGATAGTGTGTAAATAGTTCACATCTTCCACGAAGCTCAGATACACATGTGAAAAGAAATGAAATGAATATTTGTTACCGTTTTAGATTACCTTTCTGTCAGCACGCATCTACCGGGCAGTGACAATCATTGTTCATGGATTGAGCAGCGAATGAGATTTGAGAGAAAGATGCGCATGAACACGTCGTGTAAAACGGATGACGTGAGTCACGGGAAATGAGATGACGTGACAGGAGACAAAAACGTGCTGCTCGGATGCCTGGCGGGACTTCATTGCGTGTAACAGCGCACGTTAAAATGAACCCCCAGGTTGTCAACATTTCGACTTTGTGATACACGTTTCCCTTTTTAAAAGTTCCGAAATTGTGATTTGATGTAAATTTATTTATTACTTTATAAAAGGATTTCATTTCTTTTCACATTTGTATCTGAGCTTCATTGAAGTTATTTATGACGTTACTTAGGGGGGGAGGGGTAGCATGTAAAATTACTTCCGTTCTGCAACTTCCATCCACACATTTTTTTGTCCACACATTTTTTGCCCTCGCGCTGGACGACTTCCGCTTCCGTCCACATCTGATCCACTATAATACTCATTCTTTGAGAAAGAGCTAAAAAAAAGAGTTGACGTATCTTTATTTTTGGTTCATTGTGCATGCACAGAAATGCGTGCAGGGTCGCGTGCAGGTGAACATCAGCTGCGTCACGTCACGAGCCAAAACCAACTCTACTTCAAACGTACCAAATAAATTCCATTGAATATTTTTTTTAGATCGCTCTTTATACTTTCTCTTGGACGTAGACAGATCGGGGTCAGGGTCGAGGACATGTTGAGGGGTCTTAGAAAAAAAAATGAAAATATACAATTGATAAATTTTTGTAATAACGACGCGTGCGGGTCGTGCATTACTACAATTAAAAGAGTTGACGTAGCTTTATCTTTGGTTCATTGTAGACAGTTCCGAAATTGTGATTTCATCTAAATTTATTTATTACCCTATGCAAGGATTTAATTTCTTTTCACATTTGCATCTGCGCTTCATTGAAGTTATTTTTGACGTTACTAAGGGGGGAGGGGTAGCATGTAAAATTACTTCCGTTCTACAACTTCCGTCCACACAATTTTTGTACACGCACACGCGTGCAAAACAACTTCCGTCAACATCTGTATGACTCTAATACCTCATTCTTGAGAATGAGCTAATAATCAAAGGGCCCTTAGAGCCAGCTCATTCTTCTGCATTTTTTCGGGGGGGGGGGGTGGTAGGGTTTGGGAGTGGTGGTGGGTAATGAAAATGTACTGGTACAGTCCACTTAAGTCAAGTACAGTCCCCTGTAAAGTCAAAATCAGATACGCATGTGAAAAGAAATGAAATCACAATTTCACATCTTCTAAAAATGGTGCAACGTGAATCAAGTTGCCGAGCTGTTTATACCTTAGGGTCCCATGGACATGGCCCCATTCCCCGCTACGTAAAAGTCCACAAGCAGTTATTTCAAAAAGAAATAGTATTTCGTTTCCGGATCGCGGAACGATAAGCATAATAAAAATATAAATGATAAGAGGAGAAGATCCTAGGTCGAGAATCAGTATTACGCGGGGAGGAATTGCGAAACAGTCAAGTTTTTTACATGTATGCACATTCCTTTACCCTTCCGTGCCAGCAAACACAAGACATCCGAAGACATCCAGTCTTGTTTGCTCTTCTTAGCGCTATTATTGATGGAAAATGTACAAAGTCAACAACAAAATAGACAGAAAAGCTAGAATATTTACATAACAATTAAACACGGAAAGGGCTTTCACAATATTTTCACCAATACATCGCTTTTAATAATCGATCGTAGGGTCGCATCCGTTTGGTATTTCTATTTGTAATTAAACTTCATAGCTTTTCGTCCTTCTGACAAATATATTTTCGATATTTGAAGACCATGTTTTTACTGCTAAAACGTGTGGACATTGTGGTTACGAGCTTTCTTCTGGTTGGATAGTGTGTAAATAGTTCACATCTTCCACGAAGCTCAGATACACATGTGAAAAGAAATGAAATGAATATTTGTTACCGTTTTAGATTACCTTTCTGTCAGCACGCATCTACCGGGCAGTGACAATCATTGTTCATGGATTGAGCAGCGAATGAGATTTGAGAGAAAGATGCGCATGAACACGTCGTGTAAAACGGATGACGTGAGTCACGGGAAATGAGATGACGTGACAGGAGACAAAAACGTGCTGCTCGGATGCCTGGCGGGACTTCATTGCGTGTAACAGCGCACGTTAAAATGAACCCCCAGGTTGTCAACATTTCGACTTTGTGATACACGTTTCCCTTTTTAAAAGTTCCGAAATTGTGATTTGATGTAAATTTATTTATTACTTTATAAAAGGATTTCATTTCTTTTCACATTTGTATCTGAGCTTCATTGAAGTTATTTATGACGTTACTTAGGGGGGAGGGGTAGCATGTAAAATTACTTCCGTTCTGCAACTTCCATCCACACATTTTTTGTCCACACATTTTTTGCCCTCGCGCTGGACGACTTCCGCTTCCGTCCACATCTGATCCACTATAATACTCATTCTTTGAGAAAGAGCTAAAAAAATATATATTTGATACATTTTCGGCGACGTGCGCAGATCGTGCATTTCTAAAAAAAAGAGTTGACGTATCTTTATTTTTGGTTCATTGTGCATGCACAGAAATGCGTGCAGGGTCGCGTGCAGGTGAACATCAGCTGCGTCACGTCACGAGCCAAAACCAACTCTACTTCAAACGTACCAAATAAATTCCATTGAATATTTTTTTTTAGATCGCTCTTTATACTTTCTCTTGGACGTAGACAGATCGGGGTCAGGGTCGAGGACATGTTGAGGGGTCTTAGAAAAAAAAATGAAAATATACAATTGATAAATTTTTGTAATAACGACGCGTGCGGGTCGTGCATTACTACAATCAAAAGAGTTGACGTAGCTTTATCTTTGGTTCATTGTAGACAGTTCCGAAATTGTGATTTCATCTAAATTTATTTATTACCCTATGCAAGGATTTAATTTCTTTTCACATTTGCATCTGCGCTTCATTGAAGTTATTTTTGACGTTACTAAGGGGGGAGGGGTAGCATGTAAAATTACTTCCGTTCTACAACTTCCGTCCACACAATTTTTGTACACGCACACGCGTGCAAAACAACTTCCGTCAACATCTGTATGACTCTAATACCTCATTCTTGAGAATGAGCTAAAAATCCAATGCTCTATACAATGATACCCGTGCGAATATGGAAAAATGTTAAAAATGTCTTGGATGCATGCGGAACAAAATATTGGTTTGTTGAATTATCAAAGTGGGAATTTGTTGAGTGAAAAATTACAGTCTTCAACTTTGAAAATAACCGATCGCGCAAATTTTGACAGGTTTGTGTTATCGAGTTTCAATTCACATCTTCACTGTCTTGGCTCAGAATTGTGTTACGCGGGCGTTTAATTTCACTTCCGTGAAGTCAAATTAAAATGGTGACGTCACACTAAGCCAAGCACTTTCGCCGGTTTACGTAATGAGCTGTAATGCGGTTTACCCGATTGAGCAATATCCTTTTGTTGTTTTTTTGTTGTATGGGAATAAATTAAAATGTGTGATGATTACTCATAGTTCTTTAGTCCGTTTCACTGATTTGTGAACAACGTAGATTTTCACCAGGTAAGTCAGATTTTATTATGAGTTTACCTTTGTTAACGCACCGACGTCAACTTCAGGTCACAAAACCAATCTTGTTCATCGTCACATCAAAATAGTTTCTTTGGAAGAAAAAACCTTCATTTTGATTTATTTTTTCCGTCGCCCGCGGTCTTAGCATATTGTTGAATTTCTCTTATAAGTCCAAATAACTTACACTTCGTTAAAACCAGTGTAAAATGAGGGTGACTGAGTCGATTTTGTTGTAAATCAAAAGACGTTTCGGCTAAGTAGGTAAGTAAGCAATGTCAATAACTCGGAGAGTGTTTATGCAATCTCTAATATTAAATGTTAAAAGTGCTTGACAATATTAAGTAATAATTATAAACAATATAATATTAAAAAGGAAATAATATTTTAGTTTAACTGAGTAAATTAGATTTAAGACGTCTCAGGCCTTCATCAGTGTAGCTGTAGTATGTTTCGATTTGTTGCTTTGAACTTCTACAAAATTCGAAACGATGAAAACCGGAAGTTGCTGTGTGCCGTTACGCACAAAAAGCAACATCCGGGTAATCTCGTACATTCGGGCACTGAATATGACGTTTGGCTCCACAAGTTCCACGCCCGAACAACTGCGGAATCGGTGTTTGGGTTTTGTTGCTCGACCTTAACATTGTCAAATTTGTGAGTGATTTTGGATGAGCTTCCTTTAATACAACGTCGTGATGTGGGAAGAATTGGCAGTAGACACACATTGAAAACTGTCATCTATTATATTAAGCCCTGCTCGGTGAACTTAATTTGACCTTAATTGCACGTGAAGGATATGACATCCCGGGGGGCGATGACATACGGTTCTTAAACTTACGATGTGTGCCTAAAATCAGTTATGTGTTCTTTTGTATTGAATGTTTTGAAAGTCTCGGTTGAATTCCTTTACAGTAGGCCGGTCAGCTAGGCCGATCAAAAAGCTGAGAAAAATTGGTAGTGTTGTTATGTGTAAGTTCTCTTTATCTATTTTAGTACCATTAAATCAAGGGATACGTTAAATGATCATAGAAGTCAAAATCAAACTTGTTAGACTATGTCGTACAGCCGAAATAGTAGCCAACTACTAACCACAACTTTATCAAAACCATGTAACCGGCGGCAAAAACGCGGGAAAAGTCACGAGCGCGAAAACGGATTTTCGTTCTGATTGGTTTTTGTGTTGCACGAGTTTTTTTTTTTTGAACCAATAGCGATAGAGATAGCTCAGCTAATGATGACGGTGGCGGGGGAGGGGGGCGGGTGGGTGTTGAAAATAAACACAAAGCAAAATAACGACATTTGTTATTTTGCAAACATTACTTGTAGATTGTTATTCAAATATACGCATGAGAATCCTTGGTTACAAAAACCAACATGACATCCGATTATTAGACGGTGACGTAACAGCTATCTACCACATCTGAATTTTTCAACACCAGTAAGCGATCCACTGAAATATCTGGGATTTATTTCAACAAGTTTACCCCTTTCAAAGCATTGCCTCTTTTGCTATATAATCTGCTTCGTTGCAGCACGCCATTAATTTAATTTGTGTATCAGTTGAACTCATGAAAACAGAGAACAAGTAATTAACAATTTATGAAATTCAGCAGTGAGGTATTTTTGGACATACTGCGCTGTCTTGAGGGCTCTTGGCTATTGTTGTTAGTTACAATCCAAAATAGCTCTTAACAATACAATGTATGCGGAACATTTAATTTGAACATTGAGCCCGTTTCATGCTAAAACAGTAGGGGACTGGGAAAAGTCATTCTATAGGAATGCCAAAATTACTTCAAGCAGAACCTTTTCTATAAAGAAACCTTAATGAGATACTTTACATGTACATCAATTATTGACCGGACCGTGCAGTAGATATCTGACAGTATTCAGGTATGTTTGAGTTACTAGACACCCATTACTTGGTATAACACCTGTAAGTTGACATTGAAGAAGTTTTTCTTATCTATAGGTAGAAGTTAGGGGGTTGCCGGTCGCTAGCTAAGATTTACAAGTAAGTCTTTTGGATCGGACATCACGGAAACTCAAATTGTTACTCGTCATTCCTTAGATGACATTCTTTCTTTATTCTTTGCACGTCAAGCCCAAAATAGACTCTAAAATCATCAACTGTCCATTTGGTTTGCGTTGCCGGCTATTCCTCACGAGCGATGGCAACTGAATCAATAGCGACAATGTTGGGAAAATGAAAGAAACTATGTTTTATCCGTGATCTCGCCTCACTACGCTTTTGTTTTACCATCACGCAAAGAATTAGAGCCGCCACTTCGCACGCTATAAGAAGTAAAGATATTGATACTGCCTAGAGCCTTCACTGAAAACTTCGCAAAGGGGTACATTTTGTTCTCCTAATAATTCTTGGCTTTTATTTTATAGCGTCCGGGGATAGGGAAATATTACAATCTAAATTAACAAAACTGGGTGATCAGTAGAGCGTTGATTAATTCTCTTAGCTCAAACTATTTATTAGCTTCCATTCCTTAACACTTCTCAAAAGGAGGAATAGTAATTAAGCTACTGATTAAGTTACCTCAACTACATCTAAGAAGGACTAGTAGTTAACTATTTTAACCATATTATGGTCAAAGGTTATGCAAATGTAAGAGCAAATTAAATCTACTTATGTAGATATCTGTTCTGTTTAATCGGGTTTTGTGTAATAGCAGAAACCCATAATAGATGACTTGAGTTTAACTTTAAGAGAGGTTAAAAATGACCCCCCGGCTATAATTTCCTCGGCTACCCAAAGAATAAAAAGAGAAGAGACAAAAAATAACCTCATAATAAATAAATATAACCAATCTAATTTCTTTATAATTTCCAATTGCAAAAATAAATAAATAAATATAACCCTCCAAAAAGATGCATCTAGAAACCATAATCCCACCCTCCCGCAAAAAAAAATCTACGCCGACGCGACGATAATTTATCGAAATTTACACCCCAAATAATATCCTCATTGCCTTTTTCAAACCCTCAAACTCGTTCCTGTCCCTACCCACCCCACCCCTGTCACTTTACAGTGAAGTAATTCCCCCAGACCCGAAGCAAAACTATGATCGCAGAAAATTTAAAAGAATGACAAAATTAGTTATTTTAATAAAGCAGAAAGCAACACTGAAATTAATCGTGAACTATGTGATGATTGTTTATTTTGAATTTAACACTTTTACGGCAAAGTTTTCTTCCGTTCCAAGATAAGACACGTCGGTTCGCTCGTGTATTTGTTGTGTTTAAAATTTGTTTTCACAAAATCGGTTTCCTTGTCTTTAGAGACAACGGAGAATCAAAGAGGACAGCTGGTTTGAAAAATTTCGAAACCAAGAACAAAATTAATTATCCAAAATGCATGGATGGATTGTCATGATTTTCGCCGGCCAAGTGAAAATGTTCCTATTGAGAACCAAATCTAATTGGTATTTTAAGGTGTCAATATTTTGTTTGTAAAATTGGCGTTACCAAGGAAATGAATAAACAGCGAGATTGACAAACAAAGCGATCTATTATCGGCCATGATTATGTCGAGTGACGTAGAGTTATGACGTCACTCGAGCGTGACTTGTTGAGAATTTGAACCCTATCACAAGATTATGGGCGAATAGATCTCGCGGTGAGAATCACAGTAAATATATCTTTTTTGCTCTTTTGGGGTTGAGAAATATTCGTTACTTTCGTTTTAACAGCAAATAATTTGAATGTTTGCCTTTCAGAGTGAAGGAGATACGCATGAATAACTAAAGTTGGCCCGAAGGAATTGATGCAATTTGCTAAAACGTGCTGCTTGCAAATTAATCCAGGAAAACGCTTAACTTCCGAGTAAAAGAAACGATTTCGGAGATCGTTGTGCCCTAGAGTTTCGTCTGGGCTGTGTAAACGTGAGTTAAAGGCTGCTACAGTTGTGGAAAAGAGAGGTTTTACACGACTTGAAGGATTATATAATTGACGCCGCAAAGTCAACATCGGCATTGGGGAAGGTGAATTATAATGTCGTCGACAACTGCGTTTCTTGTTCTTATTTTGGTCTTCTTTGTGGGCCATGGAAGCTGCAATGAGGAAAGCGATGGACCCTCGTTATCCCCAAACGGTACTACGATTTTATGGAATGACATTTTTGCCACAGAGAGTTCAGAAGGGTCCGATCTCAAAACCGAATACGATGCGAAAGGCCTTCAACCATGGTATGATTTCGCAAACTCTTTCATCAGTACAGTTCTCAACAAAGAACCTTACAGTAAGTTGAGAGTTTCTTGTTATTTTGCTTTCATTTCTTGCAGTGAAATAGGGAATGAAGCCCTCTGTACAGGTTTCGTGAGGGTGAGGTTGATTAAATCTCAAACAAACATGTATGTTAGAAATTCATTTAAGCTTAACATGGGTTCCTTCATGCAGATTTTCGACAAGGGGTGACACCATGGTGTGATAAACAATGCACAATTTCGCCCGGTACTTTGCATGTTTTACGGTATCCATTATTTGCCTGAAGCTTAATTCTAGGAGTGACACAATCTTTGTTCAATATACGCTTTTTCACGAGGCTATTTAAGCAAACAGTCGTATATGTATCGGCTGAAATAATGTAGGTTTCAGTGTTTTCGTTGCGAAGGTAGTTTTCTGCTTGATCACGTTACATGCGTACTTATAAGTTGAAGCTGAGGTCCATGGAATGCAGATGTTTAAACTGTTTTTATTTCATAAAATCCACATTAACTTGACTTGTTTTTTTGTTGGTATGTTAGCTTTTGGACTTAAATGTAATTGCAATATGACAGAATTTTCTCTAAAACAAGACTCCGCCATAAATGTACACAAACGACTGTCGAATGGCTTTCAAAAACCTCGTTCTCAACTTTTGCCTTATGTATACGTTTCGTTTTTGTGCGTGGTGAGAAGTTTCGTGTAAACTGGGCCTGATTCTAGTCAATATTACTTCAGTTTGCATGAGCGCAGTATAAATTCAGCGAGGCATATATATTTTGACGGCGAACTAGTTTAGAATCATATGCTTCAGAATTGATCAAAGGTTTAACTTGAATACTACATGTAATTGCGTTGTTGCCTATTCCTAACCTTTGAACTGGTTTTCCTTGAACTAAGTTCTTAGTATAAAGTTCTTTGCTGTAATTATCTTTGAAATATGCTAGCCAGCTACAGTTTGTGATAATTATTTTTGGCATGTAAAGGCAATATCACCTTCATTTATATGTCACCTGTTAGGGCTTTACATTATGTAGCTGACATTGTGAGGGAAAGTTATACACATTGTCGAAATTGAATAATTAATAATGGTCTGTAATCTAACGAGTGATTAACAAAATTGGACGGCCGCATAGCGGGAGTCCGATTTGTTTAAACACAAGTATGATTACAGACGGAATTGGATAATACAAAGTCCCGGCCTGTTACCAATTAATCAAAACCATGGCGGAATTTTAAAAACAAAATAACACATATTACACCAGTACTGGAAGAACTCCGATGGCTGCCTGTTTCAGTACAGCTAAAAGTAAGAGACGCCACCGTAGTGTCTATATTACCTTGTTCCTGAAAGTTAAGCGACCATAAGCAAATCCTAAAAGTATTGACACTCCGAAAGTACCAACCTCAAACCTAACTTGAGTTTTTATGAAGAAATAAGGAATGAGAGAATACAACAAGCTATACCTAAGTGATGTTTAAGGTCGGCACACACAAGGGTACTAGTCCCTACAATTAGTCACTGAAACTAGTCTTGGGGACCAAGTCTGTGTATGTGAACTATCCATTTTCATAAAAAAAATCAAGTCGCTGCGACCATATTTTGGCTCCTGCAACTAGTCCCACAAATTCAAACCAGTTTGAATTCACAGGGACTGGTCCCACAAAATTTGCATGTCCCCTCCTGTGCGCTGTTTGTACGACTTATCCCTGCGACCAAAATAAAACAAATTTCCAATCAAAACCAAAGCAGCTGGTCCCTGTGACTAGTCCCTTCACGTAAACACTATGTCCAGTGTCAGGGGACTTATCCCTGCAACTAGTTGCACGCTAATAGTCCTGATTACTCCCTTCATGTATAATGTGTGTGTGACTAGTCGCCTCATGTGTACCAACCTTTACTAATGCTTAACCCTTATTCGAAAGGCAATAATTTGTATCACTGTGTGATGTGATGTTCTGATGTAACAGACATACAAATTATGTTCAAGTAGATTTTCCTTCTTCACCTCTACATACATCAAATTGCACCCATGCTCTTTTTGTTATAATTAAAAATACTTTCTTTCTGTTTCTCCCTCGCGAATGCATTATTGCCAAATTTTTTGCATGTTTTTTTGAGTTCTTAGAAATTTACTAAAATTACATTTTCGTAACATTTGTGATATTCTCTTATTTTTTGTCTACATTTTTACATTTTAGAACTTCTTATCAAGGCCAAAACAGAGGGAACAGGCAAGCTCGATATCAAGGATGATGTGAGTGTAAAACACTTTAAAATTGTTTGAACACCATCCGTGATGTCTCAAAGATATTGGCTACAAAATAATATTCTTACTAGCCATGCATACATGGCTAGATCCATATGCGAATAGAATTCCATGCCTTCAGAGATTGCCAATTCAAGGTCATTACAAAGTTTTGAAACCAATTCAAGATAATTCTTACAGGATAATTAGTATAAGCATGTAACGAGGGTTGATTATGCTCTGGCGGTTCAAGCTGATTTTGAGTGTCAGTCAGCGGGCACATTCTTTCTGGTGGTCTATGATCAAGAAATTTATGGCGGTCATGGTCTCAGCAGGAAATAAAAGAAATTGGCAGTCTAGTAAGATAAAAACATGGCGGTCTGCAGTCTGAACGACCCCCTATTAATAATAGACCCTCTGTAATAAAATTAATGTGGCCAGTGTATCAATTTTCTGAGCCTTCTTGTAATTTCTACATTTTATTATACAAATTCTTTAAAAACTTAGTGGCCATGTTTCTTAATTAGAAACTCTTTTTGTTATCTCCACAGCTTATCATGGGCTATGCCATAGGAATGATCATTGTGGTGGGAATTGGTTTGTTGTTTTGCCTGTTAATGCCAATTGTCGGCTTTTGTTTCTGTTGCTGCCGATGCTGTGGTAATTGTGGCGGGGAGATGTCGCAGAAAGACAACCCAAATAATAACTGCAAGAGGGCTGTGTTTGGAGTGATTTTGTTGATGATCACACTTCTGATGTTGTAAGTACATTTGTATGTAGTATACATAGTTGAAAGTTGTCATAGCTTGAGTAAGAAATTACATCTCCCTTGATATACCCTGTGATGGACCAGCATCCCTTTCAGGGGAAAGTAGAAATACTCCTAGTCGCTTCATGCTACTGAAACCAGAATAAGCTCTGGCCAAATGGGCCACTTGGCTTGAACACAGACTTTACCCAGAGCCGTAACCAGACGTTTGCCATAGACGAGGCAAGATCATTCCAGGGGGTTCTGCGGGCACACCTCTCAGAAAATTTTGAAATCTAGAAGCTCTGAAACTCTTTCAGAGACATTTTTGACGACATATTTCTTGCGAAAACTCAATCTTGTTCCACTGGGTATTATTTTCCCAACAAAGCATTTTTTTTTAACTTTCGGCAGAAAACAAGACAAGGCAAGTGCCTCGTCTCGCCTCTTGCTAGTTATGGCCCTGCTTTACCTTACCTTTGGCATACTCAGTTCCTCTGTAATGTCTTAAAAGACATTACAAAGATGTTACTTTCCCGGAATATAGAAATTATAAATATCTTCTTTGTAAGGGTCCTGTAAGATGATACGTAGTATCCTAGAGGATCTTGACTAGGGTCTTACACAGGATCCAAGACATTAATTTTTCTACAGAATTTTTTTACTGAATCCTACAATTGGTGGACCACAATCCTGTCTTTCAACATAGTAACCCACTGTTAATAATACATTTTACTAAATAATTATTTTTATTAGTAACCAAAAAATGTCCAATTTGTACTTTCCCAAAAGGATTGAGATGCACGTGGTCCCTGATTTTGGTTTTGAAGTAATACATTATTAAAGGGGAAGTACCACAGGGATTTTGTGTAATTTCAAAAGTTAAAAAAATAACATTTCAGTGTTAACAGAAACTTTAAATAATGGTCCAGGTTCATTATAAATTACCACCTAGTGTATACCTGCCAACTTTTTTCTGGGTCAAAGGCATGAGATTTTTTTCCTGAGAGTGCCGGGATTTCCGAAGAAGACACAACCATCTCCGAAGATTTCCGAAGCCCTCCGAAGTATTCCCAACGCGAAGACGTCCCAAAAGTATCCCGGTTCCAGTTCCAGGACGTGTTTGGCTAAACACGACTTCGTTCCCAATGCTGTTCTTGTCAAAACTCTGAGATTTTTGCAAAAAGTATCGTCATTTACTCATTTTAAATGGAGTTTTCGTTTCCTGCATTGGTGTGAGTTGACATTTTTCTGGATTGTGCGTCAGTTATGGCTTTAATAACTCACATTTTTCGACTAGGCGTGAGAAATTGGTTCGTAAGCGTGAGTTGGCGTGAGATCGAAGTTTTCAACTCGCAGGCGTGTGACTCACGCCTAAGGCGTGAGAGTTGGCAGGTATACTAGTGTACTAAAACTGTCAACAAGTGTCTCTGGCCATGAGTGGAAAGGAACAAAATGCATTACAACTTAAAAATTTCCAGCAGAAGTTTTCAAGTTCTCAAATACACTATAAACGAACATGATGAATTTTGTTCTTTTCTTTCGAGAATTCCTGTTGATATCTTAATATTCCTCTTGGTATTCTAGGATTATTTTCTAAACAAGTAGAGGTAAATACACCACAGTTTCGACGTAAAGCCAACAAAATCCTTGTGATACTTCCCCTTTAAGTAACAACTGATCCAAGAGACTACAATTGTACGTTTATCTCTGTTGAGCAAGGTTATCAGTACTACACGTGATTTGTAGTACATAGCTAAATTCTCTAGATACATGTACGTCTATTTTCTATCATTCTGCAGTTTACTGCATTTATTTTTGTGTTTAAATCTCCAGTACTGGGGTGTTGCTGACATTTGTCTGTAATGATCGAATGAGTGAAACTGTCGATGAAATGGACACCACGTCAAAGGCCATTTTGAATGAAGCAATAAATTTCATCAACCGGACTGTTGGGGTAAGTCAACCGTGTCACTTTAGTCAAAAGTATGAAAAATGATTTTCCTCAATTGCTCTCAAATATAAAAGGATGCTTAGTTCAAAAGAGGAGGAGGGGGGGGGCGACACAAAGTGCGAGGCAGTTAGGCATGCGATCCATTCCGGTTAGCCTGAATGGCAATATGGTTAGCCTAAATAGCATTCCGGTTAGCCTACAGTTAGCTTAGATAGCTTGCAGTTAACCTTTTTATTTGGAGGGATTCCTGTCTCGCCTTGCACGCCTCGCTGCCTCACACATTTGTAAAACTCATTAACCCTAAATGCGCCAGCTTTTTTGGAGGGGGTGGTCTGATTTTCACCAGAGCAAATCATGTTCTCACATTTATACCACACTAAAAACATGTGTTGAAATAAATGTTTAATTCTACATGTACCTTCATGTTTTGGTCCAAGCCATCCAAAGTGACATACTCTTAACAAGCAAGGGTTAAACTCTTTCCATAATCCAAAACAAAGCGATGGGAACCAAAATATATAGAAGAAGAAGAAGAAGAAATATCGTTTATTAAAAAAAAAAACTTTTACACTTGGCAGTCCTTAGACTGAATAACGTGTAAATGTATAAAAACTATATATATTACAAGATTTAAAAATCTAACTTTTTTGTCACACTTGCTATCCGCGGGCGAGCGAAGTCGCTCCACGACACATTTCGATCGAAAGTAGATTTTTTCCGGTACCAACATGCCAAAGGAAATTCATCAGTTATCGATTAATGTCGAGGTCCTGGAGATCCCATTTCTACGATTTTCTTGTCTGGTTTTGTTCTGAGGACGCGTAACATTTTGGGAGAAGAAATACATAACAAAATGGCCGTCATTTCATCTTTTTCTATGCAAATGCGGACGCTCAAACTCGGGTGACTGTTGGCTTCACGAATTAAATAACGAAGGGTTGTCAAGGTTAATCGATGGTACAGCAATTCCTATTGGCCCAATGTGTTTCCTGTCACTTGGTAACCAATCAAATTGCTCATTACAATAATGGGCCGATCTTATCAGCCCAATGGCACATCTAGGGTTAAGGGTTTATTACCAAACTTCTGACTGTTTTTTATATGAAGCTAACTTTAAGCACTCCAAAGAAACAAATAGCGTTTGCTTTCATATATCTAAGTGCCCAAGAACTGCAGTTGTACATTTGTACATATTAGTTTCAGCAGTAGCAATGCAACATCTGGACACAGTCAAGGTTTTGCATTAATTATGGTTAATTGGCACTATAGGAAGTTGTGCTTAGCATAGTTTTCATTTTATCGTTTATTATGTAATATATCAAACACGAGAGACACTGTTTCACCATGGTATCCAAACATGGAGAAGAGAGTTGGATATACGATGCGTAGTGGAGTATTTTTGATTGGATTCGAGGTGTATGGATAGCCACTGAAACACTGTCTCCAGTATTTGATTTATCTTATCAATTGAAACAAAAACTATGGAGTAAACAGAGAAGTAAAATAATAAAAATCTAATATGCTAAATTAAATTAAGACTGGTATCCAAACCTCCTTCTTGAAAGGTATGATTTCCTTTGTTTTTATTTAGTGAATTATTAACGAGTTTGGGAATAGCCTACGTGGCCGGCGTTCAAAGGGGAAGGAGAAGGGGAGTTCGAGCGCAAAGCGCAAGGTGCGAGGAGAGAGCGCAAAGTGCGATCAGGGTAGGGGGGAAGGGGAACGCCTGCCCTGACGCTATTGTTTTTGTCGTTTTTTACGTCCTGATTCTGGACGCAAAAATCGTGATTGGTCAGAATTTGTGACCTTGCACGGGAAAACGTACTTTAACGCTTTTTCGTTTAACGACTTAAATCGTTTGTTAGTCGTTAGATTACCGTTAGAACGACTAAGAAAATCGTTAGAAGTGTTAGAAAAATCGTTAAAAAAGATCATGCACGTCGTTAGATGTATCAAGAAAGGTCGTTTAAATCGTTAGTTAAAATCGTTGGAATCTCCGTTCGATGGTGCGATAAAATAATTCACGGAGACTTTAATATTCCGTTTACAAGTATTGACAAAAACCGTCCGAGAAAGACGGTGAATGACGAGTTGTAAAAGAATGAAATTGGTAGAAACCGAAACCGAATTGAAAACTTCTGCTCACCCGAATCACTTGAAAGTATAATCCTGCTGCAAGTGCACGTTATCAATGATTATTTCACACGCAAGCAAGTTTCAGAAGCGTGAATTTCAGACGTCTCTTTCTGGTCGCTACTGAAATTCAGACAAGAGTTTCCGTAAATAAAACTGGTTCTTAAATTTGAGTTGTAAATAATTCTGTAGTCGGCAAACGAAACATTCCACATGAAAAACATCAGAGCCGTAAAGCCTTCCGTGAAAATTAAATTGAAAGACAGACTTGTGTCGCGCCATCGCGTTTAGCTTGAAATGAACTTGTTTTATTTTTTTTGTGAATTTGGCATAAAATTCTTAAAACCTAAATTCTTCTTGAATGAAACTTGTCTTCATTTATAACACAGATCATGGCGTAAATTATTATTTCAGCTTTAGAGGAGTTATACAAATTTTGCTTTTTTAAAGCGGCGCAGCTAAAAGAGTCTAAAAGTTGGCAACATTTGCATATGTCAAAAGTAATTGGAAACCTTTCGAATAAAACTCCATCGTAAATAAATGTAACACAACGCCGCACGCAAAAATATTTTTGGGGATCACTTTCTTGGGGAGCTTGGAAACCAGGCTTGATTTGGTAGCCGAGCCTTCTCCTTACAATGTAACCTTGTTTACAGACAACAGCGAAATTTTCACAGAATATCCCCTGAAACTTCTTGCGAGTATAAGATGTTTGTTTAGAAATGTCAAGCGATTTCAAAAATTATTTTGGTTATCTAGTTTACGAAATATCCGAACTTCGGTATACTATAAAATCGCTATGTTCTTGACACTTAGAAAAATTTTGGCTCAGCCCGGAAGTATTTATTGAAACAGAAAACCAGTCACGCAAATGAATGAATGGATGAATATCTCTATTTACTTTAAAAACCCAATAAGAATATTCGAAGTTTGTTTAGAAATGCCAAGCGATTCTTAAAATTATTTCAGTTTCGAAGTGGACGAATTTTTCAAGCTTGTGCATACCATAAAATCGCTATGTTCATGACACTTACACCCGCTCATCTTTCGATGTGCTACACAAACAAGACGGATCGAAATCCGCCAATCACAGCCCACTAGCATGACCGTCTGAACTTGTGGGCTAATTTCCGACCGGTGTTGATTTCATGCAAATGAGCCCACAAGTTCAGAAGGTCATACTAGTGGGCTGTGATTGGCGGATTTCGATCCGTCTTGTTTGTGTAGCACATCGAAATAAAGATAAGCGGGTGTATTGTTAGCGATTTTATGGTATGCACAAGCTCGAAAAATTTGTCCACTTAGAAACCAAAATAATTTTAAGAATCGCTTTGCATTTCTAAACAAACATCGAATATTCTTATTGGGTTATTAAAGTAAATAGAGATATTCATCCATTCAACGTTCTCTCAGTCTCAGAACGGCAACTTTTCGTAACAAATCCACAGTTAAAGGGTGCAAGGAAGATATAATTATCTGACCTAATCTACCATGAAAATATTTTGTTTTGTCATATTTCTGACAAGAAGACGAGAAGAAAACAAATTAGATAAGCAATTCGTGCGGTGAAGGGTTTTATTCCCCGTGAAAATCGGCACCGATCAGATTGGATAATTTTGACAGCCAGACGTAAAACAGGGGGCAAGCAGATGACACGTACTTTAGGGGCGGTATGAAAAAAACAATAGCGTCGGGGCAGGCGTTCCCCTTCGCCAATCGCGCTTCGCGCTCTCTCCTCGCACCTCACGATTCGCGCCCGAACTCCCCTTCTCCTTTCCCTTTGAATGCCGGCCACGCAGGCTAGTTTGGGAAGTAATTTATATTTTATCATGAAGTTTATGTCTTCATGTATAGGAATTTGTTGATCTGCATTTTTTCTATTATTGTTATCATTTTTACTTTTAATTACTAGTTAATTTCTAGTTATGATGTGAAATCCTAAGAGACCATCATTAACTTTAATTCTTTCATTTTATTCAGACTCTTTTTTCTTTTCCTAGGAAGTTGAGAAGCTGTTGATTGTTGACTTTGGTTTCGTCACTAAGCAGCTGACAAATGACATTTCCGATGCACGGCTTCAAAAGCTTGTGGGTGATCCATTACTGGAAGAATTAAACAATGTTTCGGTTAAACCCATAGAAGCAGTTAAGACGCTGTCAGTAGGTAATCTCAATTATAATGAGTAGTTCTAAAATGAAAAGCTTTAATTTTTTGAGCTACGTTCAATATACCTTCGGTAAGTCTAACATGACTCAGAATCTTCCTGGTTAAAAATACAAATTTTCGAATATTCCTTTGTTTGTTAATTCCCACAATGGACTTCATACAAAGAAAATAATTATACCAAATAATTTTTAGAATTTGGGCAGAAAGCCTAATGGTGCCGTGTTTGAATTTCAAAAAATCAAACTTGGGCTATTCAAATGGGATTTGCTACCTGAGGTGTGAAAACTTGCTCATCAAAGGGCCTTGTCTGCCAAATAAATCATAAAAAAGTAAACTACAGTACAGGCAAGACAACCATGCATGCCTGTAAGAACCAATCTCTTTCTTGTACCCAGGTCTCCCGCACCCGACTTTATATTGTTTAAGTTCGTTATTCTGCGACCTGCGTGAAGCAGCTTATCGTCTATGTTTTACCTTCCTGTATCCAAACCCTCAGAAATCACTGGAAATCATATCATTGTTACTTTGTAAGAGGAGTTAAATGTGTATTTCAACCTTGTGAAAATATTGCTGCTGCATATGCTACATTTGCCCTGGGCAGGCAAATTTGAGAGCTTGGGGCTTTGAGGGTGGGGGCTCAAGCCCTGTAGTGTGTTCATTTATAATGATATGTATTGAATGCTTTTGAACTGCTGATAACCGTATTAATTTTTTAATTGTTAACTTTATCAGAAACCAAAACTATGAGAGATCAACTGGAGATTATCTCAAACAACAGCCAAGACCTGACGAGGTTGACTGGAGATCTTGAAAAAGGGCTGAATGATACAAAGGACAACATATCAGATATTCAGACCCAGTGTGCTACTTTAACTGGACCACCACCTTTCTGTAACGATGTTAAGACTGATGACCTGGCGACAGAAGCAGACTTTACCAATCTTCCCAATGTTACGACAGAGCTTTCCAAAGTTGAGGATGTTGTTAACCAGGACTTTGAGAAGTCAGCCGAAGATGTAAGTCATTAAACCATAACATTCTTAATCATATCTATGAGGCCCTGTTAGGGGGGTGTCTTTATGTCCCCCATCTGAATTTCAAACCTTTTCATGTCGCAATTTCACAAGGTTCGCATGTCACTGTCGGAATTTATTAATGTGAGCTCGCAATTCTGTCGCCAGAATATTATCTATCCATGGATCTTTCAACTGAAATTTTTGGCAAAGTGTAGCGTTTTTTTTGTGACGCCTAAGGGGAGAACTTCCTAGGGGGATCTGGGGGCATGCTCCCCCAGAAAATTTTGAAAAACTGTACTAGCTAACTAAGACATTTTCCCTTATTTCTGAGTGGGTACAAAGAGAACAAGGAGTGGAGTATTTTCAGGATAATGGATCATTATGTAGTTACCAAACTTAAGCAGCCTAAAAATGAACTGACAAAGTGTAAGATTGCATTCATACAATTTACTGGAGTGGTCTTTACAAACTGCAAGATGGGAACATAAAGGGTGAGTCTGTGTGTGCCTATTTGTCGTGCAATCAGCACACAAATACATGTACATCCCATGGGTATCCAATAACAGGTATCCGATTTGAACAACTTCAACTTGGATACCTGTATTTTGACACCTATGCCATTTGGGCATCAATCATGTGCAGTAAATTTTGTTTTGCTGTTTTTCTACTGTTTGTACAAACAATTGAATTTACCAGTGGTCTTTTCACACAAAAAAGGTTCTCAAAGACTTCCTAACCTCGACTTTTGTTATTGATATGATTAATTAGTAGTTGGACCTCATGTCTTATAATTCAGAGAGTAATCATGCTCGTAATTTCAAATAGTTTGAGCCTGCAGCATGAGGCCAATTTTAAATTACGAGCATGATTATTGCTGAAATTGTACTCCACTTGGTCCAATTACTACAATTACTAATTGCCACCACATGTCAGACAGAATCAAATGTCCAGTTTCTGACAAGGTGAATCACTCCCTCTTTGTCTCTTCCCCTCTATTGATTCACCCTTAGGTTCTCTCTTTGTGATATACTTTCAACAATGCCTATTTCAATCCTTTGTTACAGGGACTTGAAGAAGTGAAGAATATCCCTCAAAAAGTCATCAATGACACACGAGACACCCGAAATGGTAAACTAAATTGACTTTTTTTTTTTTGTATAAGCAGTTTAATAAGTAATTAAGTAATAAAGTGCAATCCAATAAACCTTGAAATTGCCAGCATCAGGTATAAATTGCCAGTTGGCTGGTGAGATTTTTGTTGTCATGTTAATGATAATTGAAACCAAAACAATTTTTTTAACCAAAAGTCTGATATAAAAACTTGTACATGTTTTATGATTGTATCTTTGATATATTTTGTATCTATTTTGTTTAGATATTACCAGAATGATAAGTAATGCGTCAGACCAGGTTGAAAAGATGAGAACGGATCTCAGAAAGATCTCAGATGGTGTAAGTACATAATTTTTACACAGTATAGTGACCAAAATGTCACCTCTTAGTATCATGACTGAAAATACCTGTATTAAGGTGCTTTCATCAAAAAAGAAGTGTTAATCAAATTTTTCTGAAACTTTGCACAGTTGTTAATTAAGTCAAGTGCATCAAAAAAATATGATAAATACAGGGGGTCACCATGCCCGTTTTCCCGCTACATGGTCCTAATTTATGGCAAATTTGAGGCTTTACAAGGGAAATGTTGGAGCCCCAAGGATTAAAAAGAAGATACCCAGGAGAAGGAAATAACTGCGAGTATTAAATTACTGGCGCTATTTTATTGTGAACAAGATATATTCTTTGTTAATTAGGTTAAAATTGCTAAAAATTAAAAGTTATGAAAAGGGAAAATACGATTCACTACACTACCAGTGCATGTCTAGCAACAGGCATAAGAGCAGATCTTGTAAGATATAATTTGTACAATAATAATAATCAACCTATATATATATTATGGCCAGTGTTTCCATCTTAAATTCATTGAAATTAATGCGGCTTTAGATTTGGTTATAATTAATAGTAATTAAAAGTGGACACAATAATTCATCAAACTGCCAACCATAAATACGCCAAGGCCGCGCCAAGTCACTTAAATTCGTTTTTAATACCCCCAAAAATCCCCTATTTAAATCAAGTCACCCAAAAAAATACCTGCCAAATTTTCCAAGCCAAAAAAATCCCAGAATCGAAAATTTCAAACCCAAAAAAATCCTTCGATCATCCCCGTCATTTACAAGCCGGAGTACCCCCCTGGGAGTTTACATACCGTAATTATTTTTTGGAAAGAGTGTCAGTTATGGCTGTAATAACTCACATCTTTCAAGTAGGTGTGAGAAATTGGTCCATAAGTGTGAGTTGTCGTGCGATCAAAGTTTTCAACTCGCAGGTGTGAGACTCACACCTAAGGCGTGAGAGTTGGCAGGTATATCTTTTTTGGTAGCCATATTAAAATTTATGACTGCAGTATATCTTTTGGTCCTATAATGAGGTGGTCACTTGTAATGGGGTGAGGAGTTATACTGTGATTCTATTATGAGTGGGTTTTTTTATTTCATTTTTAGGATGTTGTCTCAGAACTGAAAAAGCTTAGGGATACTGACATACCAGACTACAAGAAAAATGCAGAGACTTATGATAACTATCGGTAAGAAAATGGATCATCAAAGTGCATGTTGCCTGAATTCCCTTGTTAATCGGGCGGGGCCTGGGCCCGATTCATAATCTGTGTCAGATTTTGTCGTTTTTTTTTTTTTTTTTGTCGGTAAATCGTTCCAGAACCTCGCGGCCAAGCCGATCCCTTGGTCACGGTCACGCAAGTTTTCATTACTTGCGAAATATTACGTTCAAATCGTACAAGTTTTAATGTTCACTCCCTGGAAGCTGTGTTACAAAATCATTCCCGTCTAATTTTACGAGTACTCTATGCTCTGTTAAACGCGAAATATATATATATTTTTGTGTCCGGCATTTAAGTCTTGACTTGGAGCGAGTACTGGAGATTCGCATTGCAAAATCTTGCTTTCTTTGCCATGTCCAAACTATTATTGTGAACACAATGCCAATTAATAAATTCCACGGCTCAGACACGCACAATTTTTACGGCTTCAAAACTTTCGAAATTCAAATGCTTTTCGAAACATTTCTTGGTCTTATCTTGAAAAAAAAAAAATCAATCTGAAACATCTTTTTGGAGATTCTTACGTTTGTCTCAGAGCGAGTACTAAATATTCAAATTGTGAAAGCTATTTTCGTAGTAAACACTACGTCATTCACGCAATTTTGTCTTCGCCGGAAACTGCAAGCGTCACTGCAGTGCACTTTTTTCAGCCAGACTCCACTTTAAAGAAATTTTATGAGGAAGAACTGTTTTATTGTAGCGTTTGACTCAGAGCGAAAACAAAACGCCGTATTACGTACCCGTGCTGTACTGAATACCGCAAAACAACGCAGTTTGACATGTACAAGTGGTGCAAGCTAAATAAAGAACCATTACGTCATGACAGATTTCAAAACCGCAGTGAGCTGTGATGCAATAGCATTGTTGAGCCGGCTATTCTGTCACGGTCACGCAAGATTTAATATTTAATAGCGATCAGCCGATCACTCGCGTTTAACATGAACACTCTGCTCTCTGAAATGTATAATTTTGTTTCATTCCATATTTTACAAGAAGAGAGGGCTGAATATAATCACATAGAGAAAACAAAGACCGCTTGGACAAGTCCAAGCTATTTAAAACTACCACTACGTCATACTCATGCCACGCGATATCTCGCTGCTTGTAGCTGTATAATAAATAATCATTCACCTATTTTCTGTTTGAATACTCTGCGCTCTGTTTGTGTGAAATACTTATTGTTGTGTTACTCAAGCGTTTGGCTCGGAGCGAGTACAAGTCATACAATTTAGCCGGAACGTTTTAAATATTGCAAAACAACGACTTATTTTCTGGATATCCCAATTTTTGTTTTGAGTTTACGGTATTTTGAGAATCGAAACGTAAGTTGCAAGCTCAGCAAGAATGTGTCAAAGCACGGGATACACCTCATCGCGCCAGGGGAATTACCAAAAGCTTGTCGGAAGACGCTAAACGGAGAAACACAATGGGATGGCCTTAGTCTACTCTTTATTTTGGCGTGATTTGGCTTTTTTTTAAATGAACTGGTTTGGGTTATTTTATTGAACATTCGGAACAAAATAAATATTTGCATGCTGCGTAAGCAGGCATTTTTCCGGCTAGTCATGTGGTTTTAAAAAGAAAAAGATGGCGTGGTAAAAGAAATTCATCACGTTCACTCCGTGACTAACGCAAACACGACTTGTGTGTTTCTCAAGTGACTGCTTTTCTAAATATTTTACTGTGCGGTGCCGTGCCTTTAACAAAGCACTGAAAGAGGTCAGGAGGTCAAACATTACCCGCACGATTATAAACTGCTTGCAGTTCTTGTTAACTTTAACATGAACTAACTTTGTTAACTTCCAAAACTCGGACGTGCACCTGTATGACATAGAATCTGACATGGATCATGTAACAACAGTCTGACATGTAAAATCAGAACCTGATACATGACAACATCTGACACGCAACTGTAGCATCAGAAACTGACATGTGTAAATGACTTGTTATGGCATCAGAATCTAACTGTATGTTATGTCACGTAACATCAGATTGTGACATGTAACAACAGAATCTGACATATGACAATGAAGTATGACTTGACTAGGGCTGCAAATAACAGTCCGTCATTAGACATTGGCCGACCAAAATTTGCTCATGTCCGACAAAATCCCAAGTGTGGTCCCCGGGGGGGGGGCTACTCAAAAAGTTTTATACTGGGAGGCTCCGCCCCAAGTTCTAACCCCTTACCCTTTTATATACCATTTTTCACAGAAATTGTACCCCTTTCGTATACCTTTAACTGAAAAAAAGGTACCCCTTTCATATACCTAAGAGACATGGCGTGGACTTGAAATAGGACGTTTTCTTGTCATTTTTATGTAGCGCTTAATAAATTAAAATAATACAACCGTAAATTGCGTCCGTTCGAAATATTTTAATTAAAGGCCCTTTAAAATAGCCAAATGACAGATTTCCATACCCTTTCGTATACTTAACCTCGTGAAATCCCTACCCTTTTATATACCTGAAGCCTGAAAAAGGTACCCCTTTCGGGCGGAGCCTCCCCGTATAGGCCATTATAAGGAGTACCCCCCCCCCCCCGGGTGTGGTCGGACATAATATTCGGACAATTTTTTGATCATAAATCATTTATGGCAACGATGAATAAAAATATGTCCAACCACAATGTTGGTTTGTCTGACCAAGATGGTGTCTTAGTAAGATGTATGTCCTTTCAAGTGAGATAAATTATTTGCAGCCCTGCATGACATTGGAATCCAGAGATGACATGTGACAAAATGTAGCATAAGGTTGAGTCTGACTTCTGGCAATAATTGTGCCATGAGAATCTGAGATGTGCCATCTGGCTTTGACATACATCATGTGACATTGAACATCTGAGAACTGACATGTGAAAATAATGGTGTTATGCAGTGCGCTTAATAGGTGACCTTACCTTCTTTCAAGTTCCTTTTGTTACAGTTTAGGTTGTAGTTTTCAAGATAAGAAGTAAATGACAGTTTCCTTCAAAAGGATAGTGACTATTAAAAAAAGTTGATCTCTAGATTTGAGTGTCTCAATCACTGGAACATTGTTTTTATTTTAGCTGGATGGCTGGTGTTGGGCTTACCTGTATCCTACTCCTGATTGTGGTGCTGATGGCCCTTGGCCTTATGTGCGGCGTGTGCGGCCATGACAAGGAGGCCACGCCCACCACTCGTGGGTCCGTTTCCAACATGGGAGGGCTATCTCTCATGGCGTAAGTATCTTTCATTTTTTTAGTTTGTGAAGTGACAGAAAAGACAGGAATTTCACAACAGAGTTATTTTGAACATTTTCAAGACACTGTAAAGTTCTGTGTATTAGCCGCACCTGTAGATAAGCCACATCCCCTAGTAATAAAGACAAAAAAGTTTAAAGTTCAAGTGAAGTTCTGTTGGTATACAAACAAGGGCAAACAAGGATGGTTTCAAAACACTGACATCACGGTTGTTGCAAAGTTAAATATTTAATAAGTTTTACGAAAGAAAAAAATTCACTTGTCGCCCACGATTTTTGACTTCAATTTTTTAAAAAAAGGGGGAAGCTTATACATGGATCTTTACAGTAAATATTGCATGGTGTATCCCTTTTTTCTGCCTGACACATTATTAATTCCCAATTTTTCTTTTATCTTTCTTCTGTAGTGCTGCCGGCTTTTGTTTCATTTTTGCATCATTCTTGATGTTATTGACAACGATCTGTTTTATCATTGGAGCTCCAATGCAAACAGTGTGTAAATCCATCCAATCTGGAGAACTGTACACTAAGGTTTGTGAAAATTCTTAATATTTACTGGTTCGCAACTTTTAAATTAATTAAGGTGAATTATTTCCTTTGTTACAGATTTATTACTGTAACCCTTGAACAAAGAAAAATGCAAATAATAATAATAATTTTGTGGGTAAATTTAAAAAACTCAATGAGCTTACACTACTATTAATATTAAAATCAAATTAGGTTGAAATCATTTTGACCTGAATTTTATTTTAAATTACTACATACAAGACATACAAATGCAGACAGCCTAGACCTGCATGTAACCCCTTACCGAAAGAAGTATTCTTTAGATATGTTAACATGGCCAGGCAGGGTTTTCAACAAAAATGAATTTTCCAGCTTGCCCCTCAGGCAAGTTGAAACCATTGTGTGCTAACCCGAAGGCATTTTACACTGGCATTTACTTCATCAACAACAACAAAAAGCAGTCGAGAAATGTTACTTGCCCAGTTGGCAAGTTATGGATAAAATTAATCCACTAGCCTGACAAGAAAATCCACTAGTCCCGGGCTATCAGTCAGGATTTTCTTTGTACCTGTGAATGGCTAACATTTTTTGTAATTATTATCAGGTTCTTGACAATCCACAATTTTGGGGCACTGATGGCTATTTCCTGTCAAAGACCATTTTTGGTGAAAACAAATCCCACATTGAATTTACCATTGGCGGATTTATCAAGTGAGTGATGTCAATTTTTCCTTCCATTTAATTTTTTTTCAGTGCTTAGTAAACATAATTACATGGAGCTCTTCCACTTACTGTACATTGAGTTTTCATTTCACCAAATTTATATTATTTTGTCTAATTCAGGAAAATCCTTTCCTTCCAAGCTTTGACAAAACACTGATCCCCGGTCAGCTGACCCTCTACTGGCACCTCTTACTGACTCCCTAAAAATCACCGGGGAAAAGGAAATTAGAAATGCCAATACTTTTCGTAAGGCTTATTCAAATTGACAAAATTATTAAGTATTCTAGGTTACCTGAAAGTTCCAGGAAGGGGGATGAGCATTGCAGAAGTCTGAGTCATTTCTACTTTCGTAACAAGTACAGTCTATAAACAAAAATAAAAAAAGTTCGAACATTGTCAAGGGTGATATTAATTTTGTACCCATTAAAGAAACAACAAAGGAAAAACACTGTTCAGATAGGATAAATGTGACCCTCCACGGGAAAACAGGGACAAAGGTGATAGCACGCTCACAACACGCTTCCACTCTAAAACAATAGATTTCGATTTTAGCACGCTTAAAGCGTGTTCTGAAACTTGCCTTATAGTAAAGCCTTTGTTTTACAGGACACACTAAACACAATAAAGCGTGCGTAGCCGAACAAAAAAAGCGTGTCAAGCACACTAGGTGTGCTCGCTCGCACGCCTAGTGTGTTGTGCTGGCACTCCTAGTGTGTTGTGCTGACCTAGTGTGTTCAGCACAACACACTAGGCGTGCGAGCGAGCACTAAAAGCGTCTCCAGTCTACTTTAGAGCGGTTTTCACTTTAGTGTCGAAAGTAAATTGCGTTTGCTTTGGTTTTGCATTGCTACGCTTAGTGATTGGCTTAAAAATCTCGCGCCACTTTCTCAGCCAATCAGAACTAAAACCAAAACCAATTGTGACTCGCTCGCGCACGTTTTCCCGCGCTTCATGCCGACTACATGTATTTGCTTCGAGTTTTAATTGGTTCACTGGATTGTCTGTGTCTTTTGTGATTGGCCAGAGTAATTACTTTGGTTTTGGTTTTACGACACTCAATTGAAAACTGCTCTATAAAGAAAGATCGTGTTGTTCTTAAACTACTATCCTTTACAAAAAGGAAAATACGAGGAAACAACTTGTGTTGAAAGGGGTTATTGTTACGAATTTCAATTTTTGAGAAAACATCCAAGAAAGCTTTGCACCGTGTATAGTTCAGCAAAAGTTGCAACTCCAGTTCCTAAGGATTTCAATTCTCTTGTTCAGTCTTTTATAGCTTTTCGCTCTGTTTTAATTAGTCAGCAACGCCATTAAATGATTTTTTTGCATCGCGGCTAGAAGATTCGATTCCAGTATTTCGCAGCTTTTCTCTTGTACGATAGGAACGCCTGGTCTACAGTGAAAAATCATTTGTTCTATCGACGTGAAATCACTGAAAGGCCACTTTCAAATAAGCTTTCTGAAAACAATTAGAGCCCAACGGATTTACATTTATTAAGCCTTATTTTCACAAGCCACGCAAGCATACAATCAGAATTTTTTAAGTGAAACAATTGTATACTATTACTTCTTGTGCTTGAGTAGATTACCTGATTTTTAATAACAGATCATCTTACACGTCAGGTAAACAATAAGCAAATGTAGAACGCTATCACAGTGGCTCTTAAATTTATTCACGCTATTACAACTTACAAAATATTCCGATGAACTCACAAGCTAAATTGTTTTTTCTTTACATCAGTGGTTTCCTTTGCTTTGAAGCGAAAAGTCAACGTTAAAAAATGCTACGCTTAATAAATTTTATTAATACCTACATCATTGTAACAAAACTATATTCAGTCCTTGTTTTAATCATGCTAAATTGCTTGGTTTTTTAATCTCTTTACGACAGTTCTTCTTTTTCATCTACACTTGGAGTTTATCTTGCTACGTGTATTTTCCCATTCAACTTCAAATGAAGGCGAGTCAAACTTTTGTCGAAGCACAGATCGCAGAAAGCCGGGAAATGGTAGATAGTAGCTTTAATTTTTGTGTTTTTTCCTCGTGTGCGTAAGTTTCACAATTCATGTTTGTCGAACTTAATCTGTACTGAATGACTATTGTTTCAGTCACAACTCTAGCGTGTTCTCGAGTGTTCAAGCGTGTTAAATCGCACAGTAGGCGTGGCTTTGAGTCGCATGCTAAGCGTGTCTTCGAGTCGCACGCTAAGCCTGTCTTAGAGTCGTACGCTAAGCGTGACTTCGAGCACACTTATCAAAACAAAAGGTTTAGCGTGCGAAACAAAGCTTGCCATGGGTGTCTTGCATTGTTGTAGTGATTAAATATATGCATATCTGTGTCACTAGACACGCTAAGCGTGCTGTGTTAGCGTGTTGTGAGCGTGCTATCACCTTTGTCCCTATTATCCCGTGGAGGGTCACAAATGTAAACACAAACTTAATGCAAGCAGCATGCATGCACGACACAGCAACTGTTTTATCGAAGCCCCCTCCTTCCGCTCTCCTCCAAAGAAAGCTGGCAGCTGTATCAGATTTTCAAACCTAGTTACCAATTTTTTTATTGTTTATTTCTCTAGCAACTGTCGGGAAAACAAACCGCTGTACAAAGCAGGGCCTTTTGATGAGGCTTTTAATATCACTGACAAGCTGAATATAGAAAAGGTTAGTACACTTCCAGGGATGTAGCTAAGAGCCGTCTGCCCGCTAATTTCACTGGCGGAAAAAGAACTTAAATCAGGCTGAAATTTCTCATTATCTTGATTTGGAAAAATCTAATTTACATTTACTTTCTACACACTAATTTACATATGCGAATTAGTGTGTAGAAAGTAAATGTAAATTAGATTTTTCCAAATCAACATGATGTTTAGTAATACTTTCTTGGCCTCGGCGAGCAAAATCTCTCAAAAATTTCTCATTAATCCTGGATTATCTTAAATTAAAGTGCTTTGGACAACTAGGTAACAGCTTAATTAATATTAATTTTATTTTTGTTATAAGGAGGAGGGTGTTTTACTGGGAACTAATTACCATTGGTAGATTCCATATGCCACTCCATCCGGGAGCCAAGTGGCGTATTATATTTTTCCGTTTTTCGCTCTTATGAATGGCATATCTCTCATTGACGTCACGTGCCTTTTCTACTTCGTTGAATGAACTTGGTTTTTTAGCAAGCATCAACAAGTAGGTTTAATTTGTTTAACTTAGCAGCAAAAAGAATGTGTTTTCTGCAAATGGTTATTGTAAGAATGAGGACTTGATTTTGGAAACCTTGACAATTTTAAGGTTTTTAGGGGGAATTGTTCGCAAGGAATTTCACAAAGCCATGCAAGATGTTGTAAAGAAGAAAACAAAAGCAGTTGAAAACTATCTTTTGGCTTTCTTTGCAAGCATACACAGTTTTTATTTCAATGTTGTTTTTTATACCGGTAATATTGTTTTAATTTGTTTTTCTTTACAGTTGCTTGGAAATGACACTACGGAGCAGTTCAACAATTTAAAGGTTAACTTGAGTGATGTCAATGTCTTGAGCAATGAGACTCGCAACAGCCTGATTGATTTGAGTAATTCAGGAGTAGATCAGATCGAATTTGATGCATTCTTGAATGAGGTGATGTTTTACGTGCTGTTTTATTTGTTGAATTTAAGTTGACTTCAAAGGTGATGTTACCTGGGACAATTTCTCAAAATACCTTTTTTAGGGGGTGAAAAGGTTTACAGATGGGAGGATTTGGACTTAAAAACATGTCAATTGCAGAGAATGCTGCTAGCTAGACGTTCAGCAAGAAAACTAGGAGGCGTGTTCAGGCTAGGAATTGACTTTTTGATTTATGAAATGTTGTTTATTAGAAAGAATAAGAATAATATAACTATATATGTGTGACTATCAATAAAAAAATAAAAATAAAAAAAAAAAAGAATAAGCCTTCCCTGAACACGCAATTAGATTTTATCTGTGCAAAATATTTGTTGAAACAAATTATGTGAAATAAATGCTTAATTACACCTTTTACCGCATGTATTACACTGTTGAACCATTATTTTCTTGTCTCTTGAAAATGATTTTATGACCACATCAAAACATTGTGTAAAACCTCTGTCCCTCATTTTTATTTAGTTCTTAAATGTTTATCGAATTTTTATCTTATTCATATATTGTGTTCGTTGTATTTTCCTTTTGATTGTAACAGACCAGGAAAGGTATTACTGCTGTTGATCTCAATACATTTGCTGATAACATCACCAAGCTGGCTGAAAAGTTTCAGCAGTTGGGAGATTCAGGAGTAGATAAAGTTACGGCTTATGTAAGTGCTAGCAAAATCAACTTCACAGAGGGGTAGATCCGTTTTTTTTTCTCTGGTGGATAGATAAACTCTGACAGTTAGATAAACTTAGTGTTGCAATCATCAGTGTTTGAATCTATATGCCATATCAAATTTGTGTGAAGGCAAGCTCCTTCTTTCACTACAATTTTATCTGAAAATATTTTTACTAATAAAAATATTTGTCATCAAGTAAAGTTCTCTAAGGAAACTTTCCATTTTTCAGAACTGGTTGGGCCAGACCGGTATATTCGAGAACAGAATTCCATTGTTAGTCAGATTTGTCCTTTCAAGTCAGTCAATACATAATATTATACATTGTTATGGTGGATTTGTGGAAAAATATTGTGTAAAAGGCCCATTTCACATTGGGTTATTCCAGAAAAAATACACCCCCTCCCCCCGACGGATGGCAAAAATTTTTGACCCCCCCCCCCCACCTCTGACTGGATTTCCCAGACCGCTAGAGCCCCCCTCTCGCCCAGATTTCCAACCTCAAGGACCCCCCTCCCACACGGCTTTCCATTTTTTTAAAGGCCCTAACTGGAAAAAACAGGCAATAGAAAAGACACAACATTTCATCCAAAAGATCCTTGTTTATTATAATTTTCAAAGCTTTGCGAATTTTGCAGGTCAAATTTCAACATTTCAAATCAGAAATTTTTTAAATCTGAATAATCATTCAGGGTGGGGGGATTTTTTCTGGAAAAACCCATTCAAAAGCACCGGACCAGCTGGTCAGTTCTGACTAATGAAGAGCGCCTTAAAACTCTTCAGACAAATTTGCAGTTAATACTCTGCGTACAATTCTAACACATGTTTTTCTGGATGGTTAGCTTTTTTGTATGAATTAATTTAAAGTCTATGCATTACATGTACAGTACCACAAAGTGGCAGTTCTGTGTTTCCACTTATTAATAAAGCAACCCAGATGGTTGATAACAGGCAGTCAGCAAATACAGATAATGAATGTTGTGTTCTGTTTTAAAGTCTACATGTAAATAGAGATGACTTTTCTGTTATGATTCCTGTAGGAACTTGGAAATAAGTCACTGGATACTGCTGCTGAGTTGCGCAAACTGCAGCAGAATACAGTCAAGGAAATGGAAACTAAATCTGTAAGTGTTGTATTAATTATCTCTATTTGTTGTGTCTGTATATAAAATCACACAACCTCAAGTATAATAATAGGCGTTAATTTTAATGTTTCATGGGTGAAAATTTTTAGCAAAAGAAAAAAGTCATGGTCACACCTTAACCCCCCAAAATCAATTAAAAAAAGCAAAAACAAAAACCCAGAAAATGTTCAAATTATTTAAACAGATGTTCTTCAAAATTGAGGTCGCTTTGACATCAAAATTCATTTAAGCTATGTTAACATCAAAAGAGATCAAAGATACCCATTTTCAGCCTTCTCAGGCCAATTATTTTGAAAAACTTCTTGGTGAAAGTGTTTGTTTTTAACATATTCTTTCTATTCAAGAGCAAAAGAAACATTTTTAATTACAAACTTTGAAAACTCTGCTGACTGGGGGGTTCAGATCCACTGAAATCGACAGAAATTTAAGGTGGATTTGAACTCTCAACAGATTTGTTTAAAAGTAATTCAAGCTGGAAAAACTCTCCTTTTTAACCCTGCATGGGTGTAATCTCTGACAGTTCTTGTTACAAAGCTAACTGTAGGGAAGTGCAACTGACCTTGAGTGAATAAATTAAACAGTTTCTCAAGAATTTCTATTTAGATCTAATTGTTGGTGTTATATTTCATTTTTCTAAAGGATGAATTGGATACAAATGTGAAAGATCTAAGACAAATTGGAGGAAACCTTAAGGTAAAGTTAGAATGGTGTTGTTCACTTTGTATATTGTGTTCAAGTATGGAGCAAGCTGAACCTATTTCCCTATTTCCTGGTTACTGTTTGGGGTCTTGCCATTTTAATTATCATTAATTTAACAAATCGACCAAAGTTTCCCACAGTCTACACTACTATAGACTCAAGAAATGATGTCATTAAATGTTCAAAGCTTAAGTGGAACCAGTAGTTAGGCAAGTGGTTTTACTGCAAAGTTTAAGACAATTTATGGTGTCATTTCTATGGTGTATAAGAGTGCAAACCATGGAAAATTGTGGTAGAGTTGTTATATACAATAAAACGGCATTTAAAATTTCCTGGATGGAAAACCAGCAGGAAGTTGCACACACTTTTGACAGCTCGAAAGGTCACAGCTTTTTTCAATTGCAGCTGTCAAATGTGTCGGCAATTTTTACCCCAAATGTTTCAGTTAACATTTCACAACTTGACACATTTTGAATTTGGAAAAGTGGTGACAGTTACTCAAATTTTCTGAAATCGTGTCATTTATGAGTGCTGTAATGGGACAGTTGTTCTTAAGTGAGTTTCTTTTGATTACACTGATCTCAAAAACAATATAACTGTTACTTTTTTTTACCCATGCAAATACTTAATTTATGGTTCTATTATCTCATTTTTTTATTGTTATGATTATTGAAAACAGGACTTATGTATTCGATTTTTTCTATGATCATACTCTTGTAATTAACAAACCAGACTCTTACTTAGCAGTGGCACGTGTTTGTTATCCAGTTGTATTGACCCAGTCTTATTATTAGAATTTGTTTGTGAATTAATAATTAATTGATAATAATTTATTTCATTACATTCTAAGGTTCCTTCAATACAATTGAAAATGTTCCAAATTTTTATTTGCCAAAAATTGAAAAAAAAAAATGCGATCACCTTTTGTTAAAGCTAAATTTTAACTTGAAAAAACAACTGTGGGTTCCTACTAATTCAACTTAAAGGAAAACTATGGCTTTTGTTGTACAAATTTATCACTTTTGATTTATCTTTTCTTTGATAAGAGAAGTTTATTGTAAGTTTTGTTCTGCAGTTCCTGGCAAACGATACCCTGAAAAAAGCAGAGGAAGCAGAGAATTATCTTCATACACAATCGACAGAAAACATCAACAAGGTGAGTAACGGCTACATGTAGACTACACTTAAATTTGTTCTAAGAAGAAAGTCTTGCTTACAGATCATCATTTCCGTGATCTTGTGCCTTTTTTTTTTCGAGGAGGTCGTAAAGGATCATCTCCTATTTGCGCCACTCTACCTACAATTCTTATTACAGGACGTCAGTATCAGCATTACTTTGTTACCCTCAGATTTTGTAGTACAGTCAAACCTCGATTATCCAGACCTCGATTATCTGGATTTCTCGATTATCCGGACTTCCTTCTCTGGTCCCCCATGATTATTAATTAGTCACATTCAAGACCAGATATAGTATAGGAAATATTCGCTTTAACTAAGTTCCACGGTGATTTAAAAGTTATTGCAAGGTGGTTTAATTACCTGTCCAAAAACCTTGGAAAACCCTGGATAGATACCAAGTCTCACGCTTTTGGCGTGAGATTCACTCTTGCAACCACGCCAATCAGACAAAATATCACGCTTTTTTAAAACACTTCAACTTGCGGAAAAAGTCTTGATTTATTAAGAGACATAAGAGATATTTCAGCTGTACTTTGGTAGAGATGAACGCTTATCAACTCTAATCCTCGATATGCTCACCCTCACAACAAAAGCTTGCCCAGAATGATGGAAATTGCTTTTCTGCAACTTACTTTTTCTGGGGGGGAATGCCCCCAAAACCCCCTAGAGGTTCGGCCCTCCAGGCCTCAATATGCATTTCTCACTCCATACCAACCAAACTTGGCATCTATGAAAACCTCTGAATGTGTAGTTTCCAATCGAACAACATTTAATACTTCAGCAGGCTACTATTACTTTCTTATTCAGTTTTCACTAGCCATAAACAATCAAATAAATATGCTTTCTGTCTGCTTACTTGTATTATACTGAAGTTTACAAGGCAAAATGGCTAAATTCAGAATGTTCAAATCCTTCTATGAAGTCAAAAACATGGTAGCGTTTGATTGTTCGACGCCCCACATTAGCACCAAGTCTAGTCACCAGGCCCATAATCCAGACAAAAAGGAAACAAGTTGCTGTTGACATGGCTCAGTTGGAAGAATGTTTGCACCATATCATACAGCTACATTGAGTTTGAATCCCCAGCATCCAGTTCAGGTTTTCTGCTGGGCTTTCCTTAGTTGCAGCTGAAACAAAAATATAACTTGAAACCATGGCATTAAATGGCAACACAGTGCAACATCATCGTCATCATCATCATCATCATTAACGTCATCGTTATTGTTATTATTTACTTTTGCATAAGTTACCAACTAATACTTTGATTCTCACTGCTGCTTGCGTTATTGCTAACATCTTTTCACTGACATCTTGTTACAGATTGTTGAGAAATACACTGATCGTGTGCTTGGCTGGGGATATCAATTCACAGATCACATCCTTCAAGTTGTAAGTTATGGGAATACATGTATACACATGTCATACTCAGTAGTAGGGAATACCAATATTTTCTAGTTCCCTCGTTGTACAGTGCCCAGAGTTAAGCATTGGCACCAATTTTGCAGCTTCTAGTTTTTGTGCTGCAGGACACAACTTACCACCCTAATTGCCCATGACCTGTTCCTGTCTGGCCCTATAACCCAGTCGGTAGAGCAACATTGATCTAACCTGGAGGTCACGGGCTCACATCCCACCGAGGTTAAAGGATTTTTCTTTGCCTCGTGTGGTCTTTGATTTCCTATGCTAACGCTCAGAAGAAAATTCCAAGGTTATTTTCCAGCATTTTACTACGAAAATCACCAAACTGTGGAACTGCCCCACCCACTTTCGATGACAAATTCTAGAAATTCCTCACTGACGCTGTTGATTACAGTCGTTTGTTTGAACCGCGTTTGAAAAATAATCTTGGTTAATTTAAACATAAAGTTAGTGCCAAATCTCGACACAACCACTAAAAGAAAATTGCAAGCACTTCTTTTAACTGAGCTTTCATTTCCATTTATTAGAGGCTTTATTTAAAGAACATCATGATGAAATCAACAAGCTGTGAATTATACGCAACAAGGCGTCAGTTGAAATTTACAGTCGAAAGTAGGCCGGGGAGTAGAAGAAAGTGAGCGGGGCAGTGACATAAAAATTCGGGCCAATTCCACAGTTCAGTGATTTTCGTAGTAAATCACCTTTAGACTTAATTCTCTACTTTCCAGCCACTGGCACTTGGGAGAGACCACTCACCCTCGTTTTCTATGACTGCATCAAACTCGCCACCTTGTTGACTGTTTGCTATAGAAAACTCAGGCTTGCAGTCTAATTCTTAAATAACACATATTGTGTGAAATGTATTCTTATGACTGTTTTACTTTGAATCACACAGCTTACTGAACAGATAGGAAAATGCAAACCCATCACGAATATTTACGATGCCACCATTGTTGTGATCTGTAATCAAGCTCTCTACCCCTTTGTAAGTAACTTGTCGGTAGACGTGTCGATAGTCATACAGCTACATAGCCTTTTGCATGCATTGCATTTCTATGAAATATAATAATACTCGATAACTACTAGTTACCTGGATTTATTGTGGGAGGCGTGGTGGCCTCGAACAGCCCAGGTTAGAGCCCTGGTCAGGGCGCTGCATTGTATTCTTGGGCAAGACACTTTATTCTCACAGTGCCTCTCTCCATCTAAGTGTATAAATGGGTACCGGCAAATTTACTACTTGGGGGTAACCCTGCAATGGACTAGCTTTTGGTTCTCACTGTATTAGCGTTCTAATAATTTTGCCAAGTATATGAAATTCTTGTTTATTGTTTGTTTAGAATGGTTTCTGGTTCTCTATCGGCTATTGCCTGTTCTTTTTCATCCCGGCAATAATCTTCTGTGTTAAACTGGCCAAACATTACCGTCGAATGGACTATGAGAGTGACTTTGATCAAGGATTGGATGCGTAAGTGTCTTTGTTGATAATTTTATGTTTCAAGCTTCTAGCTTTGGCAGCCAGCTATATTAAAATACTGTAACATTCGCAAATAAGCCCCCTCTCCAAAGCTGAGCCCCCTCCCCCCCCCCCCCCACTCACAAATTTGAAACGGTCAGCTCTAATAAATATTGTAAATTAAAACAGACAGCTATAATAAAATACTGTAAAACTCTCAAATAAAACCTCTTCCTCAAAATAAGCCCCAAAAATTTGAAATGTTCTGATCGCATGAGCATTCTTGTCCCCAGAGTCCATGATCCTTCAGGTCTGCACCTGGGATTGAGACCTCTGGCAGGTCCCGATTTGTGAGCATGCGCAGAGTACTTGTTCTGTATTTTTAGCCAATCAGATTTGACAATGAGTCTATGAATCGCGGACTTCTGATGTTGGAGCTGGCCAGAGGTCTTGATCCCCAGCGCAGACTAGAAGGATCGTAGACTGTGGATGAGAATTCATTCAGTGCTATAGCAAAATAACTGTAAAATTTTCTAATGAGCCCCGTTCCCCGAAATTAGCCCCTAAATTTGAAACAGCCAGCTATTATAAATCTGTACAATTTCCAAATAAAGAGCTTATTTGTCGGTAATGTCTGTTATGGTACCTCCGAAAATCCTTGTTGGGGATTTGGTAATATTAAATGCATGAACGTATGTATGTATCTTCTTCAAGATTAACCCCTCAAATCTGAAATACATAAAATAAGCCCTTCCCCTCCGCCCTTTTCTTGGCCATGGGCATATTATTTGGATTTAGGTTTAGATGTCTTCCAATTTTAAGAAACTTTTGATCTTCATCTAGCTTCTCCTCTTGGTTGTAAGCCTTTCCTCTTCCCCACAATAATAAGTCTTCAAACAAGCCCAAGCTTAATATGGGAATATACAGGATTCAATCTAGCAATAACTGACAAGAATTTTGTTATGTATTTAGGGAGATGTATGAGATGGGCCACCCATCCGCCCCACCAGCGTACTCACAGTAAGTACTTGTTCACTCAGATTTCTGTGCTTATTGATTGCTTGTTGGTTTATTTGTTTATTTCATGGGAGGTGCGGTGCCTTAATAGTAAGCACGATTCCTTAGTCTCAAGTGGTCCAGGTTACAGCCCTGGCCGGGGTCATTGTGTTGTGTTCTTGGGCAAGACACTTAACTCTCACAGTGCCTCTCTCCATCCAGGTGTATAAATAGGTACCGGCAAATTTTCTGTTGGGGTAGCCCTGCGATGGACTAGCATCCCTTCCAGGGAGGAGAAGAAATACTCCTAGTCACTTAATGCTACGGAAACCATGATAAGCTCCGTTGCCTATAGGACAATCTGACCTGATGTAACCTTTTAGAGTAATATTTTCGTTTGTTTTCGTTGTTGGCTATTTTGTTAACAAACATTTGATTACCTTCTTTCCACAGAAGCCAAGACAAGAAACAGTGGGCCAATCCAAAGTGAGTTAAATCCATCAAAATGGCCAAAATCGAACTTCTCTTTACATTCTTGATACATTGTCATGCATATAGGTAATGAGAATAAGAAAAAGCACCATTATCTTGATGTGCCTCTGAATTCTCACAAACAACATGAAAAGAAATGTAGGCAGTGAGAAAGGAGAATCAATACTTTGATGTTAGGATTGAACGGGTTAAACGGACTGTGTCACGGCTGAGATACGTTTGTTTTATCAAGTGGAAATACTCGCTATGAATGTTTGCAAAAAAAAATATTTCTATGGATCTAAATGATAAAACTGTAGCTTCATTGCAACCAATGTGTCTCCCGGGCGTTATAATGTAACGTTACAAGCAAATGAGATTAACTTTGAAAACTGTTCAGCCCAACAATGTTTCAAAAATCCATATCACAATCCGTTTTAATCTTCGTCACTTTTGGCCATCCGTACCTCCTTTTGTAGTTGTTGTGTTATTGAAATGTTTCTTCACTGTTTTAAAAAGTTATTTTTATATTTCAACGAATTTTTGATGGTCATTAACTATACTTAATATAGCTAAATTCCGTGACACAGCCCTTTTAAAGTTGTTTTGCTGTTGTGTCATTTGAGAATGTCATTTCTTTAGGCTGCTTGAATAAACCATAAATGCTATTGAAAGGGTTAATCATTTACGCCAATTTAAATTAACGCATTATAAATTATTCTTTTTGTAACATATAACCCGGGAATTTTCCTATTAAATTGATTCTTTTTTGTCGCATAACTTAGTGTTTTGCGCTTATTAACAATAAAAGGTGAAGGGTTGCGAATATAAGTCATAAACAGCTTCGCTACTAAACTATTTTTTCGCCTGTATTTGGGTCTTCACGCACGCATCACACAACGCCTCTCCTACTAGCGTGACAGCCTTAATAACGGCTGAGAAAGAGAGCCGTCACACAACGCCTCTCCTATTAGCGTGACGGCCAAAATAACAGCTGCGAAGATTACTTTATAACAATTATAACATGGGCTGAAAATATAATGAACTGTACAGCCAACTAACTTGCAGGCCATATGCTTGTTGTAATGTTAACACAAACCACTAATGGCTAACGAAACACAAACAGGACGCTGTATAACTCGCATGATCTGTCACACGAATTAATCTAGTCAGTCTCATTCGTGATACGGACATGAAGTGGTGACCCAGGCTTAAGGTGGCTCCCTGGACCATGCGTGCACTGGGTACTAAGTTGCCACAAGCATTAATATTTTGCGAAAATAAACAATCAAAGATTGATGATGTCAACAGAACCAAAAAGCAAAATTCTTTGTGGGATTTTTTAGGTTCTTTAGTATTTTCTTAAAGCTTACGTAGGGCAAGACATGAAGGGTAAGGTGCCTTTATCCGCTTGTACATATTATTTTGTTGAACAAAATCCGTCAGAAGATTTACTCACAATATCAGGTGATGTTGGCATAACCGCCCTCAACAACCACCCCTAGCAAACAATACAAAGTATGTTGGTATCTCGCACGAAACCCAAACACTGATGCGAAAAACAAGGATGTCCTTTTCTCCTTATACCAGTTATGAACAATTATTGGATGAGGTTTTTGTGATATCCGGAATAATCAAGGTCGAAGAAGCGAATTGACGAACCATGTGTTTACTTCACTATGTACGAAATGCCGCTCACCCCCTGTGACCTTGACATTGCTTTTGGTAATCATGCATTTCGCGCGCAACCTAGTGAATTATCTGTAGCTTGAGTTGATTCCAAGAATTAACTGTAGGCTCTTAGCCAATGACAAGACAGATAGTGACTTTAATGTACACACTCCAGTGAGCCACCTTAAGCTGTAATTCCGCATAAGGTCACACCATTGATCGTGTTTGTCTTGTGTGATCTAATCCTATATGGTGATTCCTCTGCCAGAAATTCTGTCTATCCCCAGGCTCCTCCTCCGGGCAGGCACTAATACCGGTAACTAGAATTTTAATCAGTTATTGTTAACGTCTAAAATATTTATTTACCTAAAGTACCAAGTGCTGTATAATGAAAATATGATGTAAAACAAATACTGAAATCGTAACAAAAAAAAACAGCCTTGGAAACCATTCAAAATCGAGCAACAGCCAATCACAGACATTGCAGGGATGTCTGTCGAGCTACGTCATCAGTAGGGAATTGGTCGGGTCCAGTCTCAGACGTGACGCACGTCTGTTGAGCAGAGGGAGACCTTAGCGCGAAAATAGGGTCGCCTGTTTGCTCGCGGTAACAAAAAAGCGTTCGGAAGTTCTCGCTGTGCAGCGCTTGTTGCTTTGGGATTTGAAGTTCTTAACACTTAAATAAATGTTAACTGCCGTGTAAATGTTTTAACCCTTTCAGCCCTAGCTATCAATATTGAAATTCTCCGTAAAAAATCGATACAAAGTTGCACTTCGAGGAACGAGAGGTTTATTTTTATCGATGTTTTAATAAATTCTCTCAAGTAGGACCGAAGAAATATTAAGACTGATACTTAGGAGAATGTCTATTTTGGCAGCAGGGCGCAAAGGGTTAATAGTTGATAAAACATTGAAAGTACAAAGCATTCTCTTTCTAAACCTGAACTATTGAAAGACGGATGTCAGACGCGCCCAGCGCATATTGAAATGGAGGAATGGTGCGAGTCGCCCCAGTTCCTCAGAACAGCGCGCTGATGAGGGCTAACGTGACGTTGAGTGTCACGGAGACAAATAAGGGAATGCCTTGTACGTTTTGCGTTTTTATTCAAGATAAAGATAATTAACATCTACCTGACCACCCTGCTTAAAATTTCATAAATTTTACCATGTCTTGAATCGTTTTTAAGTAAACATTTAAATACCTGAATAATTATAATTTTCTAAAATTATATAATTTCCAAACGCTTAATAAATTTTGTGGTTTTTGCCAATTCTTGTGTATATACCAACTAACATGTAGCAGCTAAAAAGAGTCGGCCTAAGTCTGATTATCCAAATAAAAATTTCAAGTTTGTTAAACGGAAATGTATGCAGTCATTGAGCAGTACTACTACTACTATTTTTTTTAGTATTTTCAGACATAATTTTTCCTTGTCCAGTTTAGCTCTTGAAAGTGAAAGTATACCGTAACTTGATTACGTCCTGCGAACTCTCCCCACCCCAAAGACCTCAATCAGGATCCCCTCCCCCCCCCCCCCCCCCCAAAAAAAAAACCCTCACATCTGCTGGCACCTTAGGGCGGAGTGTAGTATTTCCGGTAGTTTTTCGTTGGCTGCCATTACTTAAATTTAACACATTTGCCTTTTATTTCAGTGGATATGGTGGACCAAACCGCTTCTAGCCGGAAAGCAAATAACTAGTTTTAAACGACTTGAAAGGAAATCCGTGTTCACCACGGAACGAACCTCCTGTGTAAATTGTAGATATTAGTACCAGTATTTTATTGTTGCTCATTAAATAGTTTGTTAAATTACCTTTGTATCTAAAGGGACTGTGTCACGGATTTTAGCTAAATTTAGGCAGGGGAAATGACCATCAAATTCGTTGAAATATAAAAAATAACCTCTTTAAACAGCGAAGGAACATTTCAATAACACAACAAATATGGATGGCCAAAAAAGACGAAGATTGAAACGGATTGCGATATGTTTTTTTTTTTTTTAAATATTGTTGGGCTGAACAGTTTTCAAAGTTAGTCTTGTTTGCTTGTAACTTTTAATAATAACGCCCGGGAGACACATTTGGTTGCAATGAAGCTAAGGTTTTGTCATTTAGATCCATAGAAGTAATTTCTTTGCAAAAATTAAATTTCATAGCAAGTATTTGGCAAAACTTAATAAAATAAATTTAACTTAGCCGTGACGCAGTCCCTTTCAGGTAATAGTAGGCGTCAGTCTATCTCGTAAGCTAACCCTAAGCTTAAAGATATGTCACATATCTGCAATCTGTTGTATTTAAGGTTAACTTTAAGGTATGTCACAGATCTGCAAGTTGCTTTATTGCAGTGAGAATCACTTTACTATATATTATTGCTTATAGCACAGTGTTTTATGTACATATCAGTTTACCAAATAATCTTGCAAAAAAAACACTAGGAATATCAAACAAAACTCTAAAATGTAAACCAAACAAATTAAGCTTTGCCCGTACTATAAGAACATTTAGCAAAATGACCTTAAAATTATTTTTAGAAATGGGAAAAAGATATTGAAGCGATTTGGCCAGGAACAGTAAAGCTTCATTGAATTGTGTGGCATTAATGACTTAGTTTTTGAAATACTTGTTACTTTTCAACGTGTCCAATTTTAATTTTTACCAAATTTTTTTCTGGGCAGTAAGTATTTCCAAAGAATTACATGACTTCCAAGTTACTAGTAGCCGAATAGATTAATCTACATTGGTTTTAGAAATTTATTTTAATGAATGCCATGCTTGTAAGATATTGCATGGAAGAGTGCTGCCTGCAGAGTTGTCAAAAGTACCCATTTTTAACTTTTATTGGGTGATTACTAATTATTTTAAACTGTTAGATATTAAGGATGTCTTTTATAATAACCGAACGATTGAGAGGAGATATTGCATTACTAAATGCAGCTGCGTGACACAGATATGTAATTGCGTGACAGTTATGCAATATTGCGTGATAACTCTAAGACGTCACGATGTAATAAGAATGCGTGACGCAAATGCGATGTAACGCCATTTGTTTTAAAGCTTTTTGTTAAATAAATACCTTTTCAAGAACGTCATTCAGTATTGAACAAGGAGCCATGGTTCTAGATTTCATGCAGGACGTGAGATTTGCTGATAAAATAACAAAGTTTGTGAAATTAAGACAAGTGAAATTTGGGTTAGGTATTTATAAACTGGATAGTGTTATCCAAACATAACATTGGGTGGAAAGCAAAAGAGGAGTTGTTAAGCTTAGCTGACTAGAGAAAATCGACTCAGCTTTAAAATGAGTTGATAAAGTCTACTTAATCATTGTGGAATAGGGCAATCTCGTCCCCAGAGGCCGCGATCCTTCTGGTCTGCGCCAGGGATCGGGACCTCTGGGCTATTCTAAAAAGCCGCTGAAACAATGAAAACACTTCTGATTGGTCGATCTGTAACGCGCCAAAATTTGAACGTGCGTCGGTATGGTTGTCCTGGCCCCTGGGGAATTGAAAGTCTGCTTTATGCAAATCACAGATTGTGCGCGCAATCGTAACATGTGCAGTTTTTGGATGTATTTCTGTTTGGAGACGACATCAACAGTCTCGGAGCAATTCTTTTTCACTTAAATAAGCATGTTTAATGTATAATGATGTTTAACAGTAGAGAATGATCCCAAAACAGCATTAATTACAATTACGTGACACGACCTGAATTTGCATAAAACCGCAGACATGTCTAGTCTCCTGTGAATGAATTAACGGTCGAATGACTTTTTAATTATTCAGTGGAACGTGGAGCGTGCGCAAAAGAGTCTTGCACTCTCTGGCGCACGCGCACAATCACACCGGAACCAGGATTTCCTGGTTCCGGTTTGGATTCGACCAGAGCCGTTGAGTTTCCCGGCCCGCTGGTCAAGGGAAACGCAGGCTCTGGGGACGAGATTGGGAATAGGGAGCATTCGAAGAGAAATTTCAAGAACTTTGGCGTGATTTTCAAAGTCACGCGAGTCACGCAATCTTTCTCATCGTTGACCAAAATTGTGTAAATAGTTTTACAGCAAGGCGCCCAAAAGTGTGACCGCTTTTAATTAATTCACATTCTTTCATGCAGTTATTATCCAATCAGAAGCCGAGGACAGCTTTCCGTTAACGTCTGACTGGATTAAATCGGCACGAAAGAATGTGAATACATTAAAAGTGGTCACACTTTTGGGCGCCTTGCTGTAATAATATCGTTTTAAACGTTGTTTGGTGGGAATCCAATAGTCATTGTATGAAGCTAGCAGGAGCTAACAAGCTGTATAATTACAGTTAGCCGAATATTTTAACGTGCAATTCCTCAGTGTTATCTTTTTATTGGTATACAGTGCAGCTGGGATATAAACAAAGCTCGTGAAATGTTTTTTTTTTTTCTGGATCGTCACACAACGCTCTAAGGATTGCGTGACCCAGATAACCGCTACAAAGGAGTCCAAGTCATTAATTGGACTTCATAAAATGATGACCCACTTTAAGCGAACTAATGTTTTGGCTCCATGCAATCTTGAAATTTATTGTTATAAATTCACCCGAACATTAAAATTTGTTCAAAGGAGTTTACTCTCTTAGTTATATTCTCGTCCCCAGGGCCACGATCCTTCATCCCTGGCGCAGACCAGAAGGATCGTGGACTCTGGGGATGAGAATGTCCTAGCTACAGAAAGGCCACAAGGTAGAATTTCTTTCAATCGAGCATCTGTATCCGAGCTGCACTTAAACAGACACATCATGATGAAGCCTAACATTGTATAACATGGCTTGTGAGAACACATTATGCAATTGCGAAGTTGATTTCTAGCGATCCGCACGTTTTAAGGCTTCTTTAGTAGGGGAAAATAGTTTCTCCATGTTTTTTTTGTGTGGCGGCTTACTGGAGGTAAACTTTTATTAGGATGTTAGTATGTCAATTTTTTTGATGCAGTTTGCTAAATTAAAGGACTTTTTTCCACTCTGTCTACTGTGTTGAGCTATAAAGTGTAGTCACTCCTTCTGAATGGTCAAATGTTGACCTTTTTTCCATAGACTCCTTCGCAGCCGTTATTTGGGATGTGACGCAACGCTCCCCCAAAGAAGGGAGGACAGCGTTGCGTGACATCCTAAATAACGGCTGCGAAGGATATAACTTTTGCCAGGACAATCGGAAATTTGACTCTTGCAAAGACACCTCTTGTATTATATTTTATGAATTGGCAGGCTTCAGTTCCACTTATATTTCTGGGAACGCTTGTAGCCGTTTGGCAGAACAGTCGGGGGAACAAGTGCCAGTTGATGGCGACATCACTTCTCCGAGAAGTGACTGAGTCCGCGGTTTTTGTCCCAGAAGTTGCTAAGCAACATGACGTATTTGCACGCGCGATTGCTTTCAGAGTATGTACTCGTAAGCCCTCGCGCAAGTTTTTGATTGGATCAAATAATTCGGAAATTCATCGAGTGCATCAACGAAGATTAGCCAAAACTGGCACATTCCCCCGACCGAGAATGGAAAAGTGGAGCGAGCGTTTCCACTGCCATTTTGATAGACTGACTACTTTTGACGGAGAGTTGAAACATGTTTGACGGCTATAACGCACAACCCCCCTTACATATTTGTTTCTTTTTTTTCTCGTTTCGTGTTCTCTCAAACTTTTGCGAGTGCTTCGATAACTGGACGTAAAGATCTATCAATCAGACTGAAGGAAACAGGTCACGTGATCTCTGTCGACCAACCAGAGCGCAAGAACACAGAAAAGCCACGAATTTCCGAATTTCGGCGTCTCGAAACATGCCCTCAGGACAGAGATAAAACTCGTATAGACTGCGTAGGCAGGCTTGGCGGGAAAATATTTGGCTCTCGATCGAAATGTTTCCCTTACGGTCCTCCTACTCGGCCGAGTTAATAATTAATACGCTTCAAAGATATTTTCGTTTCTTTAGACCCAACATTCCTCTCTTAAAAGCACTTCAACCTCAAATAAACGGCATAGTCGATTCCTCCAGCTCCGAAAGAACAAGTTTTAAACAGGAACGACAACTAGAGGAAACTAAAAGTACAGTACTTGGTTATATATTTTTAGCTATCTGTCTACTAAGTCTAATCATATTTTATCGCTATATTTTTTTCTGTGGTGAAGTTTATTAAGCATAAACATTTAAAAAATTTCTAAACATCACGTTTGTTTTGATATGACCATAATGAGCTCTTGCCGCGAGCTAATTTATCATTTCAAATGAGCTTCCACTCCTCTAAGCCCCATTCCATTTAAGGCCACGGAAAATTTAAAGAAATTACCAGCCCTCTTGCTCTCCGCTCCCCTTTAAGCCTGGTTTTCACTAGCGACGCAAGCAGAAGCGCAAAAATAACAGCTCTTATTTCACCGTGAAAACGGCTCCGACTCAAGCAAAACACAAGCGCATTGCAGTTTTATGTTTGTGCTTATGCTTTCGGCAAGAACAAGCACAAGGATCAAAATGTGTCCTTTTTGCGTGATTGCGCTTATGCTTGCGCTTGTGCTTGCGTCGCTAGTGAAAAACGGCTTTTCATTCTATACGGGAGTTTTGAAGAGCGTTCTGACGTCCAAATACCTCCTACTTGTGGTTTGATTGTACAAATGTTTGAGTCAATAGACGTTAGTACAAGTGTAAGCAGCTGTTTGATGTTTAACCAAACAGCTTTGTGTGTGCGGCATAAGCTTATTAAATGCTAATAACGGACATTATGCATTATTAATAAGCGTCTTCAAAGCAACGGTTTTTTTGTACTTTTTTCTGTGTCGGTCAATTTGAACCTCGGCTGAACCAACTGAACACTCAAGGCCTTAAAATGGCTAAAGAACAGAGGTTCATCTTGGCTTTTACATGGGCTAGTTAAACATTGGTCACTAAGCGCAAATTTTGTTTCCGTTTAGAGTCCCCTTAAAAAAACACCGATGACGTCACTGTGGCGGTTTTCTGATTGACAGATTACAATATTTAGCAAGAAGATTAAACACTTAGTGAATAGAGTCATTCACCGTTGAATGGTGTGAAGCGTCTAGCACCAAATCGTATTGACTAAATCGGCGCGTTATTTAACCGTTAATACGGGTTTTGTTATGCAAATTCCAGGTCAGTCTTAACTGTGACCCAATTTATTGTAAAATTGAAGGCATGATTGTACAGTTAGCAATGTCACCTGCACTATAAAACTGGCCAAAAACGTTGCCTAACTAAATTTTAAAAACTTAAATCAAGTTGTATTCTCGTATAATGTTCCGTTTGAAAGCAGACGTATGAATATTAGGACTGAACTTAATTGCTTTTGAAATTAATTAGTTTTTGTACATCAAAATGCAAAAACGCCTTATTTCAATTACCTTAACGAGTACAATATACGGTATATTAGCTTTTCCATTTGGTGGGAAGTCTGTCTCGTCCCATTCTCCGGCGGCGCGCAGTCACGTTCTTGACACGAACATGCAACTGTATACTGATGGGGAGTGGGTTGGGGAGAGGTGTCTTCAACAAGTCCTAAGCAGTGAGCGGAAAATAAAGGCGATTTAGCGACTATTTTCTCGTTTTCGCCCGCCACTAGTGTGACATTTGCTCGTCTTTCCTCAAATCTGAGAACCAGGAACACCTCAAACAAATCATATACAGACCGAATGTTGCTATCTAAATTTTTGGAGCAACTTTTTGCGGTACTAGCAATGTCGAGCAGGTTTTGCCTTTCTGAGCAATTTTTGAGCAAAATATAGATTTAGAGCACATATCAAGCACGAAAACATCAAACGATTTCATAGAAAACTTCATCTTCTGCGAATTTCTTGAATGTTTTTCAACCTTTTGAACGCATAACCTGTCACTTGACAACGTTTTTTTTCGTTTCCGGCATCAGACTTGAAGAGTCTCCTATATATTTGCGAGCAACTCTTTAAAGCTACGTTTCAAGCTATTTTTCTTGACCGATGTTAGCAATTATTGTGAAGAACCAGAACAAAAAAATAAAGTTTTATCTTTCATATAAAAATATCAAGAAATTTATGTTGCAACTCAGTAAAATTTAGGCCATGTAGGCAGCAACTTCTTGGCATTCGAGTGAGCAAGTTTTTCAGCATTTTACGAGCACAGGCCTAGTCGAGCCTGACATAAGCGGACACTTTTGGAACCAGAGAAAGTGTCCGCTTTTGGGATGTTAAAAATGTAGCGGTTCTATGTGGCTGGGACCATGGACAAGTGCCCGCTAATGTATAGGTTTGACTCAGTAATCCTTAGAATTACACGTAAATGTGATAAACACTAAGAAAAAAATTTCGTATTTCCATGTTCAAGTCATAGATCTCGAAAACAGAGAATTTTTTGTGTTTGGGAGAAACACTTACGCCTTTTTCTCAAACAGGAATTTTTCCGGTTTAATTTCGTGAGCTTATGCATCTCTCGGGAATGTTTCTAATAAGTGTGAGCGCAAACCACGTTTCATTGCTCAAATGAGTTCGTAGCAACAAGGATTTGAGTTGTTGAATCAGATAATCTAAGCTTATCATAATTAGCACAGGATATCCTTGACGCAAAGTTTTACTACGCAAGAAAGTGGTTTTTATGGTTTTACAGCACAACTCCAAACACTTTTAGTCATGTGAAAAACTGCTGGTCTCCTTTATTTGCTCTGATATAAATAGAAGTAGGTTTTATAATTAGCTGTAGTTTAGTTGACTTTGCTAAGGAGATTGAAGAGCGGAGAGAGAAAGAACTTCCTTTTACCAAGGTGTATAATCTATCAGTCGTTCCTGTTTATTTCGTTTATTTCGCTTTTTTCGCTTGCTGTATTGCTGAGGAGTTTGAGCTTTCAATAAATCGCGCAAGAACGTCCTTGAATCCTATTCGTTCCTGCTCGCCTGTCCTCCGCAGCATGTTCGTATACGACAAAACTGGGATAATCTTCGAAAATCTTCGGTCTAGAAATTGCTCAGAATGCAAAAAGTTGCTCGGAATATGAAAAGTTGTCGACTGCCCTAGCATATTTGGGCAATTTTGCCCTATTTTGGCAACAGGGGAGGTTCTGATGGAATCGATGATGGAAGGAACAAACCCTAAGAGCCAAAATATTCCTACATGGAAAATACGTGCAAACAGTGACTATCCAGTAAGAAACTTAGCATTTAAGGTATTAAAAGAAACTAACCACAAATTAACGTTTCACGGGGGACTAAACAAAACACTCAACGATGACACTACCACCGGGAGAACTTTGGTCAAGTGCAAAACCACTAATACAAACAGTGACAATTATTACGTGTGAGGTGACCATGACTGTTTAAAAATAACAAAATCAGCACAATCAGCATACCTTTTGATATTTAGTAACTACTACATTTTAATATTTAGTTTGATATTTAATTTTTACTAGAATTTTATCATTCAATTATTATTACAATGTTGAAATCGGGGCAGAGTTTTTTAAAAATTAAATTTGTACGGAAAAAATATTATTTATTATTAATGTAATTGCAAAGACATTTTATTGACTTTTTTAACAGCTGATTTTTAATTCTGTATCTTTTATCTTTCTATTGATGTGTGTACATTTTTTAATGATTATTGTGAAATAAAGTTATATTTTTATTAAAAAAACAAAACAAAATCAGCACACGGCAGACTTATATAACGCAAAATTTATATTTGTGTCACAAGAAGCCAAAAAACAATAGTTCATTTTTATTAAAAATGGCTATATTAGAGCACTGAAACTGTTAACGAGCATCTTTGGCTGCGGATGGCTCGGATGAAAATGGATTGCAACTTGAAAAAAGTTAGGCTAACGTTTTCAAGTTGTTCCGCGCAGCGGCCTCATCATAATAAATCGATATTTGTAGCCGTAGGTTGATTTCTATCCGCAAATTAAGGTTATATCTTCCTTCAGATGTTCAAAGATAACGTTTTTATGGGTTTAATTGCCTACCACTTATTTCAGAACAGTTTAGATCCAAACATTTGCGAAATCTCCGTGGCAAAGCTCCTTTAAGTCAGGACACGCCAATACTTAAAGAGCTAAATGCTCCGCCACAAATTAGCTTTTGTTTGGCAAAATTTTTGGCGACTGTTTATCTCTCCGGATTGCTGAGAAACATTGCAGTGCGCCTTTTACTTACATTTTTAAAACATCCAACAGCCCACTACCTCGGCTCTGTTTAATTTTCCTCCCCCACGAAGAGGTTAGAGCAAAAAAATGCGCACAAAAATGCACACACACAGAATATTTTATAAACATAGGGACAAAAATAACTGTTCTTTAGTTTATTTCGTCTTGCGCGAAAATTAACTAAGTTTGTTTGGTCGGAAATGACAAGTTGAGCGCACAAGGGATCAATCGCCAGTACTAGCGCTGGTTTTTGATTAGGCCGGAAGAATCCGAAACGTTCCGAGTGCTTTGCCGAAGATTTACCGACGGTAATTGTTCCGCCCGACTGTCTAACTGAAATGATTGATATTCTTCTCTTCATATCTTCTCAGCGGTGGCTATCGAGCATTAAATGTTTAAGGATGTTTGGATCTGTGCACGACTGGTAAGGGAATGTAAAGTTACCAGTCATTAAATATGGCTGGAGGTGCGATATGCAGCGAGTTCTTTTCTTTTATATCAATAAATTTGTGTTACGTTTCGTTTGGCTAGTGAAACTTTAATTTAAGCGACACTACAGGTGACATCTACATGAAGTGCTACACGAAAGAGTCTTTTACTAAGCGCGAAGGAATATTTCGTTTTTTTGTGAGTTAGCCTGGATATATTGACCGAAAAAATATTGAAATAATTTGCGTGAAGGGCCCAACTTGGGGGATATAGTAGATTTGAAATATATATGCCTTCACGCTGCGCGTTTTCGCCCATAGCTAGCGGTGTCATTAGGAATATTTCACACTGAGTTAAATGCAGAATGCAAAATATGGTTTGTTGTTAACCGTCGTTCACAAGTCTCGCCAGAAATGAAAAACACTCAATTTACTCACTTTGTTTTGACCTACGTTTACACAATTCTTGACGGCAGCGTGTTGTTTCAGCTTAATTTTCAAGGGCACTAGGTAATTACCTAACAGCTGGGCACCAAATGAATACAACAGACTCTATAAAGCAGGTGAAAAATGGCCTCAGGACATATCAAGATTCACACTAAAAGATTTTTAATTGAAAGCACTACAAAAGCTTTTGTGTACGTTTTGTTTGCACACAAACTTTAGAAACACGTGCGTAAAGGACTTACGCGTGTAACAGTTTAGTGGAAAATTTAAACAAATTGGTTTTCATCTTGAGTTCGAACCAGTTTTGAATTAAATAATTATTAATTATTCTTTTACAAACTTACTCCCGAAGCAAAATAAAAGTTTCAATCAGCGAAACACGGATCGGCCATGGATTTCTTTAGAGATTTTTTATAATACAGCTCAGCTCAGTTTTCAAATACAACGATTTTCTGTTAGTCTAAAATTATTTGCTAAAATACTTATAGCTACATCGCTGAAGCGTGTCATAAGTTATCAACAGTTTACTGTAATTATAAGAAAGCCACAAACAATTATGTGGTTCTCGCTTGAAGTTTGTATTATCTTATTCCCTTTATAAAATTCTGTTGTTCAGGCATTGAATGTCGAGTTTTCAATCATTTTTGCTTTCTCTGCTTTTTGTTATAAGAAAGAAATCGGAATAAATTATTTTTATTCTTCGTCATCAATTTCTATGCTACATAGAAACATGAGAAATCTCCTATGTATAACTATCAAGTCATTTTTTTAAGGAAAAAAAACTATGGAAAACTTTTCTTTATTTATCTCTTTGTTCATAACTGCAGGTTAAATGTGAGCGCGCCAAACGATTCCCGCGCTTTTCCGCTTTGTCGTACGTCTGAAGAGCGTGGCCACGTGGGCCACCTGCATAACACGTGCTGTGCACATGGCGTGCTTGGTTTTGTCCTAACAACAAAACATAGGTAATGAAATACATTTGCGCACGTTACTGCTTCTTGTGCTATTTGTTTTATTGCTAATTAAAATCATCATTTTGTTAAAACTTCAATTAAAGCATTGTTTTTAGTTCATTTGGCTGACAATGGCTAAGCCTCCTTAGTGACGCAAATCAACGAGCGTTATATTCAGTAAAAAAAAATCGCAATAAAAAAATGTGCCTTCGCGTGGCTACGCAACATTACCTCTCCCAATTTTGGCGGGAAACCGAGACGCGCCCGCAATGACACGAAAATAAAGAAGTCTGTAGTCCATAAATTACGGTGTTAAAATATAGGTAACAGCGGTCTGATATCTTTAGTATAAATGTTAACAATTCCAAACATTCTTACCTTAACTCCGAAAAACAAATAAAACCCCAATTTTGATATAAACTTCTGTTGGTGCACTGTTGTATGCAATCGGAGGTATGTCGTTGAAATAAATAAACGGGTTTATAAACTAAAAAAAACTGTAGAACTTGGAAACCCAAAACAGAATCAACACGCTTGAATTGAGAATTAATGTTAATAGGCTTATTTGCCCGCAAGGCACGGTGAGATAAAAATGAAATTCTTGACATTTTAAGAACCAAAGTAAACACAATATTGGTCTGAAATCTTCTTGAATGTTATGCATTTGAAATATTTCAAACTTACAGCCCGGGGAAACTGATGGTGGGTAGTTGATCGGCAAATTTCTTGAATTTATTGGATTTCAACGAAAGAAAAAGGGTGTTTCGGTATTAAAGTACGCAGTGCTCGGGTTATCTATCTGTACTGAACGATTAGATTTGACGGATGATTGGAAATCAAATTGCTTTGAGTGCTCTTGGGAAAGTTCAAAGTCAAAGTAGAGTTGTGATTGTTCAGCAGTAACAGTAATGTAAATAATCAGTTTTTGTTAATTTGGTTGTGAAAACGAGGCTGTTTTTTGTTTAATAAACATTTTAAACCCAAAATGTAGAATCGACCGCACATTATGATCAGCAATTTGTGTTGCGCCAGAATACTTTCTTTGTGGTTGCGGTGAGATACTTGAAATCTCTGACAAATTGTTCAAGTCTTCGAAATGCGCGGAATGAAAATTTTATAGAACTCTTTTTGTGACCAAAATGCAGTTCCTAACGAAATTAAAATTTTCCCAATTCTTGCTCCCACTGCAATCACGAAATCTTTGCAACAGGAATTCGGAGTACCCATATGTGAGAAAGCCCTCCACTCCAAGCCCTAGCGTAAAGGGTGTTGTAAGCCTGAACTATCGAAGACACTTTGAGGGTTTTAGTTCGTTTATTTCACGATTCGTTATACGCTATAACGAATAAAAAAAAAAAGGAAAAAAAAATTAAAATTAATAGAGATCCATGGAATAGAAAGATTGTCTTGTGCCCGTTGCCTGTTATCTGCGTGACCGATCGTTACGTGCGTTGTAACGCAACGACTTTCCCGAAATCGGAATTCATCGTGGGCGTAGTTGAACCACACTCGATAAATGTCATGCAAGATACCGCGATAAAAACAAAGTGGGAATTTGAACTTGATTAGTAGAATCCCAAAAGTGGCATTAAAAAAATGATTTTCAACCACTGAAACGATACGAAAAGAATCTTGGTAGGGAGTCCCCTATCCCTACCCACCCCCTCATGTTTGAGTGAGAGATCAACGTGACAAGAGTCATGAAGAGAAACGATTCCATTTGCATTTTAGTCTTTTCAAGGCTCTCGATTGAACGAATTGGCAGAATACGAAGCACTACTAAATGTACAGAACAAATTAGCAGTATAATGGTTTTGGCTACATTCGCGCGTCAATCTGCAGTTACGCGCGTGTCACGAACATACACGCGTGGGTAACACCAACATCCACGTGAAACGTGTTGTAGACCCTTGCAGGGAGCTCCCTGAGATTCTATCTGTCGAACAAAATATTTAGCAATAATTTTAGCCGCTCGATCAATCTCGCATTGTTTTTCTCTTTCCACCCTTTATTGTTGGCGGGTTGCCGCGTCGTTAACAGAATTAATGCAAAACCACAAGCCGCCAAAATGTTCCATCCTTCCATCCCACGCAGTCTCATTGCTTCGCTGCCCTTCGCCGCTCGCATGAAATATCTCGTGCCGAAATACGCTAGAAGGGAGCATTTTTACACTTGCATGTTCGATCAATCGATTCTTGACTGAAAAGGACAAAAAAAATCGTGACAGAGTCGATTTAAAGAGCTTTTAAAGAGCAAGGTTAAATAAACTTTGTTCTATTTTTTTACGTGCACAAATTGCTTAATGACTTGCGATCACGAACGTTCATAATGGGAAGAAACGTGATCTTTGGTCGCTGCGTGATCTACCACACGTACATTGTCAGGATTGAGAAAATCAATACTCCTCGTGATTAAAGCACGATTCGCCTCGTGATTAAAGCACGATTCGGCTAAGTCAACTCACGCCTGCATGTTCCTGGACAAAATCCATAACTTCAAAGGGAAGAGGGGGTGGGGGAACGATCTATTGATGCTGTATTCCAGGAGACGTGTTCAGTGTTCTGCAATCCCTTTTAGATGTCCTTTTGGAGGAACAAAATTGAGTTTGAGATTGTTTTCTTATCAAATGGTAAACAGTCTGAAAATGTTACTTAGAAAGATAAGCTAATGCACTTTAGGTGATTCCCCCCTCGACCGGCCCTCCCTGCCATTTATTACCGGAAGTCATGGCACTCAAGTGACTCAACGCAGCTATTGCACAGCTCAATGATCCCTGTATTGTTTCAGTTTAAATAAAGTTGTTTTTCTTGGAACAAAAATAGTTTGTTTTGAATAGCTCGATTATCGGATATTAACTTATGACTGGATAAGTGTTGTTTTTTTCATTGGAATGAAATACTTTGCATTGCTGTTTTTATTAAACCGCGAGGAGCAATTTCGGTCTGCAGTTTTGCAATCAGCGATGCTGTACAGGTAGTGAATATTTCGTGAGTGATGAAATCGACATACCCCAGTCACACAATCACGTGCCGGGCGTGCGATTGCATGAGTTTTTTTTTACGATTGTTAGCACGTGACGTAATCGACAAGAATTTACAAAAATAGCCCAGGTACCGCGAGAGGATTCAACACTAGACCGCTATTAACCAAATATCACTATGTACAATCATCAATGAAATGTATCCATCGCATTTACATGTGTAATCTAAATCGGCGACTTGGAGGTTCAGAAAGATCTACACACAATTTCGTTTTTTTTACAAGCAGCGTAATGAGCTGTGGAAATGACCTTTAGAACTTGCGAAAACTCGTGGAAACTTTGGACGAACTATGCACAGCGGAATCGAATATTTTATTTACATGTTATTTTCCATCGTCCGGTCCAGGATGATAGCTGATGACGAAATTGACTTGCATAACCTTTAACCCTCTTGGTTAAGCCGAATTTTGTTTTTTTTCTTGATATTTACAAGCCATAAGTTTGTCTTCTTTTTTATTTTTTGTTGTTATAGACAGAGAAAAATGTAAATTTTTCAGGGTGCGGCGAAAACATCAGACAGTTAAATTTCAGTTTAATTCCAGCTCCCGTGTGGCGACAATGTCGTTGTGTTCATTTCACAACAGTTCTGCATGGCAATTGCATTTTTCATGTCGCTTTCATCGTAATCTCACTTAAATTATGACGGTTTTATTGATTAAATTTTGGCTGAACGCGAAATATAAAAATTAGCATTTTACTCATGCTTACAGCCGGTTTTGTGGGTCGTATAAAACTTGCAGAGAAAATCGCTGCAAAGATTCTATTTTTACTGCAACGTGTTACCACCATTGCTTAGCTATGTTTTGTCTCTTTCAAGCTGCACCATGCTACTCCAGAATTTTCAAGAGGGCCAATGAGTCTCTTGCAAAAATTGAATTGCAAGGTTAATATATTCACATTTTGTTTTTCAAGCGACTCTGAACGGAAGAATTTGGGACTTATTATTCAAACGGAACTTTGCAGTAAAACCACAGTGCGAGAAGTACCTTATTCGCGTCTGAATTACGTCACGTTCTATTGTGTTATGGCCTATGTTTATTTCTCAGCATAATCCCGCCCATTTCAGTAAATTTTAATTCAAACGTGTGAAAAAGGGACTAAATTAAAATTTCTCCCCTCCTGCTATGTAAAGTTGCTCAATCAACAATCAAAATAATTTCTGATCGACATGCAATGTTCGCGCCGTTATCCAGACGATTTCATTACTCTCCATACCACAGCACAGGGTGTTATGTTTTGCGTAATTGATCCTAACATCAATGCGATTTCGAGTGCGACTAATTTACCCGATCTTCTCTGTCCAATCAATATATTACGGAGGAAAGATAAAATCATATGCCATAAGTTCGCCATAATATCACGCGGCGAGCGAACAAAAACTCCAAACAAAATGTACAATCTAACCGCTTGAAGCTTTCTGCGAAGGATTTTCGCTCACGCTGAACATTTACACGCCTTTATTGGGTTGTCAAACGAAAATTATCTCCTTTGTTTGCAGTTTGGCACTTCTTTTGAAGCCGAAGACATTTTTGCTATTGTATTGTCCAATATGTCTGCCCCAGCACCACCCCACTTCGGCATTTTGCTCGACCTCACACCCATAACTTTGTCTGCCTAAGCAACAGCGCACGTGATTGGTTTGTGAATTTAAGCCGATCTGCTATTGGCTGGATTTTTGACAATACCGTCAATTTATAAACTTGAAACGTGCTAATAACGCGTGGTGCTCAAGTAAGCTAAAGGTCATTGTTGGGCTTGGCCTTAGTTCGCTAGAGAAAGGCGTTGTTGCTGATCGAAGCCTTGATCGTTGAGCATTACTTTGCTGATTTCTTGGCGTAAGGATGGCGACCGAAGTTGAATCACCGCCTGTTGAGGCCGAACAGCCCGAAGTTAAAAGCGAAGAGGCCGAAAAGGCCGACGAGAATCATGTCGATGAGAAGCAAGATGACACAGCGAATGAAAACAAGCCAGAGACCGAAGCAAACGCGGTCGCTGAAGACGAAAAGCAAGAAGAAAATGGCTCTGTGCCGCCGAAAGTTATACTCTATCAACATCCCCCGTGGAATAACATCCCATCACCGCTTCCCTCCTGCATTAAAGTGGAGACCTACGTCCGAATGATGAAGATTCCTTACGAAAACGTTTACAAAAGTGGAACGGATCAGAAGTTACCCTATCTCGAATACCAAGGCGAGACAAAGAAACACAACCTATTAAGCTTCCTGAATTCCAAGTTCGAAGTAGACGCCGATGCTAACCTTGACGATAAGGACAAAGCTTGCTCGCGAGCTTTCCAAAGCATGGCCGAGGAAAACACATTTTGGAGCTTGATGTACTATAGGTGGGTGGATAACTTCGCCGAGACCAAGAAATACTTCAAAGGTTTGGATGTAGTCAGAAAGAATGTACGCCCAAAGCTCGATCAAGGGAAATGTGTCAAGTGTCTCGAAGCGCACGAAATCGGCAAGCACAACAAAGAAGAAATTTACGCAATCGGCGAGAAAGATCTACGTGCAATGTCTTCTTTCCTCGATGACAAAGAGTTCTTCATGGGTTCTGAGCCAACTACTATCGATTGCACGATGTTTGGTCTTCTGTCATGCTTGCTGCACACGGCCGATAGCTCACCCCTGGCGAAAGTTGTGAGAGAAGATTTGAAAAACCTGGTGGATTTCTGCGACCGGATGAAGCTTAATTTCTGGCTCGACTGGAATGATCTGTGCTCAGAAGAGCAAGTGGAGGAGACCCGACCAAAATCGAGGCTAAGTGTGAAAAAGAAGAAGAGAACCAAGTCTCAAGAACCAAGTGCAGAGGCCAAAGAGGGCGAAGCTAGCGGCGAGAAAGAAGGAGAGGAAAAGAAAGAGGGAGAAGGAGAGGAGCAAAAAGATGAAGCGGCTGCTGTAAATGGAGACCCGGCAGCCGAGACACCCGCCGAAGAGCCAAAGGAACAGGCGGAGGGAGAGAAAGAGGAGGAGGCTAAAGAATCGGAAGAAAAGACGGAAGATGCCGAAGCCCCCGCGGTAAATGGCGAAGGAGGCGATGCAGCCAAAGCCGAGGATGCACAAGAATAAACTGTAAGCTTTTTCCAATTCGTTTTCTGTGAACTTTGAGCAAACAAAACGCTTCTATAACCTAGCCGAATACTAATGAATTACTTTAGGCGTTCAATCTAGGGACGTTGGTTCCTTATTGTAATTATTATTTTCTCTTGCTTTTTGGCAAGACGTGTCTCTGTTGTCTTCGCTCAGTAAGGGAGGTTGTGTGATGTAAGCGTGAATTCGTTGCGATTGCTGTACTTTTGGATTATGGCCTCCGTTGCGAGGGAAATTCGAGCGTGCCGAACTCGTGATTCGTGACTCGAAAGCTATTCTCGATTCTTCATGACTATTATTCACTCATCGTCTGTTTTATTGCAAGATTTCGACCGTTGAAATTGAGAGAAATCTATTCATTTCGATTGTAGCAGCCCCGTAGAGAAGGAATTCGGCTGAGAACCAAAAATCGGTATAATTTTTCGAAGGTGTGTCGCTTTGAGATTCTAGGTGGGGCTACGCGCATATAGCGATTTAGAATTAAGTAGCAGCGATCTAGTTCGCTCGGTTACATCAGCACAAAGACATTAATTTTTTATTATAATCTTTTGATTGTTATGAAAAACTTGAAAGTGTAATAATGCTCACGAAGTTTTGAAGATCGAAGCAATGTTGTTTGTTCCATGCTAGGTTAAGTTCGTATTAGGCCGTAGAGTAGTCGTGAGTATATGGAGAGAAAGTAATTCGGAGGCTATAGAAAAAGCAGCCTTGATATTTATATTTAGTAAAAATCTTCAGACATGCGTTAGGATATAATAGGACGAAAATCTATATTCATTCAACTAACTCGTGGAATTCCAAGTTTTTGTTCTATCTTTTAATGGCGTCTAGGTCCTTGCCGTAACGTTTCACCGCAGTCAACAAATATTTACAAAGTAAGTTCTAATCTTGTTCGAGTTTTGCCAAATCGGAACAAGATTACAACAAACTGCTTTCTCATGCAATTAGATTGACTTCTTCGCTGCAAACTGCGAAAATTTGCAGATCTGAAGAGAAGCGAGTGGTTGAAGTGAAGGGCTGGTTTAATTCTAACTGCTTAATTATGATTTAATATCTTTACAGCAATTTTTATGTTGTAGTTGTTAACTCGCCCAAAATACAGCGACCTCTTCGTTTGTAGATTTCGCACGTGTTTTGGGTTTAACATAGCAGATTAAATTACAGCCAAGCAGTTTCCATTGTTTTATTTTTGCCTATGAAACAATCGTTTCAAACAGTCTTGTTTGAATTAAAGATAGTAGAATATTTTTTTTGGTGTAGTGGTAAAATTTGCCCAAGAGACTGGCCGAAAGGTACACCAATTTGAGAATAAAACTTTAAAAAATAAGTAGCATAATTTATGTTTAGATAGTAGCAAATAGTTTAGTTCTTAGCATGCAATGATTTTGTTTACGAGGCATTTCTTGCCCATATTGTTGTCTTAGGTTAATAAGTTTATACTTAAAGTTGCATGCCTTCCTATTTCTCAATAAAAGATAAAAACTTTTATTTCCTAAGCTTTTTTTACTGCAAATTATTGCAAACTATTGTAGTGAGTTTCCAGCTATTGTACTGCATGCATCCCTTCATAAATTGTCGGAGGAGTTTCAAAGGGTTTGCTAGCTAGCCCAAAATATAGATTTATTTTCCATTTATTTTGTATTGTTGATGATCACTAAGTGAAAACTTGAACTGTTTATCGAAAGCAGAAGCTACATAAATAATGTGAGATACATTGCATATAATTGCTACTCTTCCAAATTACTAAGTATCTTAAGAATATTGGTCCATTCTCTTTTGTAGAAACATTAAGAAACTTGTAAGTTGCTGTGTTTTTAAAAAAGTCGATACCATCGTAGGTCGAGCTGTTTGCTTCCACCATAAACTTTCCAAATCTTGTTAAGAACTTTGGAATTTGGAAGGTGTAGCAATGTTTTCTTCTAGAATTGGCGTGATGTAAATGATAGTTTAGGTCTAACTGAGAAGGAGTGAATGTTGTCTTTGGATGGAATTGAAGTATTACGAGTACATAGACATAGCAAGACTTTCTCGTGTAAAATGTATTGTTAAATTATATCTAAGAGATGAGATTAAAAAATGAGCAATCATCTTGAGTCCTCATGTTTTTGCTGCTTGTACAGCTTTTGCTATTTTGCATTATCTCGTGAATGTTATGTTGCTAAGGATTGGATATAGCGTTAAAGATTGTACCTTCAGTGCAACCCAAGTGGGGCTTTTAATTCTGCGATTCTGACATGTGTTTCAACAAGACCTTGGCCTGTTCACGTCCTAATCATTATTTTGAGCACGGGTTTAAACGTCTGATAAATAACCGTGACTAACTGTGTTCTTTTGTCACCAGAACGTCGTGATACAGGGTAAATATGTTGACACGCATATTGTACCCTGCTCTCCATTAAAGTGCTGTTATATTTAGACATGGGGTATTTTAGCTAAAATTTTGGCTTCTGTCACTTGACAGGCTATCAGTTTGTTTTGATGATATTAACACAGAAATACTTTTGGTGATATTTATTTCTGCAGTTGAACTGAAATTGTATAGTCAGCATGCATATTGTAGTGAGAAAATGCTCTCATTATCAGATTATAAAAATGACAAATGAAAAACAATTAACTTTTTTTTTTTCACTTGTTGCTATAGTTTGCATTCTGAAGTCATTGCAGCCATTAATGTTTTGATCTTGGAAATTTGAATGTCTATCCAATATTCTTAACTAAGTTTGTCAGCTGCCTGTTATGCTAATATTAAAAATTCTCTTGGATTTATACTAGGCTCTGATGCAATATTTGTTATGGTGGAAAAGAAGTTTCTCAATTCTTACACTTTTGTTTTCTTTTATATTGTTCAGTGGCATCTGACTGATTCATGTTTAAGATGCTTGGCAAAACAATTCATTTTTTCAAAAAATCAAAAACAAAATATTGGCTGGGTTGTATGTATTGAGTCCACCTTTGGAAAATGTGCACCTTGACTATAAAGTTTCAAAAAGAACAAGTGGTTGTTCTGTAAGAAGTGTGACTCCCTTAGAGTAGCAACTATAAATTTGGAATTAACCTGTTTATTATGGTTGTCATTATTCAATGGAAAACCCATGATTGTTCTCATGAAAATTCATTCTGACAAGATGTAATCCCCCCCCCCCTGGCAAGTAATTTTTTTATTTAGTGCAGATTTTTGGGGGTATCATCACAAACAATCTAAAGATTCATGGTAGTGTCTAAGCTGCATAATTCAGTGCATAAAGCACAAACAAACATGTCTTGCTGTTGAGTTTTGGTCTTGGGATTTTTTGGGGGTTTTGTTGTAAGCCCTAGGGTTTTTTTTGGGTCTTGATTTTTGCCCCCATTCGATCATCTCACGTTACTTGAAATCCCGAGTACCCCCCTGAGGTAACCCTTTTGGTCTGTGTTGTGGAAGTTGCCCTGCGAGCAGAGTTCCTGTTGAGGGAATTTGAAGGGAACTTTGCTTGTAGAGTATGTGGTAACTTTATAAAAATAGCAAACCCTCCTCCTTGGGAGATGTCATCTTCATAGATCCTGGCACCATAGTGAGGGGGGGAAGCCCGGCACGAAAGGAGGAAACAGAGGAAGAATGTGGAAGGTCCACGACCCTACATCGCGGCCACACATGCAGAAGATGAATCCAATGAGGAGACAGAACACACGAACCACCTATGTATGTCAGGGTGCAGGGCCAACCCCAAAAAGCGAACAAAAACAACAACAAAGAACTGTCGGGAACTAACCATTTCCCCTATTAACTATGCTGGCACACAGCTTGGATACCAAAAGCTTGTTATGAGAATCTGGAAGTCCATAAAGGCTGGCTGCCAGTTGACGATTTTCATTTTTTATGTCGCCTGTCTACAGCTTGATATCTACTGACTCAAGGAAACCCAAACATTTTATGACTGTATAATAATTATGTTTTAAAGAGAAATTGATATGGGAGTCGTGGTGGCCAAATGGTCAGCGTGCTGCACTCCAGATCAAGTGGTCAAGGTTTGAGCCCAGGCTGGGGTCTCCGTTTTGTTTTTTTAGGCAATACCATGCCTCCCTCTCCCAGGTGTATAAATGTGCATCAGCGAATTTTAATGCTGCGAGTTACTATACCCTGCAATGGATTAGCATCCCATCCAGGTAAGGATTAGAAATACTCTTAATTGCTTCATGCAATGGAAAATGGAGAAGTTCTGGCCTGATGGGCCACTTGGCTCAAATGCAGACTTAACCCATCACCTGTCGAGCTTGGTATTAATTGACTCTGCAAGAAACCCAAATATTTTATAACTGTTTTGTTAACCATTAATAATTTATTTCCCCTGTGAGCTTCTTTTGGTTTGGTGAAAAACTATAAACATAGTTAAAATAGAATGCAACAGGAGACATTACTCTGACTTGATATGTTCTCAAAATTTTTGGTTGGGGTGTAGCTATCCCACTTCTTGAAACCCTTAATTATCTTCCTCCAGACCAAGACAGGACCTTACATAAGGGAGTACCCCATGGGGCCTCTGCACCTGGCAACTTCCTTAGGTATAGAGCCAGGATTTATTAAGGGGGGGGGGGGGGTGCTGCCAGTATAAACATCAAAGGTAGCACATCTAACATTTTCTTAGTTTTGCTTGGTGGATAGAAAAGCACTTGATCAGCTGCAATCATAATGTCAGCAGATGAACAATCAAACTTTCTAATAATTGTTTACAGTTAATAACAAGAAGGGCTATAGTTGGCTTGTGAAATTTAAAACTTGTACAGGTCATGAAAATATCTATGACCACCCTATAAAAAGTTACTGGAAATTCAGAAGGGGTGGGAATCTCGAAGGCCTGCAGTGAAAATTGGAAATTATGTAGCTATACTGGAATTTCCAAAGGGGGTGGGGTTCAAACCAAAAACACTGACCTGTGGGGGGAGGGGAGTATGGCTTTTCTCTGGAACAAAACATTGTGAACTGAAATTTTTTTGTGGAGATACATTGGCTGTCCACCCTAACCGCTAAACCCTTAACTTGCATGGCAGCCATTTGCAATGCAACATCTCGCCAATTTTTGCTGCTAAACAATTTTGTGCAAAAGTACTATATACACTGCACTCTACATATACTGCGCTTAATGCACTGTTCTCAAAGATGGTTCAGAAAGACACTGCCTACCTTCCTGCAATTTTCTAATGTTTGGGGGGGGGGAGTGGATAAGTTGCAAAAGCTGTTACATAAATTCTGCTATAATCCTGCGACCCCGGGGGGAGATTTTTTTTATATATATTTTTTGGCGCCAAAAGTTATGGTTTTCTGGTTGTTATGGTCTAAAATAGCCAAGTGTATTGATTTTGGGGTCAGCTACGGTAATTGTATATTTTGATTTGAATACACCTTATTCAAAATGGCAGACAACTTATTCTTTGTCTTCATGTTATTGGCAAAATGAGGCAAAGGCAACAAAGGAAAAGATTAATGTATTGCCGCCATTTTGAAATAAGGTGTATAGGGTAAGGGTTTCAAGGCGTGCGCTACACCCGGGGGGGGGGGGGGGTCTCGCATATGAAAGTGACAGGGATGCTCGTCGTCTCGCTTAGGGGTGTAAATTTCGGATTTTTGGTCTCGCTTAGGGTGTTCTGGGCTAAATGCCAATATTTTTAGCCATAATGGTCTCGTTTAGGGTTACACACGAAGAAATATACAAATATTAAATCTTTTCTTAGTTTTTTGGTATCTTTTAGTGGTCAACGAAAGGTTTAGTCACACGCAGATTGGTCTCTTTTAGGGGTTCTTTTTAAAATTTCCTACGAGCATCCCCGTCCGTATTATATAGGAGTCCTCCCCCCTAGGCGCTACACATCCCACACCCTCACACCTGTGCTGCAAACAGGCACCCTTGCAAAGTATAGAGTCAATTTTGCTATAATTTGAAAAAAAAAATGCAGGACTTCCATGAAAATTATCTGAGTGTATTCGCGTTGTTTTGCTGGCTCAACTCAAGCAATCATCAACCACCCGACCATCCCTTCCCCTACCCATGTTTCTGTTGCCGTAAGTCTCGAGCCCGTGAAGTATTGTCCAGCGGTAATGACCAACATTTCAATATGGCGGACGGCAGGCGAACGAAGTTGTTGATAAAACACTTGCCTTCTCGGCTCAGTATTAGCGATAAAACCGACTTACTGAAACACTTTGGAGCTAAAGAAGTAGTATGTATGGAAAGAAGAGGAAAAATGGTGAGTATGGTGCTGGATTCTGGAATAAAACGAAGCTAATCAAGCGGAGCTAAATTTCTCTTGACAAGCACTGCTAGACCCAAAGGCCTTATCACGGTTTCGACTCCATCTTGACGAGTAGGCAAAGCGGGTAAAAATTACAGTGTTTGTATGGGAATCCGACGGCAAATATCTTTTACAAAATCGAATTCTGGACAACTTATGAATTGTAAAGTTAAGATATTTAGCAAAAGTTTTTATTCGCCAAGTTTGAAGGATGTAGTTGGGTTAGAAAGCGTTCAGTTACGTTTTTTTAATTTTTCCATATATTTGTCTATAATTTTTCCCGCGAACCGCGTCAATTTGTATACGTAATTGGACTACATGCTGTCCAATTTGGAAATAATTTGATGAAAAAAATTTCGAGGGCAGAGGAATTTTTTGAATCTAATTATTTCCAAATGGACAAGCATGTAGTCCGGTTACATATTAATTATATAGCTTGTAGTCAGTCAATCCAGCGTAAACAATAAACTTTTTTATATGTCCAGAACAGGAAAAACATTCAACAATAGTAGGCATAACACAGCACATGCAACTCACTCAAAGCATTGTCTTCACAAATAAAACTTTAACAAAACAGTGCAATTTTATTCACCTGAGTTTGCGAAGCTTGCTACAAAGTGAGTGAAAACACTGCATCAATCAATGAAAGTCGTAAACAAAGTGTCCAAAGAGCTTTACAACTTCTTGAATATGACATACTCCTTTCCACTATTTCGTTCATACTTCATGGCCGTCTTTTCTTTTCGAATTTCAGCATCAACGACAAAGAATTGCATCTAGCTCGTGGCGATGAATATCTGACAGATTTCTTGCTTCGCTTCGCTGCACTTACGTTCACCTAAGTTTTGTACTATTAGAGGTGTTTTGCTCTTAGTTTTTGCTTCTTAGTGTAGCTAGCTCCTCTTCTGACAACGTAGAAAATGTCTCTTTGTTGTTACTATTGCTGAAAAGCTCAAAAGGAATGGAAAAACGTAGTAAACTTGCCTTATTTGGGTGTTTTTTATAAAACAATATTATTATTCAACTTGCGCTTGTTGGATGTGAGATAGTTATAGTCATATCTCTCATCCAATGTATGCTTATGGTACAATTTATTGTTAAATAAAAGATGATCTATGATTTTTGGAGCAACTACAGAATTCAGGGTCACTTTGGTATGGCTCATTACATGTGTCGGAGAAAGAGGCATAACACAATAGATGCGTATTCTTAGTTCAATGACATGCAAATAAGTGACCCTGTATTCTCCAATTTCCAAAATTTATACAGAGTAACTGCACAGTACCCAACAATTTTAAAGCTGTAAAATGTGGATACCCAGCTTCGCAGTCTCCCTTTTAACCTTTTTAGAACAAGAAATAAACATAGTGTGTATGCTCTTTGGGCTACTTGACTATGCAGGTACAAACACGGCAAGATGGCTACGCAACTACACAGCTACATAGCTACTGTCTTAAAAGAGGTATTGTTGTAGCTGCATAGCCGTGTAGTCACTATAGGTGGCTGGGTATTATGCTGTTAATCCATTTTTACTTGGCTGTTTATTTATTATTTTAAGCAAGCAAATGGGAGGGAAATTTTGTGCATCGAATTTTAGGACTGAAGGTAAACTCTATTTGGGGTGTTGAATGGACAGAGAGGCTAGTTTAAAAGAACTGATAAGTTTTGAGTTTGGATTTAAATTTCTTTTGATATTTTCAGAGAGATGCTGCTTTTGCCGAGTTTTCCACCCAAGCAGAAGCAGCTCGGGTAAGCTGGATAATTCAATTGCATTGTGTCATCAATGCCATCTATTCTGTTAATTTAGTATGATTGTTGGTTGAGTAAGGTCAGAAACCCATAAGGGTTGAAACATGTAACTTCCTATGATTCGCATTGCACAAAGCATTTGCACATTTGTTTCCATTAAGTACCATATTTGGAAAATCAGGAGAAAAAATTAACCAATCAAAATCGCAATATTTGGATTAAATTCACAGGGCACGCTAGCTTGAGCTCGATGACATAATCTTGTTTTTTTTAACAAGCTCAATTGAATAGAGTTGAATTTAGAATAAAGTTTGGGTCAGAATTCAAGTAACTCACCGCAAAACCGAAAATGTTGCTGCATGTGTCATTACGTTTGTAAAGCATTTGCATACAAACACTTTGTGTTTCCAAATATGGTACTTGGCAATATTGAATACGGTAAATGATCTAACTAATATACGCCCGGGGCATCTATTAAATTTTAGGGGACCTACAGGGGGCGTTAAATAGATATGAGGTGTTTATTAGAGAGAGGCATGTATAATTTTCACTTTTACTGAAACAACATCTACAAAACAAAAGATTTACATTGGTAATGGCCGGACGTGCTTAAGCGAGCTCCGTGTTCTATCCTTCCTGGCAACGTTTTATCTCAACATACTATGTGGTCAAACCATCTCAGCGTCTTGTCTTTGATGTGCCTTTGATAGCACACAAGAAAAGGAAAGGAGAACGAAGCCCTAGCGACGAAATAGTGTCGCCAGAACATAAACAGCTACGTGTCGTGAATTCGGACCTTTCGTCTCCTCTTCACACTCCGATTATGACGTCCTCGAGTACTTATACCGAAACCGCCTCAGAAACTGAAGCCGAACTAAGTATGTCTGACATTTATAGTCTTCTTATTTCAGTTCAAGGCACTGTTAATACCTTGCTGGAAGGACACAAGAAGTTGGCTTCGGATATTGCGGAACTCAAAGGAACTGTCGCCAAGAACAACAAGCAAATTGAAAAGCTTAAAGAGGATTTTGCAAACCACGTGAAGTATATCGGTTCTTTAGAAAAGGAGATTAGGAAGACCTCCAAGGCATTGAAGCCTCTACGCGAAGATTAAGAAGAGCTCCAGATAAGTTTCGACGATCTGGAACAGTACTCGAGGAAAAATTCCTTAGAATTCCGTGGCATCCCCGAGGACATAAATCTATCAACTGATGTAGTTGTTTGCAGAATAGCAGAATCAATTGGAATCGAAATTAAGCCAGATGATATTGAAATTTCACATCGTTTGTATAGGCAAAAAGGAATAAAGCCTATAATTGCCAAATTTTTGAGTCATAAAGTTAAAAGCAAGATATATAAAGCCCGGCTTCAACTAAAGAACCAAACGCTGTCCAGCTATCTACGCGGAATATGATGGTTCACTCCTCTCACGTGCCTCACCAGAAGTCGCCGAACGTCCAAAGCGAATTTTCATCAATGAGAATCTCTCTCAGCACCGAAAAGAAATGTTCGACCTTGCCTTAGAAAAGAAAAAGGATGGAAAAATTCTGAGCATGTGGACCCTGGACGGAAAGGTTTTCATCAAAACTTCACCCGATGGCCGACCGAGAAGAATGTTCTGAGAAGAAGAAATCAAGGAACTTTGACTGGACCTACACTCCACTTCAAAACAAATAAGTAAAGGTTAGATGAGGAAGGTTAGAAAAACATTGCGCGCTTTTTCTTGTTCTAATAGCACTCAAGTCAGCCCCTAAACTTCATATACGTTTAGTGATGTATTTGCATGCGCGTGTGTGTGCGATAATTTTTTTTCTTATTTTTGTTGCGATTACTTATTGCTTGCCAAATTTAAACCTCTTTGGTTTGTGCACGAATATTCAACCTCTTTTCATAACAACAATCTTTATCTCTCTCAACACAAATCCGATTTGTACAAAATCTACCGTAGGTACAATTTTTTTCTACTATGGCTAATTGTAAAATTGTATCTTTAAATGCTTGAGGTTTAAAAAACCAACGAAAGAGACGAAGCATTTTCTCTTATTTAAAAGATCTAAAATGCGTTGTTTATTTACTTCAAGAGGCCTATTCGGAGCCTCAGAATGAATTAATTTGGAAATCTGAATGGAGAGGCGACATGTTTTTTTCCCATGGGTCGAGCCACCAAAAAGGTGTGTGCACATTGATAAATCCCTTGTGTGATATCAAAATTGACAATTATTATTGTGACCCCGAGGGAAGAATTGTGCTAACTAATCTTATCTTAAATGCTGTGAACTTGTCGATTTGTAATATTTTTGCACCTAACAACCACAATGATCAACAAAAGTTCGCCAAAACGGTGGAGGAGCTATTAATGTCCAAAGCCTTGTTGTCTAATTTGATAATAGGTGGCGACTGGAATGTCGCTCTTCAAGCCATAGACAAAAAAGGTGGTATTAAATGGAAGCCAACCACATACCGAAATCAAATTATTGTAATGATGGATGAAATGGATCTTAAATGATGTAATGTATATGAAATGATTCATATATGAACTTCGGATGTATACGAAAGTGATAAATGATTGTCGCAGTAAATTTCCAATTTAAGCAATTGGAATAAAGAAGCCTGAAAAAAAAAATTCAGGGCTTCAACGGGATTCCAACCCGTGACCTCCGCGATACCGGTGCGATGCTCTACCAACTGAGCTATTGAAGCCACACATTGGGAGCGAGGTCAATAATTTATCACTTTCACTCAAACCCTGGCTGGAGTGATTGTGTTGTATTCTCGGATAAGATACTTAACTCTCACTGTGTCTCTCTCCACCCAGAAGTATAATGTGTACCAGCAAATTAAATGCTTAGGATAATCCTGTATTTGACTAGCATCCCATCCATAGGGGGAAGAAGTACTCTTTATCCTGGCTTCCATGCTGTGAAAACCGGGATAAGCTCAGGAAAGATGGGACACTTTGATGCAACACTGACATTATCTTTATACAAATGTGTTATAGGCACTCTCCCAGTTACATCAGTCAGATGTTCTTGGTAGCAGATTGACAGTGGAGTATGCTAAACCTTTTCATGAACATCTTGCCGCTCAGCAGTGTAGTAGGTTAGTGAGTTTTAATCTCTTGTCATGTTTTTTTCCCCACACTTAAGCTATATTTTCAACTCTATCTTTTCTCTGTTCTGAGAGACCATCTTCAGTACAGCATGTAGGGAAACTTTGTGGGTGCTACAAGGATTTTAAAATGGGGTTTCTTGGGGCTTGTCCATTTTTTAGTAATATTTTCTTTTTATGTAACAAAAATATGTCCCCCATCCCAAATAAGTGCCCTGTTTCCAAAACGCTTCCTCTCTCACT